>NC_134457.1:207032931-207375431 GCF_047948215.1 Lycorma delicatula | reverse complement strand
ATAAAATAATACAAATCAACAAAAGAAAATACTGAAAAAATATTTATAGAATATAACATTCTACAAATAAATCTACATTTTCTCACTAGGTAAACAATCATAATCATAATCTGTAGATAATGGGAAATCAGAAAAAGTAAACATAACGCAAAACCAGCACATAAATCAATGAAAAATAAATATTTACCATAAAAATAAACTACTAAACAAAAAAAAGAAAGAATACTAAAGAATAACACAATAGTATTTCTATTTGTGTTTATTAAAGATATTAACACTACTTTAATAGAAAATGATATAATATTGCTTTACAGTTCAGTATAAAGTTAAATGCTAGTTTAAAGTATGCTAAGATTGCAGCAAAGCGTGGTCAAGTATGCTGTACAAATTAGTATAGGGATGTAATATTAATTTAAAATGAAGTGGGTACAGTGTGCTTTACAGTTGCCAGCTAGATCAATAAGCACTTGATTCATTCCAGTTTGAGTTTTTCAACCTCTGTAAATGTTTCAAGGAAATGATTTCTGTGGTGCAACTTTAATATGTCCACATAATAATATTTACTTTTGTAAATATGAAAATATAAGATACCATTAAGTAACCTCTTCAAATTTTATTTCTTCAATATTGGAATTTGATCTTTCTTTCAATTAAATAAATAGATTTCATATATGAGCTTTCTTTTAAAACCTTGTAAGGTAATGACTCAACTTTGGCTCAAAAATAACAATTTTAAAAAAAGCACAATCTTTCTCTTCACAGAAAATGACCTATACTACTGGCACTCCTATTTGCTACTGTTAACACTGCTTACTCAGAGCAGAGATTGTACTCCAACATGCAACACTGCATGCCTCACAAAACAGTCTGCTGCACTCAGGCCATAGCCTAAAGCTAAATATCATATCAGTTAGACAGCAGTTATTACTAATGTAGATAAAAATACTCTTTTTGTAGTACTTCATAAAAAAATTTTCTTTTTTGCTTTATTTAATAATTTATTTGTATTGTATGTAATATCTCAGTAACAAATAATATCAACCTGGTTTTTTTTTGTGCATATATAATCTTTATGTGAATATCTAAAAACTATTTTTAGAGGGAAGAACAAATTTACCCATTTTTGACTATAATAAATGAGATATTCACTCTAGGCTTGTAAATACTCTTCAGATAAATATCTAAAGACCATTTTCAGTTTTTTTTTAATTCAATCTTTTAAGGGTATGACAGTGAACGATGACTCAACCAACACAGCCTTTATCACAGTTACTACTGTATGTGCGATACAACTGGCTGCACCTGCCTCTGGTTACTTGATTAAATAACATAAAATTAAAAAAAAAAATTATGAGAAACGAGGTCACACCTCCTACAACCATTTGTTGGGTAAGACTAAGAACTGAGCAAAATATAAGTTTACCCATACGAAGGAAATGTAACCAGCAATAACTATTATTTTTAAGATGGAGGCAAACTATTCTGAAACCCACATTCTTCAGATCATTCAAAATTTCAGGTTCTGTATGACCAAACTGTTGCTCTGAAGAAACTACAATACACTGATAGTTTTTATCAATAATTGAACAGACTTCAATTCTATTTATCATTATTATTCTCACATGCGTAAGTATAATGAACATAGGGGATCTAGACTATAACCAAGGGTTTCCGGCTAGACAGGAAAGGCAACTAAAGCAAGACCAAACCGGCTGATATATATATATATATATATTTATATAATATATATATAAAACTTCAATTATAAAATCAAAACCACCAAATATAGTACATTAAAAGGAAGATACACTTAGCAACTTTAGCACTTTCAAAGTAATCACTTCATCATTAGCAATTAAAATTTAAAATTACATATACAAACAGTGCTTTGTCATTTAGTAATTAAGCACTAGCACTATATTATTTGTCAGCAGTAAAATTCTCGACCTTCACTGCAGTAAAATACTGCTGATGATGTAATAATTTCTTTGAAAGTGTTATAGTTGATGTCTTACTATTAATAATCTTTGGTGGTTCTGATTTTATAATTGATTAAATATAATATTCAGTAGAGGAAAGAATGTTGGAAGAAAATATAAATTTGTTTTAACAATCGGAATATGCAGAGTTTTAAAAATGTATTTTTTATAAACATTAAAAATGTTCATTTCTTCTAAGTTCTTGAGCATTTACTCTAATAGGCTTCAATTCAATAACTGTTGAGCTTAGCTCATTTGTTATAGTAAAATATTGGTACATTACAGTGAAGTCAGACTACCTTATTAGTAGAGGTAGCAAGTTATGAATTTTATGACAGACTTGTTTCTCACCAGTTTATGCATGTACATTCAAATACCAAATAAATTTAGAGAAATTAATACTTATAACTTATAAGTTATTGAAGATGATTTAATACATTTTTTGAAAAACACTGGAAGATTAACTATGATCAGGAAATAAAGAAAAAATCTTGATATTTTCTTCATACAGGAAAAAAATTACAATGCAATACATCTTCTAAATAAATATATTTTTTAAATATATAAAATAAATTCATACTTGAAAACATAATACAGGATAAAAATAATTAAATATTTTTTTAAAAACTTTCACAATTCTCAAGATAAAATTTGTACAATACAGTGGCAAAATTTAAATAGAATAAAATTTATATGAATAAATACATTTACTGCCGTCACCTAAATGGCAGAACAATTCTAATGTTCAAAGTGAATCAGAAATTGTTAAAAAAACTCTTTACACAAAAATTGAAATAAAGTATAAGAATACTCTTAAACAGGCAATTTATATAATTACATTAAAAACTTAGTAGTAAACAAGTCCCGTATTTTAATTTGAGATAATATTTTTAGATAAAAAAATGACTTAGAATTAGGAAACTATTATAAAAAAAAAAGATTAAAAATACAGAGAGATTTATCTTCATTGTCGATCCTGTAAGTACTAAAAAAACCCTTACCATAAAACATAAATAACTTGCAAAAACAAATTACATAATAACCAGAAATGTAATACATCTTTATCTTAATATCTTTTTACTAGTCATGGAAATCTGTTTGTTCAGATGTACATTAGCTCATTAAAATGTTTTGATCAATTTATTTGTAACAATTCATTAAACTATAGTAACTCTTCAAAATATTAAAATTTACTTTAAACAAAAATCAAGATTAAGTTACTTTAAAATTTACATGCATATAATTTTTCCAATGAGTACTGCCAATTCGTTTGCAGTACTCAATCACATTTATGTTCCAACATAAATTTTTAAAATAATGCTAAAATTTTAGTAAAAAATTTTTTTAACTAAGAAACACAAAAATGCAATAAAATTATTTAAATACCTTAAATTCTGTCAGTAATCAACTTTTATTTTAACAGTTATTTTTTTAATAACAATAATTTTAACTAACTTATCCAAAGACAGCATTACCATAATTTGTTCAGAAAGTTTGATAATTGTACAAAAACTCTGTTACAATTTAAATAAACCAATTTGATCATTAAGATACAATTAATGAATGATTATCTAGTCAGCACATTTTTCCTAGTAGCATTGATGTAGATAGTAAAAAACATAAAAAAGAACAGTATTTGTTCAATACATATCATGAGTACCAAGTAAGCATATTAATGATAAAGAAGTGTGATTAAAATATGTATAAAGTTTTAAGAGCAGTTCTCAATTATAGCTTTAAATCTATTGTCTTAAAGCATTTACATAGAAAAGTTCCAAACTGAGCTTTTAAGTAATAGCACTCAAAAAAGTCCAAGGTCAGGCTTTTTCATAGTCACTAGACCTACAGACAAAGGATCATACAACATAAATACTAATGCCACAGAGCCTTACAGGAAAAGATCTAGAGGTATGTACCCAAAAACTGTTAACTCCATGGGGAAAAAAGGGAAAAAGAAACATGTTTATATTAAATTATGAACTACAAAATTTTAAGCTTATGCTAATTTTATGCCAATTAATACTTTAATACTTATAATTTAATACCTTATACTAATTAATATATTAATTTTTATACTTGGATATTTATTTTTAAAATTCTACTCAAGACATTAAAATAAAATTCCAGATAAAATTGTTATTTATTTCAAATAAAATTTTATACATGTATTGGTTTAGAATTTGCATCTGAAATGTTAATATTAAGCAATATTATGGAAGTTATTGATATCAATAACAGAATAAAACAAGGATAGACGATCAAAACAGGTATTTCACAGAGCTGAAAAAGTTAAAGTAAAACTGTAAGATTGTCAAAAAACTCGCAAGGAAAAATGTTAGAATTAAAATGTTTTTTATTAAGAAAGGTAATAAATCTAGTTCTACATATTTCCATCACACTCCTCGACAAATGTACTTAGTACTTCTAATATACTTTGCTCTTTTAATGACAATAGAATTATACAAGAAAGCATTCTTATTAAAAACCACAGATAATCAGAATTTCTAATGAATGCTTAACAATTAATTCATGTTATTAATAATATCATACATAAACACATAAAATTACCACTTATATAAATTATAATCAATATCAAAATATAACTACAGTTGCACAACAATTTGTTCTTTAATAATAGCAATTACCTTTAAGTAAGAGTATTCAAAATTAAATAAAAAAATTTCTTTCATTATCATTAAATTTTCTAATTATAAAATTTAAATTAACCTCCTCAGTCTATATTTAATTTTTAACCAACAATAATTAATTTGTTCTGAAGCACAACAGAATAAACTGCATTTTTATTTAGAGTGAATATTTCAATATTTTCCTTAAAATGTTTTTATAGCATTTTGCACATTTACTTTACAATCTGGTATAATCCTGGTCTTTATGAGATTAGATTTACACTACCTCTAATTATTTTTATATATCCACTTTAGAGAGCAATAATCATCTATGTTTATAGTTTTATAATTTATTTTTTTAATTAATAATCATTTCTCTTACGTAGGCATTTCATTTTTTCTATAAATTTTTTTTTTTAATTTAATAATTGTAATCTTGTTTCTTTTTCTTTATGGTGACAAAACTTTTATTCAAATTTACAGAAAACTTTTGATGAAATGTATAACTTACTGTAGTGTTTTACTACCAGATTCATTCTTCTATATCTCAGTACTAAACAATCGCATAATATATTTGTTAATTAGTTTATATTAAGTTGAATTTTGATGCATGAATTTTTATTGTATTCATATGTTAGCTAATTAAAAGGAACATTTAATTCACCATGAAGAAACAAACAAGATTGATATAAAAAACATTTTATAACAACTGTAATACCATACAATTAAATTTAACACAATTATAATGGCAACTATAAAAGTTAGATTTTTAAAATTTTCTACAGAAATTTATCTGATTTTGAGTGTTTGGTTAATGAAAGTGATGAACAATAAAAATCATCATTAAATTTACCAGATTTACTGGGACAAGCTCACATAACTGAAAATACTTTTTAGATGAATTAAACTTGAAGACTTTATTTGAAATGTTAATGAATATGTAGACAGAGTAAATAATGATCTAAATACAGAGGTAGTTCTTAGTGATATCATTATGGCAGTTCATGAAATTGGCAATTTAAAAAACTGAAAATGTACCTTCAAGGTACATTGTCTTCTTGAACACTGACTTTCACAATATTTTTTCAATAAATACATACTGTTGGGTAAAATTAACAAAAACATAGAAACGTAGCTCATTTTTGCCAAAGTATTGGTCTTTAATTAGAAAACAAATAACTTTCAACCTTTTCTTTTAAATCATAACCTTAAAAAATTAAATGAAATTACAAAATAAACTTAATTTAATCCTATCAGTATTTATACAAGGATATCAGCTGAATTAACATATCTATTATAATATTAAATGACAAATACATAAATATAAATTTTTCAATAAATCATTTTGAAAATTTTTTATATTAAATACGAGTCTAATAACAGTTTAAACAACTAAATACATTATTATTAACACTACATGAAGGAATACAAAAGCAATAAATATTACTAGATCAAATCACAATATTAATTACAAAGAAGTCCAAAATCATAATTTCACTTCAGGGATTATTTTCTTTAGATTAATTTAAGAAAAGTAATATGAATTCAGTTCATGAATAAATAAAAATTTATCTCTGCACTTAACAAATTTATGCATTTTACAAATATTTTATAATTAGTGTTCTAATGATTATTTACACAGCATGCAACTGTTTCATAATGATCAAATGAAGTTCTAATTTCTAAAAGGAAAAATTCACTAAATATTTGAATGTTGGTTTTATTGACGTAATGGTCCAAATATTTTCATACAAAATAGCTTCCTGTTTGAGACATTTTTTTGAAAATCAAATTATTTAATCATCCATAAATAAAAAACAGTAATTGTATTACTTACAAAGGCATTCAAAACACAAACTTGCATCCAGTTCACATGTAACAAAATTTGAGTCACTAAATGTAACAAAATTTGAGGATAAACAATTGAGTGTTTATCCTTGGCGTAATCTACAGTGGTGTATCAGAAAATGCTGAGGTAACACCTTGTTACTAGAAAATGAACAATACGGAGCATCACAAATTTGTAATAACCAGTTTGGAAATATCCTGCTTTGATAAATTTGGCTGGTTTGTAGTAACTGAACCACTTTCAACACTAATTTAAAATTAACTTATCAAAGAAACGAGGCAAAACAATCATAGAAATCTGTGAAATCACGAAACACTGACGAGTACAACAAGACGATATGGCGACCGAGTATTACCACACTAAACGAGGAAGACTCGTTTAGAAGTTCAATTCACAGAACTTAAAAGGTGGGGAAGACCTGTTCATTAATAAAAGGAGATAGATAATTACAGTCCGTTACTAGTATAGAAAAGAAGTCTAGATGAGTCAAAATTGAAAATGGAAGACATTTATTAACATTTTTTTCAGTTTCCAGAACAATGCAAAAAGAAATCAGAAATAAATTGCAAGTATGTGAATAGATCAATCATATTTTTCTGTAAAATGTATATTTGTATGAATGAAAAAAGTTAACTGCTTTAGTGCGAAATTCTTCTATCAAAAATAATTGCAAAAGTCTACTCTTCTAATTTTTATCTAACATTAATGCTTATTTTGGTCAAGAGTTTTTGTCAATGAACCTTACACTGCAATGATTTTGTTTCTTACTTTTCTTCTAATAGAATTAAAATTATTATTGTTGACTTACATCAACACAATAAATACACAAGCAGTCTTTTGTGCTTCATTTGAGCCAATTTCATAAAATCAATTTTAATTTTAAGTTAATTTACTAGCTCCTCATATATCTATTTTTTAATAAGCAGTACTATTTTAAGTTTGTAATTAATATTTGTTACGTTATTGGATAGCAGACTGCACACCCTGTAAAACCTTTATAAAATTGAGTTTATATTTCTGTAATAACTTTGTTTTCAATAATTTTTATTTGTAAACTAACTCAGTATTTATTTGTTCTTGGAATCTGGGCATTTTAAATTATATTATTATATAAATGTAACATTTAAAAAAAAAAAGTTATAATTAGCTAGTTAAATGATATAGGGTATGATGTACAATATAACTTCAAATATTCTGAGGAGGTTATCTACATCTTCACTTCAGATACAAATATTAAAATATAAATATATAATTTATTTTTTTTTAGAATACGTTTGATAAAGGTATGTTTTTCAATATAATAATCCAAAATAAAAAAGATTTATAAATGAAGTACATTACTTTTTCTTCTTAGTTTGATGTACTGTGTGAACAGGTACTGGTACTGCATGAGTTTGTTGTGATATTCTGTTAATGTAGTACAATGCTACCAGTGAAAACAATAAACTAGAAAAAAAGGAAAAAATTATATTAATTTTAAGAGATATATAACAGATATCGCCAATCGCCAACATAATATAATGAAGTGTTGTATTATTTTTATAATAGCATGAATCTCATATTTTATAAAATGAACATAAAAAATATTACAATGAAAATGATATATCTGAAATATAAGTAACCCTAACATTTTTTTTTTAAATAAGGAAGTTAATATTTTCTAAAAATCGTATAATGTTTTCTACAAAAACAGAATGAAACATTTCTATTTTGAATGAAATTTAGTGATTAGATATTAAAAACTATACTAAGAGAAAGTAAAATGTGAAAAAAATACAAAATATTTTTTTTTAGATTTTTATAGGACCTTCAAATTATACTTTAACTAAGATATATACAATATAGCAACCAGGAAAGCATGGGAACCTTGACAATGTATGAAGAAACACTATTTCAAAATTTAAAGTCTTACAACACGCATGTATATAAAACCATAATGAAATGACAATAAAAATTCTCCAAGTGTTCAGGAATACAAACATTTGGTGGTCATCTGAATTAGTTTTGAGTGATAACAGAAGAAATCAATCTGAAAATCACTGACTTTGATGATGGTCACTGATTCAGTAATATTTAATATATATAAAAAATAATTTTCTAATTGTTTTTCATTTTATCTCATAAGTGCTTAAGTTCCTACATACATTTTTTATATTTATTAATTTTTTAGTTACGATAGATAATTTTAATTAATAAGTATGGAAAAGGCTCAGGAGTAAAGAAAAGATGCAGATATCTTTTAAAATGTTTGACGACATTCAGTTAAACAATTCTAAAAAATAAAAACATCCTGATTTAAGGTAAAATTTATAAAAGATATCTCAGGAGACTGAAATACAGAAGGGAACACATCAGCAGATCTCTAATTCTGTGTGATTATAATTATCAGATTGTAGTTTATATTACGAATAAAAGTCCATGACATTTATAGTCCATTTATTCCTAATATAAAGCAGAGTAAATGTAACAACTTTCTACAGACAATTTTGAAATTTTAGTAGAGTAATCATCACTAATTCATGGATTCAAGAAGGCACGCAAATTTTATAATACAATTTCAGCTGATAAAATTAGTTATGACAATCACTAAGGAAGTAAGGATTGTTAAATAATAGTAAATGTAATTGTTCAGCAACAACCACAGTTCTGTTATTTGGGTTATTTATTCAGAAGTTTTGGATATGTACAAAGAGAAGTAGAAAAGAAAGTTGTGAAAACTAACAGAATAGAGGAATGAATGAAAGGTGTGTTATGGAATAATAATAATTTTAATAAAGAGATGAAAGTAAGAATCTAAAACTATTGTTTTAGATTCTGACTTACATTGAATACTGACTTACACAATTGAAGCATGTTCAAACACAGAAAAAACTAAAACTAATCTGAAGTAATGACATGAAGTAACAAAAGGTGCAATTAGAAGAACTAAGTGGGATAGGGTGCAAATGATATTGTAACAGAAAGTTGGAAAAGGTATTAATGTAACTCAGTTGATTCTGGAAAGACCTTATGAACAGAATTTTCAAGGATAGATTAGTCGAAGTAGTTTAGGATTTGGTATTAGGGAAATGAAAGTTGGGTCTTCAAAAAAACTACTGAAGATGTGTGTGTGTATATACAGTTGTTGTACAAGAGAAATCCTATTAAAAGAAGTCAAATTTCAGGTACAAAACTACTTATTTACTTTCTTTTTTTTGTACAATGTAATAATAACTAATTAATAATTACAATGAATGAGGATAAAATAAATTTATTACAAACACTAAAAATAAAACAAAATGCAACTTATTTAAAACCACTAAACACTATTCATAAGAATATTGCCTTCTACATAATTAATTAATCTTTTTTTGTAAGTGAGGGTATTCAAATAAAAATGTTTATATTTCTCATTACATGAATGCAACAAAAGAAAGATTATTACTGTTTACATATACAAATGCATTCTCATATTTACAAAACACATACTAAAGTCAGTAACATTACATTCAACAATAAGAAATAACCATTTCAAAGTTTAACTTTTACCAAAATAGTAAAAAAAAAGTTTTTTATCTATGTGATTTTTAATTAGCTGTAGTAAAATCTGAGGAGCGTAAAAAATAATTAAGTGAAAAGTAAAAAATAAGAAAATTATAATAATTAAAAATATAAGCCAAACATAAAGTAACTTCTCTGCTAATGAAATTGTTGACAAAGAGTATATTCTCAACTTACCACGTAGTACTGCATACTCTGTGAACCATTCCTGATGCCAGCAGTGAAGTAAAAAGGCATAATATAACTGAAATAAAAAATACATAAAAACATTATTAAAAAAAACACACACACACACACACACACACAGATAAAAAACTCTAGTAAAAGATAATGCATTTTTAATAAATAAAATTAAAGAAATAAATTACCATAAAGAAACATGATAGTGTAAACATGAGAATTCCACCTACAACAAGTTTATCTCCTTGGTTTTTGATTATCCAGAAACCAAGGGATGAAACTTATACAAATTCCTATTTGTACAAAGTTTCATCCCCAACGACAATTTTTTCCTAGGAAGCCATCCGCGCCTTCTATTCCAAAGCACCATACAAATTTCTCACAGGCATCAACACATAGTTAATTTAGTTCTGCTAATTGGTGTGGCTATCCACTTTATTGAAGTTCATGAACAATATATAGGATGTGCTGATCCATGACTATACCCAAGGTGGAATTCACAGTTCCTGCACGAAAGTGTTAAATGCTCCAACTACCTCTGAAATCATTACCTGGTGAAGGAATCTGTTACAGAACAAAAGCTGTCTAGGAATGTCAGAGTTGTTTGCTTATTTGCCTTCATGTTAGACATGCATCACTAAACTGAACTTTCATTCACTGGTCAAATTTAATGGGTTTCACCCCCTTCACTACTCAAAAAATTCTAAAAAGAGCTGTTCCTCTTGGTATTAATTTCAAATTTATTGTTTTTAAAAACTGTTGCAATATTGTGTTGCATTCTGGTATTGTGCTGCCACTTGTTGGGCCACTCTTAAAGCAATGAGTAGTACTACTACTACTACTACCGAATTACAGATTAACATGACATTTCAGATTTTCAAGAAACTTATATAAATTTGACTCTTCCTCAAACTAAAAAATTCAAATTTCCAAAAAGAGACAAAATTTATTTGAAACAGGGTTACAAACTAAGTACCCACTTCATTATAATAAAGATTACATGCCATAGGCATAAATGCACCCCTCTTCCTTTCCTCCTCTTCTTAAATCCTAATAACTTAAAAACATAAATATATTTTTTAACTTACTTAATATAATATAAATTACTTACCTTCTGGAAATAGTTTTGTCTGGAATGTTTTACCAAATGCTGCAGATTCAATATTTCCAACAGCCTGTTGCTACATTAAGGAAAATAATGACAAAAACACTTATAAGAGAGATTATTAGGGAATTCCTTATTTAGATAGTTCTAAATACTATTTTCAATACAAATGAATTATTACTTTTCCCTAAGACACAGCAAAGTATTGAATATTATTCTCCCTTAATCTCTAGAACAGAAAAGAATAAAAATAAATGATATTCACTGTGCACCAAAAAAGCAATATCAGGGTTTTAAAGTTACTTAATACCTCTTAACTTTGAATCTCAGTAATTAATCACAAATGAAGTGAATGAGGGCTCAGACACTACCACTCGTGCCACGGAGGCCGGCCCAGAGTTGTAGATATCTGACCCAAGACAAAATCACTCAAAAAATGATAAAATTATTTCCAAGAATCACAAGATTTCATGAAAAGCGGACTGAGGAGAGTGAGGAATGAAGTAGTTTCTTTATGCCTTCTTCACTGCATGCTGAGTATAATCTTTATATATAAAAATGTTAAGTTCGTTTGTGTACGCTTCAGAAACTCAAAATGTTCTGCACCGATTGAGCTCAAATTTTAGCACGATATATAACCCGCATCAAAGATTGCTTTTATCTATTTTTCGCATCCATCACATACCCGTGACCGCGAGAAAACAGTTTTTTTAATGGTCAGCTGTGTAGCAGTGACCGCGCCATCTAATGGAAGCAAGGGGAACACTTGCCATATTAGCTAACGACAATCGCAGTCACATGTGAAACAATACCTGTTCCTCATTACATTGTTTATTAACAAAAAAAAAAAAAAAACAGATCCCCACTTGCATCTGATTCAGATTATTATATAATCTGAATTAAATATTCAACATTGCCTGTAATTTCTCGATCAACACCAGCAGATGAAATAAATGCTTGCCTGAAATATTCAACACTGTGGCGACACGTACGTACATTGCAGTTGATTACGAATATGCGTGTCCAGTTGCAGAATGATCCATCAGCTGAGGTATTCTCACGACAGTTACTGGACATTGGAAATGGACAGCTGCCAGTCGATGAGATGTCTTGACGAATATCATTTCCTGATAATTTTTGTAATTTAGTAACATCGAAAGAAGAACTGATCGAAAAAGTATTTCCTGATATTGAAATTAATCATAGAAATCACGATTGGCTCAGTGAATGCGCTATCCTTGCCGCAAAGAATAAAGATGTCTATCAACTTAATAATGTTATTCAATCCAGCATTCAAAGTGAGGAAATTACATATAAGTCGATAGACACCGTTGTGGAAGCAGATGAAGTAGTTAATTTTCCAACGGAATTTTTAAACTCACTTGATCTGCCAGGGATGCCACCACACATATTAAAATTAAAAATAGGTGTGCCAATTATACTGTTGCGGAATATTAATCAGCTAAAACTCTGCAACGGCATGCGACTTGCAGTTAAGAAATTTATGAATAACATAGTGGAAGCAACGATTTTAACGGGGCCTTTCAAAGGTGAAGATGTCCTCATTCCTCGAATACCATGATCCCGACTGATACACAATTTCAATTTAAAAGATTGCAATTCCCAATTAAATTGGCATTTGCAATCACAATCAATAAAGCTCAAGGTCAATCTTTAGAATTGAGTGGTTTAGATGCGGATTGCTTTTCACATGTCCATGTGAAAAGCATGGACATGGACATGCACATGGACTTGTGTATGTTGCGTGTTCCCGAGTCGGCAAACCAGATAGCCTTTATATCTTACACAGACAGTGGAAAAACAAAAAATATTGTATATCCACAAACTTCTATGAAACATATGCTTTGTTTTGTTTCTTATTTCTCATCCATGCAATCACAATGTGCCACAGCGAAGCGTGGCAGGGTACAGCTAGTTTTGTATAAAAGTGTTCCAAACCCACTTAAGACACAAATTATATTCAGCCCTATACATTAAGATTACACAGCAAGAAAAGACTATGACAGAATTTTGTAACTAATTAATGTAATGCTTTTTTGTGGGAAACAATGTGTTATGCAGTAAAATATAAAATAGTGTAAAAAAGTAATGAAACGATAAAAATAGGCATAAATTTTCATGTTTACTTGCTCTTTAAGTAATATATCCAGAGAATAATCAAAGATGGGAATCCATTTTAGGGCTACAGAAAGAGTTAAAATATATTTTTTACAAATATCTAAAACAAAAACTTTTTATCATAACATATACAGAAAACCTTTCTGAAAATTATAAAATTTGCTTTAATTCAGTCTTTGTTTAATCATTGTGCAAAAATCTGATCAAGGTAAAACAATTTGAATTACCACCATCTTCAAAGTCTTTTAAAAACTTTGATATCTTTAGATGAAACTTTGATATCCATGACAAAATTAAACATTAAGTGGAATATATGTATCTACCAGGTGTGTAAATATGAAATCAGAATTTGCCCATGGATGGTCCTAGCTGTCAATGTAGTTACCATCAAACCACATCATTGGCGCCATTTTCTTTCTTTGATACCTAAGAAAGATTTTCAACTCACAAAAATACAAGTTTCATACAATGGCATATTTTACCTATAAACTATGATTTGTACCTACAAACTACAATTTGCGGAGAGCATTGATTTTCTGTTACCATTTAAAGAATCTTCTGCTGAATCGCAACAAATGCTTGTCGAAGCTTACGGTAAGCATGCTCTTGGTAAATCACAGTACTTTGAGTGGTTTAAAAAAAAATTCAAAAGTGGCGATTTTGACATGAGAAACAAACAACATGGAAGACCACCGAAAAGGTTTGAAGACACCGAATTCCAAGCACTGTCGGATGAGAATGATACTCAAACGTAACAACAACTCGCGGATGAATAATATGTAACACATCTCTATATGTTTGAAAGCCATGGGAAATATCCAGAATATGAGAAAATGGGTTCCACATGAACTGAATGAAAGACAACAAGAAAAACAAAAAACCACTTGCAAAATGCTGCTTGCCAGATATAAAAGAAAGTCATTTCTTTTATTTACCTGTCATCGAATTGTGACAGGTGATGAAAAGTGGATATACTTCGAGAATCCTAAGCATAAAAGATCATGGATAACTCCAGATTAACCATCGACGATTTCAAGACCAAATCACTATGGAAAGAAGGCAATTCTCTGTGTTTGGTGGGATCAGAAGGGTGTGATCTAATATGAGCTGCTAAAACCTGGTGAAATCCTTAATACTAAATGCTACCAATAACAAATGATCGATTGAATCAAGCACTGCGTGAAAAATGACCAGAATATCGAAAAAGGCATACAAAGTGATTTTGCTTAATGACAATGCACCATCACACACAGCAAAACCGGTCAAGGAAACAATTGAATCATTCAGTTGGGAAATACTTTTGCATGCAGCTTACTAAAAAGACTTGGCTCTTTTAAGTAGTATTTACTACTATTTATTTGCATCGATGTGACACGCATTTGCTGAGCAGCCCTTAACTTCTTATGAAAATGTATAAAAATGGTTTGATGACTGGTTTGCATCAAATGAGCTAGTTTTTTGCCGTGGCATTCTAAAATTGTCAGAGAGATGGGAAAAATGTATAATTAACGACGGACAATATTTCAAATAAAATATTTTTTATCATTTTCAGAGAATAAATGTGTACTTTATATACAAAAAATTCCGGTTTCTTATTTACACACCTGGTAAGTAAGTTTTAAAATTAAAACTCTTTATCAACCTATAAATTTCTAAAAATTGTAAATTAAATCATACAATATATGGTAACGTATTAAGTCTTTCTAACAATAAACATACTCTAATTATAAAATATCTAAAACTTTCTACAAAACAGCAATTAGAAATTAACTATAATTAAAAATATACTAAATTTCACGCAATATCAATTTAAAGGATACAGTTAAACTCAAGATGAATAGTAATGATCCTAGATAGCCACCGAAAATGGTATGCAGCTGTGAAGATGCTAACCACTGGCGATACATCTGCATACCAGAGAAGAGAAGCACTGTTAATACTGAAGATAGAATGAATGATGTTCCACTGGATATAGCTACAAATAAAAACATAATTGATACAATAATAAACAAGTTATCTAAAATCTCAATCAGATTTAAGGTTTAATTACTTTTTAGCTAAATCTAAATAGTTCTGTTACTGGTACACTATTTATTTAGTAATAATTTAATTTACTTCATGACAATTAAGAATTGCAAATGGGACTGTAAAGTAAAATTTCTGTAGCATTAGAAAAAGATCCAAGTTTTAAAGAGTTAAACTGAAACTTCTTTCATAAAGATTCAATTAATTTACTCACTACTGGTGGCCGATCTTATTTGCTCATGTTACATTCTCAGTTTTTATTTTAAGCACCATAGTATTCACTTGATTTTGAATACATAACTAAAACTAGCATCCTTGCTGCTTTGCCTGCAATGTATTACGTTCGTGTCACGGTCAGTTTTTTTATTTCGTAGTTTTTAATCAAGTAACAGAAGGCAGATGCAGCTAGTCATGTCGTATGTACAATAACAATGGCAGTGGCTGTGCTGATTGAGACGTCATGCCTTACACCATTGCACCCCTTAAAAAACTGAAATTAAACAAAAACCCAAAAATTGTTTTTAGATATTTATCTAAAGAGGGTTAGCAAACCCAAATCTACTTAATATCTCATTTAGTACAGTCAGAAATGGGAAAAATTTGCAATCACTTTTAAAAAATATTTTTAACTTTCTTCACCTATTTCAAAGTCGAATTTCAAAAATCTAAAAACTGTTTTTTTAGTAATTTAAATGAAGATTACACACTTCAAAAATAAGGTAGATATCTTTTTGTTAGCAAGAAATTACAAAATAACCAGGTTTCAAAAAATTTAAAAAGTAATTTTAACACTTTAAACTCAGAATTTCAAAAAATCTAAAAATTGTTTTTTAGATATTCACATGAAGTTTACAATACCAAAAATCAAGTAGATATCATTTGTTACAGATAAATTCAAAAAATAATAAATCTCATTACTCGATTTTAACCCTTTAAAATCAGAATTTCAAAAATCCTTTCTTATTGTGCACTTTCACTGTAAGAACATGTGTACAAATTTTCATCACTTTATCTTTGGGCCAGATGTTTATGATGAAAATAAGTCATTCTGAAAATTTTTTAAGGAAGAATATTTTTAAGTATTTTGAACAAAATTTATTTTTACAAAAATGTATTAAATTTTTTAGGCAGTAAATTTTTATTTTATTTGATGAAATGTGTCTTTTGAGAAAATTATTTTCAACTAGTTATTTATTTTAATTGCTTTATATAAAAATATATATATTTGTTTATACAATTAGCTAAACTCGCCATGTATCAAAAATCTTAACTAGAATTCTATACAGAAGAATTGAGAGGAGAGTGGACAAGGGACAAGTGAAGCAATTTTAACAGTGAGATTAATAGTAGAAGAAAGATAAAAGAAAAACAAACCAAAATACATGGCATTTATAGAATTAGAAAAGGCATTTATTAACGTAGACTGGAATAAAATGTTCTGAATTTAAAAAAATGTAGGGTTCAAGTAAGAGATAAGAGAACAATTGTTAAATTTACAGGAACCAAACTGCAACGGTAATAATTGAAGAACATAAGAAAGAAGCAGTAATAAGAAAGGGAGTCTGACAAGGATATTCCGTATCCCCGTTACTTTGTAATCTTTACATAGAACTAGCAGTTAATTATGTTAAAGAACAAATATAGATCCGGAGTAACAGTGCAAGGTGAAAAGACAAAGATGTTATAATTTGCTGATGATGTAGTAATTCTTCCGGAGAGTAAAACACATTTAGAAGAAACAGTGAATGGCATGGATGAAATCCTATGCAAGAACTACCGCATAAAAATAAACAAGAACAAAACGAAAGTAATGTAGCAGAAACAATGTACACGGCCCATTGAACATAAAAATAGGAAGAGAAAAGATTACAGTAGTAGAAGAATTTTGTTATTTGGGAAGTAGAATTACTAAAGATAGGCAAAGCTGGAGTGAATGCAAAATGCCACACAGCACAGGTGAAACGAGCTTTCAGTCAAAAATATAATTTGCTTGTCAAAAATTAATTTAAACTTCTGGAAAACATTTTTGAAAGTATATGTTTGGAGTGTAGCTTTATATGGAAGTGAAACTTGGACGATCAAAGTAACTGAGAAAAAAAATATTAGATGCTTTTGAAATGGTGCTATAGGAGAATATTAAAAATCAGATGGGTGGATAAAGTGACAAATGAAGAGGTGTTGTGGCAGATTGATGAACAGAGAAGCATTTGGAAAAATATAGTTAAAAGAAGAAACAGTCTTATAGGCCACATATTAAGGCATCCTGGAATAGTCGCTTTAATATTGGAGGGACATACAGATGGAAAAACTTGTGCTGGTAAGCAATGTTTTCAACGTCAAAATATATGTAAAACAAATTGTTAAGGATGCAGGATGTAGGGGGTATACTAAAATGAAACAACTGGACTAGATAGTGTTTACTTGGGAAGATGAAAAATTGATGGCTGGTGGTGAAGGTGGTCTTCAACTAATGTCAAGGAGTTGAACCAAGATTTTACCTACCTGGGGGCGAGGATGGCAAACAAGAAGGAAGACAACAAAGGATAAGAAAGGGTCATCAGCCAGACACGTTTCCTAGGTATCTTGTGTTATAATAATGCTGGTCTGCAAGGTAAGAGTTCTGCCTTTTTTAATAATGTAAAATAATTTAACACTTTTTGTCTAATGGTAACTTTTAATGAAGAGAGGATGGTTGAAATATATAAAAGAATATGTGTTATGTTGGGAGCTGGCAGTTCGTCATTATGTTTTTGGTAGAGCAAAGGGGGGAATAGTAATAAGATATAAAACTGGTCTAAAGTTGTTTTGGATTTTTTTAAAATTGGGGATAAGAAAGTAATAATATATCTGTAGGTGATAACATTTACTTTATTCTGTTTGTCTATTTATCAGGGGCAAATGATAATGAGTGGGAACATGACTTTTTAAGATTATAATTTTTTTTTTATGAATATGATCATGATAAAAACTTTATTTTGGTTGGGGACCAGAATGGGAGAACGGCTAATGAACAACATCTGCCTGAACAATTTTTGGACAGTTATATATCTGAATCGAGGTTGTCAAAGGATAGGGTACTTAATTGTAGGAGAAATGGAATATTTTGATGACAATAATTTAGTTATCATTAATGGGCGACCGAAAGATATAGAAGAAATTTTACCACTCCTCCCAAAATTAAGATGGAGTGAGGGTATGAAATCTAGTTACAGGCAGAGTAATGTAATAGATCATTACTTGTGGTAGAAATCCCTCAGATAGTTTAACGAAACTGTTTCTTTGTTACAGAGTTTAGTCTGTGATTTGGCAGGTTATAGAGGTCACATAAAAATAAAAAAATCAGGGTTTGATAGAGTGTGGTGCTGTGAAGTCAAGGGTGTTTAAACTATCCTGTATAGAAAAATAACTTATATAGAAAAAATAATTTGAATGGAGTGCAGGAAGAATATTTTTGTGCTGCTAAAAATTAAGTCATTACGCACTTGTAATTAGAATATTATGATAAAATTATTTGTGACCTTAAGGTAACAAGAGATGGTGGGGATTTCTGGGAAAGTGTAAGAGAATTTAATCACAAAGTTTTAAGTACTACTTGCAAATAAAGCCTAAGGACTGGTCGGTGCATTTCCAGAAACTCCTTTACTTGGGTGGAACCTGTAATCCGATAAGCTATGCAGTGCCATGCTAACGCGACGGCTTGTTAGAATGTAAAATCTCCTTAAACGAGATAAAATTAATAAGGGCCCTGGCAATGACAGAATCCCATATGAGTTTTTTAAACAAGCTCCAACAGAATATTTACAATTAGTTATAAAGTATTTTAACCTTCCATTTCATCATGGATCAATACCAGTCAATTATTTCTCCTCTCTATAAAAAAAAGGGATATATCAGAAGTGGGAAATTATAGGGCAATAAGCTTTATGAATACATTAGCTAAACTGTTTACAGGGATGTTATTAAATCGATTGGATAATTGGATGCACAGTAATCGACTATTGAGTGAATATTAAGCAGGATTCTGTAAGGGGTACTCTATAAATGATAATATTTTCAAAATAGTTAGCATTATATATTTAAAACTGAAAAATAGGGGGCTAAACTGTATGTTGTTTATTGATTTGCAGGCGACTTTTGATAAAGTTAACAGAGAGATGCTGTTTTATAAATTGTGTAATTTGGGACTTTCTTATAAATTTATTACCAACTTGAAAGAATTTCATAAGGATGCAAAATCATATGAAGCAGTTAGGGTTTAACATCTGATTTTGAAACTTTTAATGGTCTAAAATAGGGCTGTTTACTGTCACATCTTTTTTTTTTGTTTTTAAATGACCTACCTGATGAGTTGGGTGGAGGTGTGTTTGTTGACTGCTTGAATGTAAGAGTGTTGCTGTATGCAGATGATATTGTCCTTCTGTCGTCTGACCCTAAAGATCTTCAAAGAATGATCAATAACTTCAAAAATTATTGTAAGTTGTGGGGGTTGACATTAATTTTAATAAGTCAAAGATAATGGTTTTTAGAAAGGGGGAAAAATTGGGTGGTAAAGAAAACTGATGGTGGGGTGGAAAGAGAACTGATGTAAATACTGTAGTTACAAATATTTAGGAATTATATTAACACCATTGTTGGCTTATAAGACGCATGGAAGGGAAAGGATATCACTCGCAAAGTTTGCATTAAATAATGTTGAGGGAAATTTTCTAGTGGAAAACAAAATACCTAAGCTAAATGGGCAGTATATTATACCATGTGTAGAGCGATAATGGGTTATGGAGCACAAGTTTGCGATTATAAAATGGTGGAAGACTTTGAAATTTTTGAGATCTGCTCTAAAAATTTTTTTTGGAATTTCCTCAAGTACGCCAAATTATGCCATTTATATGGAAAAGAATGTACAGTTATTTTCTTTGAATTACACGGTAACTATGTTTTAATTACTTGATCAAAAGTTGCCCAAAAAATCTGCTGAGGTCATCCATAAACAAGAGAGGTTGGATGGTTTAAATATTGGAAGGAGTTAAGAAATAAATTTGATACCCACTATCTAATAACCAGAAATGTTGGAGGGATTAACTAAATTACATAACAGGAAAAATGGCAGAAAATATTTGAGGACTCTGTGGCTGAATAGAGCACAGCGAGCCGAGTGTAACATTCTGTATAAACAGCTGTTATTTAATCTTGGTGACGAGATTTATATATCGGATGAGTATGATAGGATAGTGATGGATTCCTTATTTAGTACACAGTGTGGGCTACTTAGTTTAAATAATGCATCTAACAGGGAAGGAAACAGACGTCAATGTGCATTATGCAAGCTTGATGTGATAGAAGGTATTAAACATTTTATA
The DNA here is from genome assembly GCF_047948215.1 of Lycorma delicatula. Taxonomy (NCBI): domain Eukaryota; kingdom Metazoa; phylum Arthropoda; class Insecta; order Hemiptera; family Fulgoridae; genus Lycorma; species Lycorma delicatula. The sequence continues at coordinate 207,354,630 of NC_134457.1, read as the reverse complement.
GGTATTTGCCTGGTATTAAATGAAATCAGAAGAAAATGGTTTGATTGTAATTAGTTGAATTACAATCAAGAACAAAGTAAATGATTACTTGAATGTTAATAACTGGAACACACTGGTGGGATACATCTGGGAAGCAAAAAAAAATACCGAAAATGGCTAGTTGGGAAGTTTAATTATTAACAGTAAATAAATTGGGAAAATAAGTAGAAACAATAAAAGAATAATAGTAAAAAAAAACTTTTTGATAGTATTTATTGGAATAAATAGACAAATACATGAAATTAAGAGCACCTTAACCTCTCTTATTTCCATTCTATTTTTATTTTTTTTATTATTGTTAATATTTTTATTCTTATTTTTATACCTTGAAAAAAAAAACAAAATAAAAGAACGGCAGACTGGTTGGCAGTATAAAATTGGAGATGTTCAGGGAGAGTTGGGTATGATATGTAGTGTAATATAGATAATTGATTATTTGGAAAGATAATGATATCTCATTTGTTTTTTAAAATTTTAAAATTATAAGCAACACTTTATAATAAATAATATGTAGAAAGAATCTGGCAGATGAATTCCATCATGCCAAATTGTGTGTTGGTACAGGTTTTCTTTTTGTTGTTAACATTTATTTTTCTGTTTGTATTCAATAACTAAAAGTTTATTTATTTTATTTAATTCAATTTTTACTAAATATTATTATTGAATGGCTATTTAATGTAAATGCCATTCAAGATTATTGTCATATCTTATCAAAAGTTTATTTTTGGAAATAGACACACTATTATTATAAGTTTCCTCTATTGGTAGAATATCAACCTATTTCTATTACCCTTATCTCTATTCCTTTGAAGGTTTTGTCTAGATGGACATTACACCTATGGTAAGGGTGTTAAGATGTAATAGTTACTATATCCTTGATTTCTGTGGTTTGATGGGGGCAGCTCAGCCTCCCCTACCAAACATGACCCCAAATAGCTGCACAAAAAGCTCCACCTGCAACTAGGTGTTAAGTGGGTAAAGCATGACCTCCTACTTCATCATACCTGATGAGTCCATACACACATACATACAAGAAAATTTATAAAGGATGAACTAAATAAACACAAGTTAAAAGAAACCACATACCAGCACTTATAAAGATCTGGATGTTTACAGATTACAATGCTGTATTCTCAAACTGCAAAAGGTTTGTTTAATATTGCAGAAACATACATTCTAAGAGCTTAAAAAACAGAAAGGCCACATCAGAAACACAATGCCTGTCCATGAGGAGAGAAAGGAATGATTATGAAAAAAAACATAATATACAAATCTCTTAAAATACAAGTAAAAAGAATGCATAATAATGAACATGAATGTCACTGAATGGATAAAATTTATTTAAAATGTCATGGAAAATAATTTTAAAAAAATTGCAATATAAGTAATCTAAGGAGATCCCTGTTGAATAAAACATATTTACCACAGCAACTATAAAGATAATGGAACTAAACAAATCTAAAGTTCAGGCAAATCAGAATGCTTAATTAGCACTGAAAGTATCATTATAATGATTTTATTTTTTAACAGTTAATAAATGAATATAACTAGTAATTTTGCTTTAAACAATGCAATTTTGATATTAACAATCAATTCTTCACTGTCTAAATTTTTTGTTGTCAAGTTATTTGGTTGATTTAAACCAATTCTTCATTACTTTACTTTCTGAAGGGTGCTCATATTTGTACACACTCCCAATCTCCTGATTTTAAATTAATTATTTATAATATTGCTGTTTGCTGGTAATATGAGAAAAATTCATGAAGTGACCAATTCACAGACAAATAACCTCACCTAGAAGATAATTAATTTAAAGGCACCCATCCTGATAGTTAGATAAAATATTTGTCCAAAATAATAAGACAATTAATTTGCTTTCTTGCTAGAACAGAAATCACAGGTTTGATCTAATATCTTTTCATAATCATTAGAACTTTGGATTGAAAGTATCCAGGCATAGTCCACACCATTCCTCAGAAAATGTATTGCAACAGCTCTATCAGGTTTAATTAACCTGATAAAAACACGATTCGTAATACTGTTTTAAGAAAATGGTAAATTTACATAATATTACACTGTTCACTAAAGTAAATTAACGTTATCAATTCTAATTGGTTTTAATAACCCCAAGCTAAAACTTTCATCATTGGCGGTATTTTTTAGGTTAGGAGAACAACTTCATATTAAATACTTCCGATTTAAGTAAACACGAATTAGTCTAACAATAACTTATGAAACACTATAATAAAATAAAGGAATAAATACCCATTTTCAAAATTATGTTTTTCTATTGCCGGCTGATGGGGACCATACAAATTTCAAAAACACATCAACAATTCGCGCAACAGCCAACCACAGTTTCACACATTTATTCAGTGTTATTAGAATTTCATCGTTCCTCGAATAATATTTACTTCACGTTTAGTTGTGGTATTTACCGAGTTGGTTAGCAATTACCGTATAACTAATGTTGACAGTATTTCATTTATTACGTTTAAATAATGTAATATTTTAATCTGGTCGGATAATAATTATTTATTATTCACATAACTTCATGTAGAGAAGATATACTACTCCATAGGTAATAAAATGGAACTATTCCAAGAGCAGCTTAGAAGAGTCAAAAAGAACAATGTGAAAGTCAAAACATAAAATTAATTAAAGAAAGGAAGAAAATTATAAAATAACTAGATGCAACTACAAGCTGATAATAAATAAACTAAAAACTGGTTCATCATTATGTACGGCTTTAAATTATTTATTTAATGGTTAGTAATTAATTGAAAAGCACTTGAGGAGTATCCATATGTGCACATTAAATGAGTGTGTAGGAAGTTAGTATTAAATAATTAGATAATTAAGTAGTTTGGTGATTTGTTAAAAATGGAAATATAAGCATAAACCTTTCTTGCATTATGGTTTGGTTTCATAGATAGGAAATTGTCATACTTTTAGGAATAAGAACATTTTTAGCAAAAGTATCAAACATTCATTAAACTCAGGAAATTATTAAAAAAAAATTACTTACTAACAAATAGTCTACAAGATTTATCATCACCATCAAAGATCTGAAATCCCATTTTTGAATCTTGAAAACATGTTGACATCTGAAGTAGTTTCACGCTATTGTATTGTGTATTAGATGTAATAAACCATAAACGAAAACCTTAGATTTATTAAGGCGGTTGGTATCTTGTGCAAAAAGTATAAGGAAATTATTAAAAAAGGTTTCATTAAAATCTCAATTTTTAATTACATTATTTTTTTAATAGTGTTGTCATTGAAATGAAAGAAATCAAATATTTTGCACTTTAATTTAACATTAATGTTTCTACCTTGACAATCATGGTCTTTCAAACCATAATTGGACAAAAAGCTCATGTCATTTTTTTAAACTGTTAAATATTATTGAAGTTATGGTGTTTGTATTATTGGCAGAAGATTATGTAATTCTGTTTGAAATTTAAAAAAATCTCAATCTATTCTTTTTTTTAGAATAGTTTCTTTAGAAAAATTTCAAAAGAACCAGAAAGAAAATTTCTTCTGGTAATCTTCAGATACAAATTACCATAAACATCAAGTTTAGATGAAGATTGTTGTACACATTCAAAACTATTTTCTTGAATGGTTACAAAATAACATTCATTCTAGAGCGAGGTTTTAATAAAAATTGAGACTATATTTTATATAATAGCTTATTGAAAAGCTTCACCAAGCTTGAAATTACCTAGATTTAAGGTTTAATTAATTAACCAGTGTTCTGAAAAAAATGTTGAATTCTATGATTCATTGCTTAGAAATATTTAGCTTCCTTTTTCTTTTAAAGAAATTGTATATTTAGATAGTAAATACACAATTATTGTGTATTTACTATTGTCAATTTTATTGATTAAAATTTCATTTAGATCATCTAAAATTTTAGCACTTAGTTATAAGTACAACAACTCTAAGTTAAGGTGAATCTATACATCAAAATTTTGCTTAGGCTGTTGCTTGTTTCAACAAATGATAAGATAATCAATCACCAGCTGGTATACAAATCAAAAGTATTCTTACATTTGTTATAAACAAACTGTTGTGGGCAACCTTGGATTACCATACTTTCAATTGTAAGATAAGATAAACTTTACTTGTCAAAGTACTGACTTACTTTACAAAACTGTGATTTTCATGTATTACCTTAGATACTTAAAATCTGAACAAATTAAATGAGATTTAAATAAGATTCAGTGTGATCATGCTAATAAAAAGTTTTACAATAATTAATTACTTAAATAAAAAGGAGGGCTGCATTATGAGAGAAATGCACAGTTTTTATTTAAATGACTATATAAGATCTTTAGGAATAGTCTTCTAAAAAGAATAATCTCTACATTCCTGCCTTCATGTATAGTATCATAACCAAAATATTTAATTCTTATACTTTGAAGTATGTATTCCACGGATATAATCATGTATTATATATGTATTCCATATATGAAATACATGAAACATGTTTAACAAAGTAAATTTGTTAAATAGATTAACAGAAGAAATAAGAAATGGTCATTGTATTATTAGGGTGAAAAATGTGAGATTTCTTGTACATGTGGGTTAACCAATCATTCATTTTACTTTCTTGGTGAAATTTTTAATTTACTTTATTAAAATAAAGTAGTAAGTTGATTGTCATTTCATATATACAAGGGCCATTTGGAAAATTCCTGACTTGATAAAGATACCTACTCAAAATGCAAAATTCCCCGACGGGGAGTCTTATTCTTTAAGACTTTGGGGGTTGGCGTCCGCACGGGCCTAGCCTCTGCAGCTTTCCTTCCCACTATACAATGAGCTGCGGAACACTTTACATTATACACATATACTACACCAAGAACACTACATAAATTACAACATACACACATACACAATTACACAACAACAACAACCTACACATATTTCTTACATTTACACTCGGTGGTGTTGCGACATCTTACGAAACGCAACCGTAACCCAAGGTGGGAACAAATCGTGCCGATGGGTGAATGGCTCTACGTAGTGAGTCTCAAACGATGTCCTCCGGGCACCAGGGCGAACCCAGTTGTCTTTAGCTCTAGCTCCAGTACGCGTGCGCTCTGCTGGAGTGGTCCACTTTTCGCCGGTACTCGTGGGACCAAAATTTCAGTTCCAATAAACACAATGATGGTTGGTGGTCCATCTGAAAAAACCACCAAATACAGTCTTGTGAAGAGACCTCGGTCAGCTTTGTCTGACGAGGATAAAAGTCCTACTGAAGAGAACCACAACTTGTTAGAATCGAAATATAAAAATATTAGATTCGTTGTTCTCAGAAATGGTCAGGAGGGTGGCACCCTTCAAAGGGTTTCGCCTTTCTTAATAAACAAAACCATAACAGGTGCAAGTGGCTCCCCGAAGAATATCAGGAAATTACGTGACGGATCGATTCTGATCGAAACATTCAACGATGAACAGAGTCGATCTATCTTACGTCTCCAAAATATGGGTGGTATAAATATAAGTGCAGAATGCCACAAAACGTTAAATACGAGCCGGGGTGTAATTTTTTGTCGAGACCTTTTAGATATAGATATCTCGGAAATAGTTGATGAGCTTTGCCACCAAGATGTTGTTGAAGTGAAACGTATTATGAAGCGGCAGAACGGAACAGAAGAACCGACACCGTCTCTTATATTAACTTTCAATCTCCCTGTTCCACCAGAGAAGATTAAAGTGGGTTACCTCTCGGTTCGGGTACGACCATTCATACCCAACCCACGGCGATGTTTCAGATGCCAAGGTTTTGGTCACACTACAACATCTTGCACGAAAACTGAGATCTGTGCTCGATGTGGTAAAGAAGGTCACAACGACACTAACTGCGAAAAAGTGAAAAATGTGCAAACTGCAGTGGTCCACATACAGCCCGCTCCCGAGATTGCCCAACTTTTAAAGAAGAAAAGGCAATTCTCAAAATCTGTACGGAGCAAAAACTATCTTTTCCGGCTGCACGTAGAGAATATAAAAAGATAAACAATTCACGGAACCTGGTTAAACCAGACGTATCTTTTGCCACCGCTACATCTAAACAAATTCCTACAAATGTTAGTAATCAGCAGTGCGTATCCTACAATGAGCTTAAAAAACTTGTTCAGATGCTATCTGATCAAGTAGCTTCACTTACAGCCACTATCTCAGAGCTGACAAAAATGAATAAAAAGTCCCCCGACGCAGTTAGTGAATCAAACAGTGTGATACATACGAAAGTTCCTGTTCCCAAAGTCGTACCGGCACGAATAGCGACTATCACAGCTGGCAGTAAGCCACCTAATAAGCTCCCCATAAAGGGAACCAACATAACTATCTCCTCTGGGATGTCAACTATAGCATCCCATTCAAATAAATCTCCTCCACCATCACCTCATATACTGGAGGATATGGTTGAAAAACCACCCGACCCTAGGGCATCGGAGTTCTTTAAAATAAAAAAATAAAAACCGAATCACGTACAACTAATTTTTATATAATTTCCGAAATTTAATTATTAAATTTTTTTATTTTTTTTTACACTTATGAACATTATTCAGTGGAATGTTAGAGGTATTCGGTCCCGCATTGAAGATATTAGAGTACTAGCGCACACACATGATCCACTAATCATGTGTTTCCAAGAGACTCACCTTCTACAACATGACCCAATTACACTCAGAGGATACTTCTGTGAGAGATACGACTGCCTAGTAGACAGTAGGGAGAGTGGTGGAGTAGCGATTTTCATGAAGAATGGGGTGTCAGCTACAAGAATTCAACTAACCACTGTCATTCCTGCTATTGCAGTAAAGGTCTCTTCCCTTCAAACTGCATATCTGCAATCTGTATCTCTCACCGAACACTGAGTTCAGTGCTTTAGATATGTCAAATCTCCTTACGCAAATACCATCTCCATCGTTAATAGTAGGAGACTTCAATGCCAATCATATTTCCTCGGGCTCAACCTTCTGCTCCACTCGAGGAAATATGATAAACAGATTGAGACAAGATTTTGACCTTTGCCTACTGAATAATGGATCACACACATTCATGTTCTTATCAACTGGTACTGTATCTAACCTTGATCTTTCCATATGCTCACCGAATGTGCTCCCTCATTTTAATTGGTCTGTTTGTGATGACTTTCACGGCAGTGATCATAGACCAATTATTATTGGTTTCGGTGTTGACTGCGAGATTAAAAGAAGGCCACGGAGATGGATTGTTGAAAAGGCAGATTGGAACGGATACCATAAAGCATTCCAATCTCAGTATGACGATGGAGCGAACATCCCCGACCAATATTCTTCTTTTACGTCCATGATACTTGAGAATGCCAACAGATATATCCCACAAACATCGGGTAATCCTAGACGTCCTTTCGTTCCATGGTGGAACGATGATTGCAAATATGCTGTTAGGAATCGACGGCAGGCACTACGCAAATTTAATTGTAGGCCTACAACAGAATATCTAAATTTATACCGCAGGGCTAGAGCGGTGTGCCGTCGAGTATTCTTGGACGCTAAGAGGAATTCATGGACGAAATACGTGAGCACTATCTCACGCACTACTCCCACGTCTACTGTATGGAAGAAAATTCGTGCAATTTTCGGATCACCGAAACAATCTATTCTCGGTCTTATTGATGAAGGAGAACTCCTTTCATCACCTCAGAAGTGGCAAATAGTCTAGCAAAATCTTTCCGCTCGGTGTCTCTCACCTCATCATATAATAACGATTTTCAACGGTACAAGATACAAATAGAAGTATTATCGTTAAACATTGGTGATTCGGTTGGTGAATTAAACATTCCGTTTGTATTTAAGGAATTGTTACATGCACTTAAAAACTCACAGGACACTTCCCCTGGACCGGACAACATTAGCCTTTCCATGCTTTCACACCTTCCTAATTCGACACTACAACAACTTTTGAATATTTTCAACGGTTTATTCTCCGAACAAGTCTTCCCGCCCGGCTGGTCAGACGCATTTATTATACCAGTACTAAAACCTGGTAAAGACCAAACCAACCCCTCAAGCTACCGCCCTATTTCATTAACAAGCGTTTTGTGTAAAATAGAGAATGGTAAACCGCAGACTTACATGGTACTTGGAGAAACATGGCTTTCTATCTCCAGAACAGTGTGGTTTTCAACAAGGACGATCTTCTATTGACCATTTAGTATCACTAGAAACAGCCATACAAAACGCTTTCCTAAATCGTCAGCACCTCGTCGCTATCTTCTTCGATATAAAAAAGGCGTATGACACAGCCTGGCGACGTGGTATTCTTAACACTCTCAAAGAATGGGGAATCAAGGGCAATATGCTTGCTTTTATCCGGGGATTCTTAAATCACCGAACGGCTCGTGTTCGTGTGGATGATTCGCTCTCAGATAGTGTCATCTTGGAGAATGGAGTGCCCCAAGGTAGTGAATTAAGTGCCACCTTATTTTCTGTAGCCATAAACGATATTACCAAATGTGTGCAGGCTCCTGCTCATGTTCTCTATTTGCTGACGACTTTGCTATCTATACTGCAAGCCGTTCAACACCTACAGCAGAGAGACTACTGCAGAACCCTATATCTCACCTTGAAGCTTGGTCCAGGATTACTGGTTTCACATTTTCATCCGAAAAAACAAAATGTGTAGTTTTTTCTAGGTTACGAAACCCTTCTATTCCGCAAATTTTTCTGAACGGAGAGACTATTACTATCTCTACTTACGTCAAGTTTTTAAGTTTATTTTTTGATAGCCGTCTAACTTGGGTCAAACATTTAAAAGAATCGAAAACAAAATGTTCCAAACTTCTAGATATGATGCGAGTCCTTACTAACACCAACTGGGGAGCCGATAGGTCATGTATGATACGTTTTTACTATTCCTTTGTTCGCTTCCGTTTAGATTATGGTTGTGTCGCCTACTCTTCAGCTCGTCAAACCGTGCTTAAAATGCTGGATAGTGTACATCATACTTTCCTTCGGCTTGCCACAGGCGCGTTTAGATCAAGTCCTGTCGCAAGCTTACTTGTAGACTGTGGTGAACCATCACTTTGGGATAGACGAGACCAGCTTTTATTATCTTATTTTGCTCGTCTCAGAGGACAACCAAATCACCCGGCTCTTGACTCATTCTTTAGAAATCCTAATCTAGGAAAGTATGAGGACCATCCACGTCGTACTGCACCTGTAGGTGTCCGTACCTGGCGTCTGCTGCAGCATATAAATGTTGACACACCGTCATTCTTTCCTATGTACCCTTGCTCATATCCTCAATTGGAGAATAAACCTTATAAATTTTAATTTTGACCTTACGACATACAATAAACAATCAACAACATCTATTGTCTTTCAGCAAATGTTTCAATGTGTTCTCTCCAAGATGAAACCAGACGCGGTGGTATACACTGATGGATCGAAACAAAACGATACAGTTGGGTGTGCATTTGTTGTCAATGAGAGAACTTATATGTTTGGTCTACCCGGTATTACGAGTGTGTTTACCGCTGAACTATACGCTATAAATAAGGCTCTAAACATCATTAACCCTAAATATAGAAAAATTCTTATTTGCAGTGACTCGTGTAGTGCTCTCCAAGCCTTAAAAAACTTTTATTCCAAACATCCTATCGTCATTGAAATTTACAACGCAATCGCTGAGTTGAATAATCGCAACACAGAATTAAGTTTTTGCCGGGTCCCTAGCCACGTAGGGATTCCAGGTAATGAACATGCAGATTCCGCTGCCAAAGAAGCATGCAACCAGCCTCCTTTCACCACCCGAGTTGCTACTTCTGATTTCATTAACTATGTAAAACAATTACTAAGAGCAAGGTGGCAAGGTGACTGGACGGCTACCGTTGATAATAAACTCCGTCAGATTAAAGATTCTGTGTTACCATGGGACTCCTCATACAGAAAACCCCGGCGTGAGGAAGTAGTTCTTTGTCGATTGCGGATAGGACACACGAGTACCTGTTTAAAAGAAGACAAGCACCTCTATGCGCACGATGCAACTGCCGCGTGACTGTGCGCCACATACTCGTGGACTGCATATGTTATGCGGCATTGCGTCGTAAATTTAAACTACCCAGAAACATCCGTGGTATCTTGAGTAATGATAAAGAGGTTTTAAACCGATTGTTTCTGTTTTTGCATATTATAGGGTTAATACAAACAATTTAATATTGTTGCTTATATTTTTTAATGCTTTTAGTTTTTAAATAAGTTTTTTTTTCTCTATCCGAGTTTTTGATTTTTTTTTATCCGATTAGGAGCCTTTATTACACTCCTTATCGAAATTTGTTAAATTTTATAATTTATTTTTTTAATATTTTAAAGACTGACTGTGATAATATTTGTAAGATTTTAGTAATATTACTTTTAAGTTTTATTTCAACATTTTAATTTTTATTTTTAACCTAGCTTTAATTATATAATTTGTGTTAGTTCTAAGTTTTATTTAATTTTGTTATTTTAGTTTTAAGTTTTATATTAGATCTTTTATGGTTTTTAGTTTTTTTTAATCTTTTGTTATCCAAGAATGGGCTCTTTACACCCATCTTGGACTTTGTAAAATTCTATTTACTTTGATCTTATATTAGTTTTTACAGTTGATATTAGTTGTAAGTTTTAATCATCTTTCAGAATAGTATTAAAACATTTATTTTTCTATATAAAAAAAGGATCCGGGCGATGATAACGCACAAGCGGTTTTCGCCCTCAAAAAAAAAAAAAAAAAAAAAAAAAAGCAAAATTTTTCAGTTTGTTTTTATTTTTCAATGAAATCACCTTGAATTCAGTACATTCTAACTTTTTAATACCCTCAGCATAATGTGATTTGATGAGTTCTCTAAAATAAGTAGTTGTGTCAGCTCATTTGAAGTAAATCTTTGCCTGGTGAGCCATTTCTTCAGGTTTGGGAAGAGGAAGTAAATCACTGGAAGCTAGCCAGTTCTGGACATGTGGAAACAATTTGAAGCATACAGGTCATGGAATTTTGTGGCAACAACCAGAGATGCGTAGGCAGGAGCATTATCATGGTGAAAGAGCACTTTCTTTTTGGCTGATATGGAAGTTTAGGTTAAATATCACCCGTCAATCAGCCCAATAGTGAAGCATAAATAATTTTTTTATTCACAATAGTTTTTTTTTGAAAATATATTTCATACTATTTAATGTTATAGTGATTTAATCAATAGTAGCAAACAGTCTCTGTTTCAGTTGTAAAGAATGGTGAATATTATCATTTAAGATTTTGTTGAAGTATGTTTAGCTACACGTAAATTCACTACTAATATAAATCATAACTTCTTGTAAGTTTTCTTTTTACTTCCTTGTATGCAGTAAAGGAAGTGTTGTGAACATAAAAAATTTCAGATTTCAACAGAAATATCCATTTTAACCACTCTGAATCCATTTTGACTAGTTTCAGTGTGACATCTGTACATATGTATCTCTCATAATTCAAAAACGATTAGCCGTAGAATGTCAAAATTTTGTATTTAGGACTGTTGCACATGCCCTTTTGATTGCAATCAACTTGACCAAAAAGCCCAAAAGCCAAAAATGGACTTTTTCTTAACTGCAGTAATAAGCCCTCATTGAGAGCTTTTCAATAATATCATAAGTGGTACTTATCTTTATTGGTTCCAGAGTCATAGCTAAATAAAATTATAATTAATAAAATATTTGGATCCTACAAGGCGAAGGCACATCGGTTTGAATCCGACTTCATTTCCTTTTCTTTTTTTAACTTTTTTTTTTTTTTTAGTTTATTTATTAATTATTATATTTTAATTTATTTATTAAAAATTATTTAAAAATATTTTACAATAAATAATAATTCAATAACAAAAAAAAAAAAAAAAATATGAAAAAAAATCAGAAGTTATTAGTGAAATAAAATTTTATGTACTTTTCATTAAAAAAAAAAAAAAAAAATTGTATTTGTAATTTAATAGGCGTACAAAGAAGTCATGTGGTGTTCACATCAGAATTTTTTTTAAATAATTGGGTTAATTTTATTTGTGTAATTTATCTATGAAGAGCACCATTAGTCATTTACACTGACCTAAGCACAGATCTTGAAGATTTTTTCCTAAATACAACATTTTGTGTTTTTCATGATTTTATTATAAAACATTATGTATTTTTTCAAGAGAATTACTAATAAAAAACAAAGTTCTGAACAGAATATATATATTTATAGGAAGAATGTAATGAGAAATCATTAAATTTAAAAAACTTGTTCTGTAAAATGTAAAAAGAAGATAATAGATAAGAAAAATTAGAGTAGAATTTTTATTAAGTACATTGGAGATGCAATATTCATATCTTGTTTAACATAATCATGTCTTTATTTAGTATTACAGAGACTTTTATTCTCATAAAAAAAATACTGCTGGTACGGAAAACTTCACTTGGTTAAGAATTTTGGTGACATTTTGGCTGTTGTAACTAGGCTCCCTTTGCATGAATGAAAAATGTTTCCACAGAATTTTTTCATGGATTATAGCCACCACAACCATAGTTTGTCAAGCAGATTTATACATTTTCCAAGAAAAAACACGCTCTGGTTTTCCATTGCTTTCAGCTGTACAGTACGTAGAAGACTGAGTGATGTTGATATGGCCGTTAAGTTCTTCTGACCTGTGCCCTTAACAACTACTGAAAGCAATTCTCTTTCAGCAACCATTCTTTAATAAAAGCTCTCAATAGATACCTCTCCTCTATCGTTGCACCTTCGGTCCAGCTACTCTTTATCACGGAGCACTCAAGCCCATTCACACTGGCTAGGTCTCATAATTCATAGAGGGAGGCAGTTTATTTAATTGTTTGTAAACAATTTGTAATTGTTGGTTTTATTGTTTGTGTTTATATTTGTTAATTTTCTAAATATTTATTTATTTTGTTTTAATAACCTTTCAAATTCCTATGTTTTGTATTTAGTTTTTGTGGACTTTATACATACTGGTTTCAATCAGAATCAAATTTTCTACAAGTCTTGTTCAAAACTTTTGTGTTTATTGTCTATTTAACAAAGTTATTTTGTGCCAAACATAAAATAGTTTGTTTTCCAACCCCAATTTTTTCTTTTACACATAATTTCTTGAAAATTGCTAACAATACAGTTCTGAGACCTATTTTTTTCACTTTAGGTCATATTTCTTTTAAAACCATTAAATTTACCCTTTAATTTGGCTCCCAATAATTACAATTTGGCTTAATTTTACTGAAGGGAGAGAAATCAGGATGAAACTTTTTCCAGCCAAACTCGCTAACTTTCTAATGTGTTCTTGAACTATGTCTAATGAACTTTCTTTTTTATTTCCACCAGTCGGACATGTTCTGCTTTGAGAATCACTCTGTATATTTCTAAAATGGTGGGCTGGCTATAATTTTTCAGATTCTGCTTATAAAACTAAACAAAAAATATCCTTAGGAGAAATGGCAATTTCTCCTTTGTTCTTCCCCATCTGCCATTTTGATATTTTTATATAAAAATTTATATCTCATGTCCAGATAGAGGAATTACATCAATATTTTGTAAGCGGCGTGGTAATAAAGTTTTAAAATTAGTAAAAAATCAGGAATTAAATACCTTTGCAAATTACAAAATGGTGGCCATGTTTATTTTTGAATCCATTATATCTCCATAAATATTAGTTTTATCAAAATTTATGTTATTTTTTAAATTATTAAGCCTTTTATTTTGAACAAAATGACATTTTATTTTTTTAAAATTGGTTAACAAATAGCTGAATTATGAGAGAAAATTGATGTAACTTTGGGTGCTTTCATGTCCTCCACTTAACATTCAATTCGATTAAATATTAATTGTTTTTATTTCTTGTTAATTCTAGTATTGTAAATTAGTATCAAATTAAATAATAATTTTCTCACAACAAGATTTAATATTAAGAAATAATAAAACAATAGATATTAATTTTTCACTGTTGAATAATTTTACACGACTATTACTGTTGATCATATAACAATGTAAAAATGAACCTTCTTTCAACAGGAATGGTGTTCAAAACTATCACAACCAGTGTATCTGGAGCGACAAGAATCCTCATGGTACCTTCTAACGTAGCCATCAACAAAAATTTTCCCTGAACACATGGGCAGGTAATTTTAATGATTATCTTTTCGGTCCTGTCATTCTACCAAATCGTTTAAATGGAGAAAATTATCTTGCTCATTTAACTGAAAATCTTCCACATATTTTGGAAGCCCTACCTCTACAATTAAGAGAAATATATAGTTTCACCACTATGGAGCTCCAGCACATTTCAGTCAGTTGGTATCAAATTTCTTGCATGAAACTTTCCATGAAAAATGGATAGGCAACGGAGAGCCAGTGCCCTGGGTTGCCTGATCACCTGACTTAAACTTTCTTGACTTCTACCTGTTCGGCCATTTGAAACATATTATTGTTTATTCAACTCAACACTGAGGATCTTCAACAAAGGATCCAAAATTGATTTCAAGAAATTAGGAATACTCCCAGAATTTTTGAACAGTTAAGACAATCTCTCAGAAAGAAAACTGGAGACTTGTGTAGTGGTGGACACTTTGAACATCTTTGATAACTTTTAACAAACTTTAACTATTTAAGTACATCTAATGTTCTGCAATAATTAACATAAGATTATCACAGGTAATTGTTTTAATTTTTTAATTATTAGGTCTATTATTGTGAAATTGAACTGAATGTAAAGTGGAGAATATGAAAACAGACACAAAATTACAACATCAATTTTATGCCATAACTTGGCTATTTGTTAACCGATGTAAAAAAAATAAAATGTCATTTTGTTCAAAATAAAAGGGTTAATATTTTATCAAATAACATAAATTTTGATAAAACTAATATTTATGGAGACATAACGGATTGGAAAATGAATATGGCCACCATTTTGTGAATTGTAAAGGTATTTAATTCCTGATTTTTTGCTAGTTTTAAAGCTTTATTACCAAGACGCTTACCAATTATTAATATGATTCCTTTTTCCGACCTTGAGGTAGACATTTTTATATAAAGTGAAGGAGATATCGCCATTTTTCCTTAGGATATTTTTTGTTTAATTTTGCAAGTGGAATATGAAAAAGTATAGCCAGCCAACTATTTTAGAAACACTCTAATATTATATATATCGATGAACACCTTTTTCAATGTAAAAACAGAGAAAATACATTTTTATGCAGATGGCTGAGTTTAGAAAGATTTAATGAATTACTATTTTTTCTTTTTTAAATTTTCACCCAAATAGTGAAAATTACTGCTTGGGATCTATCATTTTTTAATCCTTTTACATCTAAAAAGGAATAAACCTACCTTTTTTAATTTTCATTTTAATAGTTCTTTTAATCTTTTTAATTTTTGTTTTCCTTTTGATTTGAGGTTATGTTGCTTTGTAACCTCGTACTAAAGAGGAAATACTGTTTCAACATTTTTAGAAATAGAAGGTTATTATAAAATTCAACCTAACAATAGAATTTCAAGAAGTTACCACTAATAAATTAGAATTAGGATTTTGACACCCAATTGGTGTCTTGAATGTTACATGCTGTATCAAGATTTAAATTTATATTTATTTTCTTCAGTAATTATTATAAAGTTTTCTGAATTTTCAGAATCTCATAAAATTTTCAAACACTTAGATAACAATTACAAACAAATAGGTAGAAATTATTATTACAAATAATGGATTGAGAAACTAGAGATCCCACAAAAAATAAATTACTAGTTTATTACTCACTGAATTAAACAAAAATTAAGAAAACAAAATAGCAAGAGCTAGGATTATTTCACTGACAAGTAGATTAGAAAATTTCTGAAATTGCATGTCCAATATTGCAATTCTAGATTTTAGTTAAAATCTCATAGGAGGGAAGATCTTAAGAGATGGGAGCAGATCACATTGGAGGAATAGAGGTTAGAAATGGAGTAAGCATAGTTATATGAAAAAATGTATGCCAGTTAGCAACAGGAGTGATGGAATCAGTGCTACAGTTATAAAAATCACAATAAAGCTTAAGGAAAGATTGGTAGATCTGAGGCCTGTTTCACTAAAATAACTCCTCAAATTTTATTTTACAAAAGGTGTAAATTGAAAAAACACATTCCAGAAAATTTTTTTGTACATTTTAACTTATCAATATTTTACTATAAGTACATTGAAAAGTGAGGAGTATACTTACCAGTAAATTTTATCTCTTTGTACTTGTCAAAAATAGCTGCAAAGTTTTTGTAATTAATTGTAATTTTGCAATTAATGTTTGATGAGACTGTTTGCTATTTTAAGTACATAATAAATAAATATGTTATATATAATAATAGTGATGATAGTTTTCATGTTTAGAGTTCAGGTTTAAAATTATTTTCAAGTTATTATCATTGTAAAAAGTGATATATTATTTATTAAGATGAGCATGAAAGCTAGAGAAAAGAAGGAAAAAAGAAATTGAAACATTGTGCATTGCATCAATGCTAAGTAGTTGAACTATGTTTTCAACCCAGATAGAAAAAAAGAACCTTCTTTTGGGTTGAGTGCAATGCTTCAGTTTGTTCTGAATTATAAATGTTACAACAAACTTGTATATACAGTTGCAACACACTCGCATTAGGTTACTGTTAAAAGGAACATTCTCAAAATTTATCAGGCGTTGTGTAATGAAATTTTATCCTATGTCTACATGTTTTTACCATTACTTTGTTTTATTCCCAACATTCAGAATCTTTCAATTATTTAAACTAAACATTTTTCATCACCACTTCATTAAGTTCAGAATGATCATTTGTATAGATGATTGCTTACGAAACAATTCTATCTTCACAAATTTGTTAATTTTTAACATAACTAGTGTCTGAAAGAAATCATTTTGGTACCTCATAATTTTTTATTATTAATTCTTAGAACTTCTGAATTTTAAAAGTCTGTATTATGATTTGAGCTGTTACATTTAACTAATTAATTAGCTTACTTGTTTTTTCTTTCTTCATCAATTGTAGTGAAATGTTTATTGGCTCAATGCAGAAATTTACTTTCACTTTTCACAATATAACTTTAAGTTTTGCAAATTTATAGATGGATGGAACAGAGTGGTACATTTTTCAAAAGTATATTTTAATTTTTTATTTTTATTTTCCACTTTTCACAGGATGTTAAAAAGTCCTTAGTAGAATAGAGTTTTTGTATTTTATTCATTAATATGTTAAGTAAAATTTTTTAATGTTCAATTGTGATTATATTAAAAATGTCATAATTCAAGAAAAAAAGGAAAAGACACAAAGTGGAGGAGATCAAGAACCAGAAGGCAGTTGAAAGAAATGGTGCTAGACTTATAAAAAATAAATAACTCATAGAAACATAAAATCTCTCTAAACAGGAATGCAAAAAGGTAATTGAAGAAAAAAAGAATGCATTGGGATGAGTTTATGGAAAAATTAAGTAAAGAAGATTATAAGATGTAACATGGAATGGTTGGAGGTTGATGAAGTGGTCTTTTCCTTTTTTTTCTGTTTAGTCTGTGGAACCACCATAATGTATTAGTGGGTGGAACCACCATCATAATAAGGATGATATGAATTAGTATAAATGAAGTATAGTTTCATAGTCTTAGGTTGACTATTCCTGATATCTGTGGTTAATTGAAACTCAACAACCAGAGAACACTAGTATCCGTGAACACTAGTACATCCATTTAAAAGTAACTGCCTTTACTACTATTTGAACTCAGAACTCTCGACTTTGAATTAAGTTAATTTGTGATGATGAGTTCACCACTAGACCAATCCGGTGGGTTAGTAGTCTAGAAGAAATAAAAATATTAGAAAAAATTAGAAGTATTCTTGTTGTAAAGAAGATATTTTTAATTCATGGGTAATCCATTTATTGGCTCTATCCTGACCCCCATAAAGGAAGACATGCCTTGTCATGGGTGAAGGAAAATGAAAATGGCACATATAAGTAAAGGCAATAGATCTGGAAGGATATGTGGCAATAAAGGAGATAGAAGGACTGGCTCCAAATAAGATGAAGACATGGAAGTTGTGAGCTGTTTCCAGTACAATCTTTTTTTAGCAGTGGTATAGAAATATGTACAAATTTAAGAGAGACTTTTGTTACAAGAATAGGGCAACAAGGATGTTTCCAGATGACATCATTATTTAAGAAGAAAAAAGGAAGATGGTCAAAAGAAACTAGAAGAAAGTAACATGCACCATATTAAAAAGTCGGGGTTTGATTTAATAATACAAAAATTTAAGTTTAATTCAGACATGTGAATGTGAGAAGAGTGTTTTTTCAGTTAAACATAAATTATTAATTGTCATAACTGAAACGTGTAAGAATTTACATATCTGAGATCAGTGTTTGGAGAAGATGGATAGTTAGAAAAATAAGTGGATATAAAAATTCAAAAAGGACTTCTACTTTTTACTTTTGTCAGTATTGTAATATAAGTTGAGGAAGTTCTAGTAAAGTGCAAATTAGTGCTTTGTAAAAGTTATTTGCCAATCCTCTCATATGCTGCAGGAAGCTGATCCAAAAGAGTCAAGAAAGTGAAATACAAGCAACATAAGTGAAATTTCAGGAAGCATACTGGGGAAAATGGGAAAATACAGTAAGAAATGAAATGAAAAGGGAGTGGATGAGTGTGGGTAGAAAACTTTATAAAGTTGGGAAAGAAACTAACATGATTTGGATCTTCAAAGAGATTGCAGGTTGGGAGCGAACAAAAATAATTTTTGAGTATAAAAGGCAGCAGACATAGAAGGAAACCCATGAAGAGGTGATATGTTACTGAGGAACTCAAGAGAAAACTGTTGAAATGAAGATAGTAATGGAAGAGAAGTGGGTATTTTTCAGAGGGATGTGTGACCCAACAGGAAATCATGAGAATGGGAAAATGAAATAATTAAGTTCAGTCATTGTATTGATATTTAACGCTTAGAGAGAACATCCAAAAGAAAGAGTTCTTTTGGAAAAGACAGTGTTTTTATTATTACAGAAAAATAACAAACAATTTGAGTACTTTAAATAAAAACAACAAAGAGGTAACAAATTAGTTGTTTACTTACACTACTTTGAAATATTTATATTATTTTGATCGATAACATTATTTCTCTGATTAATATTCTATATTTTGAGCTAATGTAATATTTATTACTTCACAAGGTCTGGTCATTTTAATATTATTTCTTTCGTTGTATGACTTGGAGCCACATACCACCTTCAGCATTATAAGTAAATGTTTTCTTTTCTATTTTAAATGGAATTGGAGTTCTCACAGATGTTTCAAATCTAAATTGAGATAAAAGTGAAGCAAGTGCCAACTTAATTTGCATCTTTCCAAATCGCATACCTATTGAAAATAAAATTTCCTTTTATATAATATGTAAACAAAGTTTATAATAAAAAAATTAATTTCTCTTACAATTAAAAAAAAATAAATACTGAAATATTACAGATTAAAGATTTCAGTTTTTGTTTTGTAACTAATATAGTAATTTTTGTGAATAAAAAATAAAGTAGATTGCAATTAAATTTCACAGTGTAATAAGGGTGGAAGTTTTACACCAGTGTCTGCTTTATTTTGAATGTTTAATAAATTTTACTATAGTTTGCTGTTATTGTTTTAAAGTTTGTTTCTGATTGTTAGAGGAATGTTGCAGTTATAGGCATTGTTAGCCATCTAAGCAATAGCAATGATTGTTAATATAGTAACATGACACCATAACACTGTATCATATTACAGTGCCTGTTAATCATTACAATTTTATTTTGTGTACCTTTTAGTGCCTATTAGTAGTCATTGTTGGCAAAGCACAAATTATATAATAGTGGAATGCATAAAAAAAATAGCAAGAGACAAAGTGACGTTGCACTGTCTGTAATACAATCTAGCTACCTCTGCTAAACCAACCTTGAAAAATAACTGGACAGTTTAGTATTAATTACATTTAAATCTTGTTATAATTACTATTCAAACATGCAAATGATTAAAAATTTATACAGTTTTTAGTATTTTATGCTTGTTTTGTTTTTTCCCATTTCTTCGGGACTGAAGTGGGAGAGAGTTGGTACAATTATATAATAATTACAAAAAATTAGTGTGGTCAAGAGTAGATTAACATTAATGTGGTTACTATAAAATTTCTTTCATGAAAGTGTGCAGCAATCCAAAACATAACAGTATGATGATTCTAATTTAATTTAATTCAGTGCAATCCATTTGAGAAAGAAACACTTCTTTTTACTTTTAACATAAGCGTGAAGTAAAAATAACTGATAATACAAAAATTTGAAAATTCTTATAAAGTGATGATATATTTAGCTTAAAAATAAAAATTCTAAGAAGGCATGTTACCGCTGTATTAACATTTCTTCAAGTAAAACAGAAAAAAATTTTTGTTACCTCACTGTATTTCTTCAATACCCAATACGCTGCTTTCTGTTGAATTATTGTCATAGTTTCCCAAATTTGTCACAATAACATCAATAATATTTTCACACAAACTGACCACTTCCCATGCTTTTTTTCTTCTTTATTTGTTGAATACAATTTTTCGAATAAATTTATTAACACCTATCAGTAGATTATGTAGTCTTTGACTTTTGCCTATATCAAATTGGGAATTTTTAAATTCCCGATTTTCAAATCAAAAGGTTTGGAATTTTTTCAGTTTTCAGGCAATGGTATGGTACGTTATCCATTACTATGACAGATCCTTCAGGAACAATTTTTTTTAAAATCATTGCATAAAATTATAACCATTCATTTAATTGTGATACTCTTGGGAAGATCTGGATTCAAATACCCATAAACCACAGTTCAAAAACCAAAGGGTGGGTGGATGGATTGTTGCTGCTGTATAAATAAATATATATTTATTTATACAGCAGCAACAACAGACATATTGCTGTCAAGCTACAACAGACTTAGCAACCACTTAAAGTTACTAATGGATGATAATGAAACTTTGTAGAGTGTGTAAAATACCTTTCCTGACTGGGATTTGAACATTGAATGCTACCACAGTAATCAACATTAAAGACTCAAGACTTATTAAGTTTTTTAGCATATTTTACATTGCCAATAATTTTCCATCAGAATCTATTGTCATTTCCTGCTTGGTAGTAGAATAAGAAAAGACTACTGTATTTATTCTCTGCTCCAGTAGCAACTCAAAAGTTAATCAATAAACAGTCTATACAGACGTACAAGCAGCTATTTTTATTGAAGCACCACTCATGCCTTTAAAAAATTAGAAATTTCAGAACAAGATATTTTCTGGCCTATAGTGTAGGCACACATATCTAAACAACTATTAATACTGAAAGATTCAAGAGGGTTCCTATTATGTAGCCATAAATTCTATTTTAGTTGTGATATGTAAAATTGACTGAGGTTCTTTGACTTTTTTCAGAAATATATTTTGTATATTCACCTAACTTATCTTCTGATTGCTCCACATCAATTTCTCATATTATACAATTACTACTATTTATTGGATTGAATGAGAAAGTGGGATATTACCAATGATAGTTAGCATACCTACTGTAGGGGTGGTTTTAACATTTTGTTATTACCCTAAGTGCTTGTCTTTAGATGCTGGTACTTAGCAATTGTGCTTGGGGAAGTTAGCAAAACTTCACTTATATATGTAATGAGAGTTAGACGGTTAGTATGGCCGTCCTTATTTCTTCCTTATACAACATTAATCCTTAAGTAAAGAAAATAACGATATCTTTAAAGGTTAAAAAATTGACAGTATGTTTAATAATTTAACTGTTAAATTATTAAACTAGGTAAATAGATTAAACAGATTTTGATGTGTTTAACTGGTTTTTAGTTTTTAAAATTAAATACTAATAATTCAATTATTAGACTAATAAGCAATGATCATTCTAAACAGTGAAATAATTATTGAAAACAGGTAAAAAGTGAATACGTAATCTTAATATACATTACACTGTAAAACCCAAATAAAAGCTTAATCTTTCATAATTTTATTTTCAATTTCAGTTCAGTAAAATTTTGCATAATTAGAAAAAGTATGCTTGTGCAAGACATCCAACACTGAGTACTATCTCTGATGGATTTCGTCAATTTCTTGGTGGTATTAGGTCAGTTTCCTTATGATTTATACAGTCTAAAAGAAATAATTATGCAAAGTTAAACTGACTGAGTATGCAGGCTAGACTACAAGAGATAACCTTTGCCAGTAACATTTCCTGAGCAGTCTGCATTGAGACTTACATGTGAAATGTGGCCCCAGTTTGATGCCAACATTACTTTGATAAGTAACTATCAGTGAGGTCTTTTAGGAAAAGTCATTCAGTAAGGATACTTAACATTCAGATGTTATGGTAACTGGCTCTTATCTCAAAATGGTAAGATCCCAGTATTTAAAATTTACTGACACATACTACACTGTGTTCTTTTAGTTATGCAGGGTTGGTTAATGCAAACCCATCGGGTTGGTCTAGTGGTTAACGCATCTTCCCAAATCAGCTGATTTGGAAAGTCGAGAGTTACAGCGTTCAAGTCTTAGTAAAGCCAGTTATTTTTACACGGATTTGAATACTAGATCGTGGATACCGGTGTTCTTTGGTGGTTGGGTTTCAATTAACCACGCATCTCAGGAATGGTCGAACTGAGAATGTACAAGACTACACTTCATTTACACTCATACATATCATCCTCATTCATCCTCTGAAGAATTATCTAAACGGTAGTTACCGGAGGCTAAACAGGAAAAAGAGAGAGGGTTGGTTAATGCAATAAATTGGAATTCTCTGGTGTTATTATCTGAAGTTGTGTTAATTTTCATAATTGCTTAAATTGAAATGGGCTCATCTGATGAAAAAAATTTGTTGGTGAGAAACATTTTTTAACAAGCTGATGTAACATTCTCTCTGGTGTATCAGGCATTAATTTCTGAATCATTTGTTGAGTTTTAACAGGAAGAATTGTAATTCTAGTTAACATTTCTGTCTAACACATCTTCTGTTACTACACAGCAGAAATATATAGACTCAGTAGCCAAACTGTACAGCTTCTACAACATAGACTACCGTACAGCCAGTCTAACTCTTTTCACATTTTTGGAAATTTTTACAGTATGTGGCCAGCCACAAGTATCTTATTCAGAACAGAAATATTATTATTAAATTTTTTGACCCTATAAAAATCGATTGATTAGTTGAAACATTATAATTTCTTCATAATTATAATTATTTCTATAGTCAAGTAGTGTCTGAAGGCACATTATGTCATATTTACAGAATCATTATTTTATTGAGGCATTCATTAATAAATGTATGATAGTCACTTGACCAGTGTTCTATGATGACTATAGGCTTCAAAGCTCTGGACAGATTTGTGAAAACAACAGTACATTAACTGTCAGCAAAACTGTATATATTGCCATACTAAATTGGCTGATTCCAACTGTATAATTTAGTATTATTTTAATAATTAAGTTATATTAATAAATTAATATGTATAAATTTGAATAATTCTGCAAAGTAGACATTGAGTAAACAGATAGATTGACCAAGAAGGAAGTTTATGATAGAAAACAATTACTTTCCACTTTTTACAAGTACTATATATGTATACAGTATGTGTAACATATGCATGCAATGTGTGTGCACACAGATACACATCCACACATGCAGATGCACAAATGCCTATATTCATGTATTTGTGTGTACATATCTCAAATGCATTTAAGTGATAAAATAATATAAGAATAATATTTTTACCAATACAAATCCTTGGGCCTTCTCCAAATGGTAAGTAGCTATATGGTTGTATTTTGTGAATATTTTCTTTGCTAAACCGTTCAGGATCAAATTCTTCAGGATTAGGGAATAAATTTGGATCTTGATGCATTCCAATAACAGAAATAACAAATAATGTCCCTTTTTTAGTTATTTTTCCACCAGGAAGAGTGTAGTCTTTTAAACTTTGTCGCTGTAGAGTTGGAACTGGAGGATATTTTCTTAGAGTCTCTGTTGAAAAATAATTATTGTAGAACAGTAATAAATTTAGATGATAATGATATTATAAAATTTTACAAATAAATAACCTGATATTAGAGTAATATTTTTTAAAGCGATTTTATTTTCACTTTTGCATTTTGTGCATGGTAGAAATCAATATTATTGTTGTTTGACTTATAATGTTTATTTTATAAAGTTTTGTCTTTTATAAGTATGGAACCGACAGACAATGTTAGAATATTATTATATTAGAAAAATACTTTGCTAGCTTTTCAATTTGTATTTACTTGCTAATTTTGTAAAATTCTTATGTCAACAAACAAATGCGTTTTTAGTTCATTATGTAGTTTTAAAAACAAATACTGAACAGATTTTTAATTATAAAATATAAAGAGAAAATATTAATCTCACCACCCTTTTACTTTAAGGGTCTTAAAATTAATTTGCTCAACAATTATTTTGATGGTAACTTCTGCTTATAAGTAATCATAAAACCTGCACTATTACTCTATATTTAAAAAAAAATATTTACAAATGTAAAAAAAAAGAATGATTTTTAATGTGCTCTTTATAAAGTACGTAAAAAATGTAAAAATGCTGGTTTAACCATACATCACCAGCATGGAATGCCTTCCACACCTCTACTGTCGCTCTCCTGTAAATAGATTTTTCTTTATAGTCTTTGGCCTCAAATTTTTCTGTAATAAAATCTTGTGTATGCCTGATAAAAAGTCTGGCTAAGATTGTTGTTTAAATGGAAAACCGTTGAATTACTAACTATTCTGAAAATGTTTTAATATTTTATAGAAAGGAATTTTATTGTTTAAAGATTAAGTTATCTAATTTTTTTTTCATTGGCTAAATATGGTAGATGTTATTATTCAGAGCTATGTATTTTTAGTAAAAATAATTAAATTTGTATTACTATGTATAACATTTATCTTTGTTATTATAAGACACAGAAAATAAATATTAAAGGTAAATTTTGTTTTATTAAAAGATTACTAAAAGTTTCAGTAGTGAAAACTTCCTTAAGATGCCATATTTAACTGATTGTAAAATAAAACTATTAATTATTATAATTTAAAACACATGCAAAAGAAAGTATTTAAAATAGCATCATAAAAATTATTATATTATCTTTACGCTAAGTTAAACTGTTTCTCTAAATAATAAAAAAATTAAAGTAAATTAATAACTATGTACTGCAGCTGGTGACAACACTGTTGAACTTTGAGTATCACCTGATTTCAAGAATTCCAAATAAGTGCTGCTTATACATTCAGTAACAGAAAATACACTCTATTTATGGAAAATATTCAAATTGAATTATTTCCTAATAAGCAAACAAGTAGTAACATTTTACTTGTTTATAGATTGTTTATAAAAAACTAAATTGTAATACGGAGTAATTCTGTTTATCCAGAACCCATTCATCTTAACTAATTTGGTATAAGGATATTCTGAATTCATTATTTATTTTTTATAAAACTTCACAAATTTTTTCTTTAATATTATTTTTCCAATTATATCATTTCAAGTCAATAAAGTATTATGAATTACATACAGTACAATATATTTATTTTATTAACTTTTTTAAATCTAAAAATCCAAATTTATAAATTGCTCAATATCAACAAAAGAATACTGAACTCACCCCTGTCTCATTCAGTGAAATATGAATGGCATATTGACTGTATTGGTAGGTATATCACCTCTTTTGAAAGCCTATTTTCTTTAAACAGGGCTTATTGTAAGCAAAGTTTGAATGTATTGCTGAAAGGCATCTTAAAAAAATTTCAAATGAGTTTTAATTGATCAACAGTTTAAATTTAGTGATACTTTACAAAGCGCACTTACTTTGTAGGAATATAATTTTTTTTTTTTTAACTTACCACTTATGACCATATCTAAGTAAGGAAGCTGATTGAGAACATCATAAGATAAATCAGATCCTACTTCATCGAGCTCATCTATTAGTTTATCCTGAATATGAGGATTCAAAGCCAACTCATACAGGCAGAAACCCAATGTAACAGAGGTTGTTTCAAATCCGGCCGCAACAAAAACAAATGACTGTGCTGCCATTTCTTCTAGGGTTAAATTTACCTGATTGTCTGTTGAAAAGAATTTTATTAATATTAAAGCATGTTGATAAACATTGTACAATTCATTTTTTGGAAAACATTATCATATTTAACAAAAATCAATTAAAACTTAAGTAATAATAATAATAATAATAGGATAAATAAATATCTGAAAGAAGTATTATCCATTTCTTGAATTACTTAAAAGGTTATCTACATCATACAAAGTGATATTCAATGGTCACATAGCTTTCTCGTATTCTAACATCCTCAGGACAATTTGAACAAATTTTAGGCACAGGCTACAAAATACTGCAATGCTAGATTCAGTTGAAAAAAATAGGCAAATTTTAAAAAGAGAATAATAATAATAAATGGTAGACAGGAAACTTCAGACAGAAAGATAATATTTGGTAGAAAAATGACAATAAAAAGAACATTAGAAAAACATTCAAATAAATAATAATACATAATTTAATAAATTAGGTCTTTATTAGTTTCTGAAAGAATTATAAACTAGTTCAAAAAAATATTTCTTAAATAAGTCTTTTATTGTTATCAGTGTATTATATTATATAGGTCACTTCAGGAATGTGTGCAATTAATTCTAAAATTAATTAAAAAATAGGACGATTAAAGTTTTCAAAAATAAAAAGTATCAAACAAAAGTAAATCTTTAAACTTTTTTTATAAACTAACAAACTCAACCACAACTTGGTTGTTTGTTTCTTGAAATCATATTTAGACAGATCATATATCATTTATTTGCCAAAAAATGCATAATAATTTGATTAATACCAATGTATTTTCTAAAAATAATAATTATCAAAATATTAATCAATTAAACATTTATATGGCTGTCATTTAGAAATGTTAAGTATAAATTTGCTGCAGTTATTGGAGAATAATGTTGCAACCATGTTTTCAAATATAAATATTATATCAAATAACAATTCAGATATTTTTTTTTGTCTTCAGTCATTTGACTGGTTTGATGTAGCTCTCAATGATTCTCTATCTAGTGCTAATCGTATCATTTCAGTATACCCCCTACATCCTTCATCTCTAACAGTTTGTTTTATGTATTCCAAATGTTGCCTGCCTATACAATTTTTTCCTTCTACCTGTCCCTCCATTATTAAAGCAACTATTCAGGATGCCTTAATATGTGGCCTATCTGTCTCTTCTTTTAACTATATTTTTCCAAATGCTTCTTTCTTCATCAATTTGTCGCAAAACCTCTTCATTTGTCACTTTATCCATCCATCTGATTTTTAAAATTCTCCTGAAGCACCACATTTCAAAAGTTTCTAATCTTTTCTTCTCAGGTATTCCGGTTGCCCAAATTTCACTTCTATATAAAGCTACACTCCAAACATATACTTTCAAAAATGTTTTCCTGACATTTAAATTAATTTTTGATGTAAAGAAATTATATTTCTGACTGAAACCTCGTTTCGCCTGTGCTATTCGACATTTTATATCGCTCTTGCTTCGTCCATCTTTAGTAATTTTACTTCCCAAATATCAAAATGCTTTTATCTCCATAATCTTTTATCTTCCTTTTTTCACATTCAGTGGTTCATCTTCATTATTTCTACTACATTTCATTACTTTCGTTTTGTTCTTGTTTATTTTCATGTGGTTGTTCTTGCGTAGGACTTCATCCATGCCATTCATTGTTTGTTCTAAATCTTTTTTACTCTCGGCTAGAATTACTATATCATCAGCAAATAGTAGCATCTTTATACTTTCACCTTCTACTGTTACTCCGGACCTATATTGTTCTTTAACATCATTAAGTGCTGGTTCTATTTAAAGATTGAAAAGTAACATGGGTAGGGAACATCCCTGGGACTCCTAGGACTACCTTTCTTATTACAGCTTCTTTCTTATGTTCTTCAATTATTACTGTCGCTGTTTGGTTCTTGTAAATGTTAACAATCGTTCTTCTATCTCTGTATTTCAACCCTAACTTTTTTAAAATGCTGAACATTTTATTCCTGTCTACATTATTGAATGCCTTTTCTATGTATATAAATGCCAAGTATGTTCAATTGTTTTTCTTTAATCTTCCTTCTACTATTAATCTGAGGCCTAAAATTGCTTCCCTTGTCCCTATACTTTTCCTGAACCAAATTGGTCTTCTCCTAACATTTCTTCCACTCTCCTCTCAATTCTTCTGTATAGAATTCTAGTTAAGATTTTTGATGCATGACTAGTTAAGTTAATTGTTCTGTGTTCTTCACAGTTATCAGTTATTCTTCTTTGGTATCATGACTATAACACTCTTTTTGAAGTCTGACAGAACGTCCCCTTTTTCGTAAATATTACACACCAGTGTGTAACAAAAAGAAAATAGAAGTGGAAATAAATATCTTCTTAAAGAAGATTTTTTGTTAATTTTTGTAAATGTAGATGTGACACATTTTAAGTTGTAATCTATGTAAATAAAAATCGTGCAGTACAAAGTATATATGTTGTACATAATCATCTGATAATTAAATTTTTACATAAATTATGTAGTTATTAAGCGCTTATTAAATTTTATAAAATAAATACAATTGATATACATATAATGAAATAATAAGAAGATAATAAGGAAGATAGTAGTAAGAAATTAAATGTCAACAAATAAAATATACGGTAATTGTAGAATTTTATTGTATTTAATGGTAAAATTAAAAAGTGTGACTGAATAATACAGACATAAAAAGCAGACTGACACAGGCAAGAAGAACTTACATATGCTAAAAAAATTTGCAAGTATTAAAATTTAGACCTCAGAATTGGAAATAAGTTCTTGAAAATTTTGTTTGGAGCATAGCACTTATTAATATGAAAAACCATTTGAAATCTGATGAGGATATTGGAAATTAAATGGGTTGATAAAATTCAAAATGAAGAATTCTAAGTAAGGCATGAAAGGAGAACAATTTGTGGAAGAAATGAACTAAATTGGTGGGTTATATTAGTTTAGCTAATTTGGTAACAGAGGAATGTGTAAGAGAGTAAAAACTGCAGATGAAGATAAAAATTGGAGGTACTGGTTAAATTATTTTAAAAATTCATTAATACTTGTAGATATTGCTACTAAAATTTTTTTATACAGAAGGGTAGGTATTGTATATTGAATTAGATACACCTTTTAGTGATTTCGATTTAAGGAATTTTGCATATGAAATTCTGTAACTACAGTGAAGGATAAAAAAAGCATCCAGAGATGACAGTATCTATTATGAATTTTTTAAAAATGCTTCCAAAAAAATGTTTGAACAAATTTTTGGTTGTTTACAACAAGATTTTTGAAACAGGTAGGGTGCTAGATTCTTTTAAGTCTGTCTTGGATTGATAAGAATAAATTGCTGAAAGAATTTTTCAGGTAAGTTTCAGAAAGAACTATTCCAAGATAGATAATATCTTTACAAATATATCAGAATAAAGCTAAGTGTAAAAAGACTAAAGATTTGTTATTTGTAGTGGTCTTGTCCGCAGCAATTGATTATATAAATTGATAAGCTTTATTTTATAAACTCTGTGCCAGAGAAAATCATCTAAAATGATGGCATTAATAAAAGGTATGTGTACAAGTATTAGAGCAGCTATTTGCAATTTATAATTTATGTACTGTGAATAGAAAATTACATATACAATTTTATTCACCATATTCATCTCTGATGCAGCTAGCAAAAGAAGTCTTGAGCACTAGCCGCGAGTTCATATCATTATAACAGGATGATTAATAAAAAAATTAATATTTAACTAAATAAAAATATATGAATTTTGTAGCATGATAGATAAAAAAAAAACAAATAAAACTATTAATTATATTAAAATTTTTTCTAAAAGTAAAGTGTTTTGAAAAAAAACTATTATTATTATCATTAAAACTATCATTATTATCAATTTAACTAAAATTATCATTCTCTGTGTTTTTAAATGATTTAGATGGTGGGAAGATTGATGGTGTAGTCACACATGAGGATTATGATGTGGTCTTGTTAGCCTTGGACAGACTTTTATTGCAAAAGAAGATCATTAACCTGGTTGAATATTGTTCAGTTTGGTACTTGGAACTCAGTCTTGATAAGTACAAGGTTATGATTTTTAGAAATGGTGGTAAATATGCCAATCATGAAAATTGGTGGTTCAGAAGCATGTAGCCTAAAGTAACAAACAATTACAAGCATTTGGAAATTAATTATACATCATTGTTATCAATGGGGTGGGGTTTGCAAGAAAGTTTTCTAAACCTAAGCTACCTTTGAACACCTTTAATGACATAATTTTTAATATTTAGAAAAGAAAAAAATTGTTTGGTGTGTGGTACAGGCAATATTATGTTATGGAACTAAAGTTAGGGTTCTATAAATGTATGATAATTTAAGACAAGATGCAACAATTTTTTTAGAAGAAAAAAGTAATTTAATTTACCAAGTAACATATTTAACTACAAGTTATTACTTGAACATATTTACTTTTAGTTTTCCTTGATGAAGTTATACCTAAATTATATTAACAAAGTTATTGGTTTAAATTCAAACAGATATACAAACATTCTTCTAAGAGAAATAATAGACATAAAAAAACATTATTTATATAAAGAATGACAAGATAGATTCAATGAAAATGATGTGGGTTCAACTTTTATGAAGCTTAGAGATGTTAAAAATTAATGAAATTATATCTATAATTAAAAATAATCTGAAAAGAGATTATAAAGTAAAATTTTATAACAACTGCAGATGTGTTTTTATAGTGAATGAATTATTAATCTAGATTATATTTGTGGCTACAATGGAAATTTAATAAACTGTCTTTTTAAAGCAAGAATAGAAGCAATCAACCACAATAAATATTCTTCATACATAGCAAGCTTGAAATTTGTTTCCTGTACAAAAAAGGGAAGAGGATGTTGCTGACTTTTTAGCTTTGTGCCCTATACTTTATGAAAATAAGATTTAAACATTTTTTACAAAAGCAAATTAAATTTCAATGAATTAAGATTTTTTAAATGGCAAATCTTAGATTGTTCTAAACAAGTATTGTAAAGAAGTACAAATTAATTCAAAATTAGAAAAAAAATTTTGTACACTATTGTTTAAAACAGAGATTTATGTAACTATTTTTCATGTTTGTTCTTTATCTTTTTAAATTAATTTTGAGTCGTTCAAAATGTGTATAGCTAAGATGTCTGGATGGTAGATACAGTAGTTTCAGTATTTGTTTATTAATTTTATATTATTTTCACATTTCATGGATTCATTTATATTTTATTGCATGTCACATTACTTTTTAACCATTTTCAACAAGTATTTATAAAGCTTGGCAATGCAAGTAACATTTAATTCAGTAATAACATATTGAATTTTTGTTATTTTTATTTCACTATTATTACTTTATTTGTTAATTTTAAACATTATTGACAAGCAGTAATTTTTTTCAATAACAATGGGTTGTTGTAAGTATGCACAGCAAAACAGTCTAGGATTTTAGGTACAATAATTTCAATGTTGTTAATAAAATAACAAATGTATATTAATAAGATTATAAATAAATATTATTTTTAATGTTATTATTATTTTTCGTATGTTAAATTGAATTGTATTAGTTGCCTCTTAATAAGAGCACAGGAAATTGAAGAATGTAATTTATTGATTAATTTTACAACATCGTAATATATCTATAAATTTTATTTATGTATTTTATCCATCAGTTTTAACTATGTAAATTAACATAGAAATAAATTGGATTTTTTTAAGGATGAAGTGTAAAGAGATCAGGCAATGGAAGCAGATTCCAATTAATTTATATAACTTAATTTTATTTATTTGCTATACTGATTTATTTTACAATTGTTGTAATTCAGGCTTATTTCTTATTTTTACATTTATCTTTTGTTTTTATAAGCCAAAGTATTATTATTATTTTTTGTATCTTTTATGGGTGTATTGTGTTATCCTAAGTAGGTAATAAACAGAAGCCTGGTAATATACGTACAATTATAAATAAGATTTTGTTTATTAATTTAGTTAATGTTATTGTAACAGAGGTTTTTGTCTCCTTTTTGATATTGCATGCACTTATTTTTGTTATTTATCCTTCTTTTTAGATTTTAATTTTTTATAATATTGTTGTCACTTCTCATATGGTTGAAGTCATTCAACCATATGAACCACTATTATAATTATTATTATTATTATTATTATTATTATTATTATTAGTAGTAGTTAGTTACCTTTTTTCAATTCTCCATTATTTTGAAATTCTTTATTATTTTTCAGATCTATTAGAAGCTGCATAAAGTCATCTCTTTTGATATTATTGTTTTCACGATATTTTGTGTTTTCTTTGACAATATACATGTAATAATCTTCAACAGCTTTTGGTACAAATCTCATCTGCATTAATTTTGCAATAAATTTAGCAGAAAGAGATAGTGTAATTCTTAACATCTGTAGAGTTGAGGGAGCTGAAACCATATTTGCTACTTTTCTCAAATCAGTATTTTCGTTTTTGAAGTTATTTCCTTCCAATCCAAGGGCTACGCTGGATATAACATCTAATCCATAACGACCGGTAACATCTTTAAAATCAATAATATCACTTTTTGATGATAATTTTTCAACATATTTTTTTAGTTCTTCAGCACATTCTTTAGTAGTAGGAAACATCATCTTCATTTTACCGCTGGTAAATGTTGGACTAAGCTTTGCTCGAAGATTCTTCCATTTTAATCCTTCAAGGGCAAAGAGGTGAGCTGATAACGGATCAACAGCTTCATTTAAATAAACACCTCTATCAACAAAATTACTGAAATCTTTTACTAATACATCCTTTATAATTGCTAAATCTTTTATCACAATTTGTGGTTCAAAAAATGAGTAAAACCCAATGTATTTTTCATTTCTAGCTTTGTTGTAAAAATCAAGAAATATTTCGACTAAACTGGTTTTTTGAAAAATTAAATTGCCAATAGAACCAAAAGGAAATGTTCCAGAAATATAAGGAATTCCATTGTTTTTCCAGTAAGTGAAACGATACACAGAAAATACATAAATTATAGCAAATAAAACTGCAAAAATGATTGCTATGTTGACCCATAAGCCATCAAATATGAAAGAAACAGCCATCTGTAATTGAAAAAAAACTCTATATATTACTATAATAAAAGAAACAGTAATAATAAAAATATAATAACAGCCAAATACGTATTATAACTAACCTACGTACTTGACTATCAGAAATTTACCTACAACTTATTTGTTTACTATTCTATTAATCATTATTTATATCAATTAAATTTTCCTGTTAAATTAATTAACTTTACTTTTACTCTATTTTCTGAATTATCAATAATAACTGTATTCAGTTACTCTACTTGGGAGTTCATTTGCCAAATAGAGTAACAAAAGAGAATTCATCAACAGAGATGTGTTTTTATCCTTAGATCAAAAGTTCTAAACTATCTGTTATATTTATAATCTTCAGCTTTGAATCTTAATCATAATTTACTTAATTGTTGTTTACATTTAGTTTTTTAAGCATTTGGCATCGTTGGTATTAATACAATTGTATAAATTAAAGTTCCACTTGCCAACAATTTTTAAATATACTTCCAATACGAAAGTACTTGGAAATATATTTAAAAATTGTTGGTAAGTGGAACTTTATACAACTACATAATTATTATTGCAGTAATAATATTTAATGTAAAAAAAAACTGTTCTACTGATACAATGTAAATAGAAATTTTGTTTGTTTGATATTTAAGAATGTAAAGAAGTATAGCTAATATAACAGTTTGGAATTTCTGTTAAATTTATACTGATTTGAATAAATTGTTCACTCATGAACAAAATGACCTTCTATAAAATAAATATTTTATGTTCATGTATTTTATTTTATACCTTTTTTTTTGCCTTCTGTCATTTGACTGGTTTGATGCAGCTCTCCAAGATTCCCTATTTAGTGCTAGTCGTTTCATTTCAGTATACCCTCTACATCCTACATCCCTAACAATTTGTTTTACATATTCCAAACGTGGCCTGCCTACACAATTTTTTCCTTCTACCTGACCTTTCAATATTCAAGCGACTATTCCAGGATGCCTTAGTATGTGGCCTATAAGTCTGTCTCTTCTTTTAACTATATTTTTCCAAATGCTTCTTTCTTCATCTATTTGCCGCAATACCTCTTCATTTATCACTTTATCCACCCATCTGATTTTTAACATTTTCCTATAGCACCACATTTCAAAAGCTTCTAATCTTTTCTTCTCAGATACTCCAATTGTCCAAGTTTCACTTCCATATAAAGCGACACTCCAAACATATACTTTCAAAAATCTTTTCCTGACATTTAAATTAATTTTTGATGTAAACAAATTATATTTCTTATTGAAGGCTCATTTCACTTGTGCTATTTGGCATTTTATATCGCTCCTGCTTCGTCCATCTTTAGTAATTCTACTTCCCAAATAACAAAATTCTTCTACCTCCATAATCTTTTCTCCTCCTATTTTCACATTCAGTGGTCCATCTTTGTTATTTCTACTACATTTCATTACTTTTGTTTTGTTCTTGTTTATTTTCATGCGATAGTTCTTGCATAGGACTTCATCTATGCCGTTCATTGTTTCTTCTAAATCCTTTTTACTCTCGGCTAGAATTACTATATCATCAGCAAATCGAATACCATAAAGATAATAAGAGCAACTGACATGTCCTTATAGATTATATTGTGGGTTTTACAGTCATTATAATATTACATTTTCATAAATTATAAATGTACAATAAATATAAAATATAAATATCATCACATAATGTACAAATTTACTTGCATGTGTTAAAGCTTTTACTAATATAGCTATTATTATAATCTATAGTAATAACCATCAGTCCTAATTTCAATATGAATCATTACAACAAATTTTATCTGTTATCTTTATCTATTATCAATGCCAGAACAATGTTTTCTTAAAAGCGTTTAGGGCTCATAGTCTTATACTGATAGGATATTTGTTAGAAAATCTTATATCTTAGTACCATATAAATTAAGCTGAAGACAGGGAATTGTATTGTTCATCTCTATGTTGTGGCTGCACTACTTGACCACACTCATTCTTTAAGTTGTCTGTGTTATGTGAGGTTATTGTTCTTTGGTTATTTAGCAGTCTTCATGTTGTAAATTTTGTGAAATTTTATTTCATTTTTTATTAAAAAATTATATTTTCATATTTTTTGTTCTGTGTGTCTTGAATATATAATAATGGACATAACTCCAAGAAAGCATTAAAAAATTATCTCTCTTTCTCAGCATCCAGTATGCCACAATGGCAAGTAGCTTCTGAGTGTGGTGTTGGACTAGGGACAGTGAATACTATTTGTATTTTAAAACAATTTATAAAAATTGGTTCCTTTTCACCTCAAAGGAAAGGCAAATGTGGATGTAAAAGAAAAATAACTCAAACATAGGATTGGTTATAACAGAGAGAAAAAGTAAAATTATCTGCTGTGGATTTAAATTAAGAATTAGCAGCCAGTGGAACAAATTTAGAAGTAATAACTGTAAGATACCAAATTCTTGCAATTGGAGGAAAGCTCATCACTAGCTTTTAACACTAGCAATGTGCAAAAGAGGCTCTTGTGGGCCAAAGAAGATGCTAACTGGACCAAAGAAAACTGGAAAAATGTTATTTTTTCCGATGAGTCTTATTTTTATGTTCAGAGGTACAGGGTTCCATAGGTTAGAAAAACATTAGATGAAAATATATCACTGGCTCCTACTCAGCAATCAGTTAAACATCCTCTGAAAAATATATTTTAGATTGTTTCTCATTTAAAGGCCCTTACTCATTACTTCCATTAGATGATATGTTGAAAAGTGATGGATATATCAAAACTCTGAAGGAAAGGGTTGTGACAAAATCAAAACAAATTCCTAATAGGCAATGGAGCAACAAAATTTGGTGCTACGCCATACTAAAGGACGAAAACATTTTCTGTGAACGAAGCATTAAAGTGCTCCCGTGGCCTGGCAACTCCCCAGACTTAAACCAAATTGAAATTCTTTGTGCAATAGTAAAAAAAATGATTCTCAAAAAAGGATTTTACCATAGAAACTGACTTTGATTAAAGAAATAATATCAGTATGGTTTCATGATGAAGAAATCAAAAAGCGTGTAGTACATTTGTTGAATTGATGCTAAATCAATAATATATTCAGTTTATGTACCATTTCTTTAATAGGTATTTTTGTAAAATTTTATGAATTTGTAGATTTCATTTTGGTCAAATGGTTGCGGTGTAAGAAAAGAAAACAGTCAACAATGAAGTTTTAAGAACAGTTTTTGTTTTCATTGCCATGTACTGCATATAAATGAAACTTGTGTGACTGGAAGGAAGTAGAAAAGTATTATGCAGACAGCAGAAATTAAATTTTTACCCCTATAAAGATGCATTATTATAGAACTTTTAAGAAATGAATGGTTACTGAATCATATTATAAAAGGAATACAAAAATTAGAATTTTACAATTGAATTAAATATTTCATCAATCACTTACTGGTGTTCTCTTTTATTCCTGTTGAATATTTTCACAGTTCACTGCTTCTTCAGAAAGTGGTTTTTTTTTTAATATAAAATACAGATATTTAATATAAAAGTTAATTAATGAACTAACAAATTTGAAAATGATGACTAGCTTAGGAAAAAAAAATTTAATTACTTAAGTTACTTTTTAAAAATATATTGTACCAAAATAAAGATTTCATTATTTACTGGTAGATTATAACTGAAGCAGAATAATTCATTTGAATTGAATGACTGAAATAGTAAACAACTGCCTCTAAAGTTTAAAATGTGACTACATTTTTATTAAATTGCCATTTTAAAGAAACCATTTTGAAGAAACAGAGATATATTAAAAGTACTTGATGGGTAAAAAGAGAAAAAGTTTTAAACGATGAAGTTTTTAATCAATTTTAGTAAATTACTGTACTTTGCTGGTAAAATGCAATTTCTTAAATTATTTATTAAAAAATCTGAATATATGAAATAGATAGTTGAATGTAGGATGTTAGAGGTAGAGAATGAGTCTAAGTTAGTGATACAGGATAGGAAGGAATAGAGAATACACTATATCAGTCTGATGAAAAAAAATTAACAGTTTGAGATTTCTGATATTATTCTGAACATTAAAATTTATTACATAAATATAAAATGTAATAATTTTATGGGGAGTTGTTAAGTTAGACCATGAACTTTCCTATTAATCCCCTGATCAGAGGCGGTCCATCTTTGGGTTGACTGTTTCCTTTCTCCTTCTTCCATCTTGCTTGGACAAGTGCCAGCCCAGCCATGGGATTTGTGTCAGTCATCTCAGTTCCATCCATTCAGATTTTGTTTGTCCTTTATTAAGAAAATTTTCTTTGCATGATTTCTTCATTTTTAACAAAAGAATGAACCAAACCGACTCTGATTTGACTTTGATTTGTTCCTATCACTTGAACATTATGCTAGATTGGCCAAAACATTTCAGCAAAATTTATTGGATACTTATACAGTCTATACAAAATGATCCAGGATCAAAGTTATAAAAACGGAAATAGTAGTGGAATTTTTTTGGAGAGGTTAAACTTGTTGAGAAACGCCTTGTTGGTAATATAAGCGAAGATCTTTCGGTTTAGGTTAGCGGTTCCTGTTTATCTGTTTTTGAAGATATTTTTGTACTAATTATAAGTACTTGTTTATTGTCAGTACGACAATACTTATTGTCGTATTTTTAAATGAAACAATGAGCGGACATAAAATTTTGTTTTTTTGCTTGATAAAAGTGCTACGGAAACGTTTGAAAAAATAAAACAAGTACATGGCGATGAAGCTACTTCTCGTTCGCGTGGTTTACTCGTTTTCATGATGTTCGGAAGTCACTGGACGACAAATAGTGATGATGGGAGGCTGGTAACCAGCTGTAGCGATGAAAATGTCGAACGCGTGAATTAGTGATTGCTGTGTATCGTGCGTAAATTACTGTTGATATCTATCAAGCCGTACTGAAACGTTTACTGAAACAAATTTGTTGCCTACGACCGCATTTTCATAAAATCAAGATTTTTTCTGCTTCGTGTTAATGGGCCAGCTCACACAACCATCTTTGTACGGTTGTCGGTGACCAATCGATAGATGACTGTGCTGGATCAACTTACATACTTGCCAGTTATAGTTCCTCCGGACTATTTTCTATTTCCTAAAGTCTCCTATGAAGGGGGAACAATAGAAGGAAGTGTTTCAAATATCCTAAAAAAGATTCCAAAAGAAAACTTCTGTAGGGCTTGACAATCTTCATAACCGATCTTAACG
The DNA here is from genome assembly GCF_047948215.1 of Lycorma delicatula. Lineage (NCBI taxonomy): Eukaryota > Metazoa > Arthropoda > Insecta > Hemiptera > Fulgoridae > Lycorma > Lycorma delicatula. The sequence goes on along the minus strand of NC_134457.1, from coordinate 207,316,090 downwards.
TAATATCGCTGAAGCGACACTATGCAGAAGCTTGAATAGTTTTTCAATCTTCTTTTGTTGTTTTTATAGCCTCAGTCTTTTTTTTTCATTTTACGTAGCAGGAGGGAAAATCTACAACCAGACGCCCAACAGCTCGTACTGCTGGGTGTATGGGGTTTTCTGCCGTAGCATTGACCCATTAAAAACTGATGGATGAGTCCTTCGGTGTCTGTTACCTGCCGCCACCACCACATTCACCGATCCATTACTCTATTGATCGCTCCTATGGTTGACCTTTTTTTTCTAAATCCAAATTGGCTGTCTGAGAGGCCTCCATGCCTTCCTAGTTCGATTTTCAATCGACGAGCCAGCAGGGCTTCAAAGATTTTCTCTAATGTATTGATTAGTGTTATGGATCTATACTCCTTCTTCTCCTTAGGTAGCAAGACCAATGTGGCCAGTTTTCCAGCTCCTGGGAATCTTCTCTTGGCGGATCACAATTTCAAACACCTCTAGGAACGTCAGTGGTGACGCCTCAACGAGTAACTTCATAATTTCTGCCGACACTCCATCACGTCCCGGTCCCTTCCGGGGTTTAAGTTTGCCAGCTACTTAGGAAAGGCCACGATTTCTCTTCTTTTCCAACTCCATTCCTTAGGAAAGACTTCTTGCACTACCTCGATTGTGCAATCGGCAACCTCGGTATTGCTTTTTCAAGTCTGCCCATCACAATGCGATACGCATCTCCAAAGGGATCATCTTCTAAGCCATTAAATATTTCTTTCCATCTCTCTTGGTTAGCTTTGATGATCGCCAGTTTAAGTTGTTTTCGGGCCTGCTTCCATAGTGCTATATCACTCGAATAGGTTGCTGGGTCTTCCCTTCTCTTTCGCCTCGTGGCCTGTCGCCGGTATTTAATACAACTTGCCTCGATTTCCGGTGACCACCAATACACCGGTCTCTGTCTCTTCTTGGCACACCGATTTCCCAATTCTCCCTGCAGGTCTCTACTACCATCTCTTCTCTCGTGTAGTATCTCGGGCTCTATATCCTCAGTGTCTTGTTCTGTCACATTCTTCACAAATATACTTCGCAGTTCTAGTATCTGAGACTGCCTCAACCTCGATGATTATACTGTACCAATTTCACGGTTTCGTCCACGTCCAACGACCATATCTGGGTCGTTGAGCGTCCCTCCTCCATGACATGCCATTGGACCTCTCTCGTCCAGGATCCTTTCATGGTTTGTGTAAACCATGCAAAACGAGGCCATCACTTCTGCCAGTATTCGTCCACTTGCGTCAGATGATTTATAGCCCAATTCTTGGGATTTTGCATTAAAATCCTCGCATACAACTATTGGACCTCTACGTTTCCTCATATTCGCTGATAAATCATCCACCATATCAGCGAATTTCTCCAGCGGAATATTGGGAGATGCTTAGCAACTATAGAGATATACTCCAGCCACCTCGACCCAGGCAAATCCGTTACCTCTAACTCTACCACCGGATACGTTCCTTCTAGGCACCATTGCAACAGCGCATGTAACTTCCTCGTCCGCATGCCAGCCACCTCCATTAATGACACCCAGATTGGGCTCAGAGACCATTAGTAGTTTCGCCTCGTAATCTCTGGCCATGGAAGACCATGTGAGTGCCTTGACCAATTCACGTTTAGTTGTAGTATCTTGATCGATACTTACATAACGAACTGCCAGATCTGTGGCCCTCCGCCCCATATTTTCTACATACTGCCGGCTCTTTGCATCCGGCCTTGAAGTGGCCTTCCATCCCACAATTGAAACAATTTCTTTTCCGATCTGGACCCTGACGCTTGGACGCTTTGTGCCCAAGGTCCCAGCAACGATAGCACCTCTCTGCATCTATATCCTCCGTGACTCTGGAGAAGATAGCTCCAACTCTTAAACGCCTCTTCTGCAGAAGCTGCTCCGCAGCCCCGCTTGCAATGATTACTGAGGACACTTGTGTACCTTAATGGGCCGTTCTGAGCTTTATCGCCTGCTTCAAATCCTCCTCCTTTCCAGTAGTTTTTTTCACCGCCTGGATAATCTCATCTTTACAAGCTAGGGCATCAATATCCCGTACATTGATTCTCCTCATCCTCTCCCTTTTTTAAAAGCAACTTTTACTTCTCTGACTTTCTCTGCAGCTCTGAAGCTGCCTTAATAATATAGCAGGTCCTTCCGCTTCATCTTTAACGTAGATCAGAAGATTCCTTGCCCTTTACAAACCAATAGGATCTCCGGGTCTCCCTCTCGGAGAGGGAGGATCTCCTTCAGTAGGTCAGCGGAAGTCTTTTTTTCCCCTGGTTTTTCGCTGCCTTAACCACTATTGTTTCGGCCCTATCCATTGCAGGCCTGCTTACTGATCGTTCTCTCTTAGCCTTGTTCCTAGCCTCTCTCTCAACATATAGCCCTTAACTGTGGTTCATTCGATGGCTTGCATATACCAAAACCTTCCTTGTGACCCGCGCTGCATCTCCTTTCTCCGTACTGAAAACTACGTCGTGCTTAGCTTGGAAGAATATCTCTCCGATTCCTTTTCTTATATGGGGTATGTTTCTCTCCCCCACCGACGAATTGATAATTAGCGCAAACACTTTCCTCTCAAAATTCGGTACGTTCTCACCCCGAAGGACCATTGCCGTCTCTTGCACAGACAATCAGTTGACCTAGTGTGAAGGCCCACAGACTCCAAGTCCCTTAATCTCGGCGCCACCTTACGAACAGCCTCAGAGAACCTACTGTTTGGTTTGGATAAGTCAAAGACCACCGCCAGGTCTTTCTCTCTCTCAGTAAATAGTGATTCTTTCAACCCTCTCTTCCTCTAAAACCAGTCATTGCTCCACCTGGTGGCTACTAGGGTGTCAATTTCATCATTGTGAACTCCTTATTCAAGCTGCCGTAGTCGTTTCTAAATGTCCCCATCTTTTCTGGTCTGATACGCCACTTCTTTGATCTCCATCTTCTCAAATGGCTTTGACTCCACAAATGCTCTGAAGGCCGAGACCACTTTTTCCATATCTCCAGCAAGTTATTTTAATTCTCTTGCTGTATGACTTTTTTCGGCATTTTTCATTAGAGTACCAGTAATGTTAATAAGCTCTTTCATGTATTTTACCAATTCATTATGCGGGGTACATACTGTTCTCTCTTCTTGCGCCCTCTCAGACTTCGCATGACTCGCTTTAGAGGAGCGATTCCTTTTCCTGCGCTCTCTAGTCGTTTCCCCAGTTGCCGCACCATCCGCAGAATCGCTAGTGGCTAACTCTCGGGAGCTGAATGCATACTGCAATGCCTGTTGTTGCTAGCTCCTGCTTCTCTTCATCATAATGGAAAGCAGGAGGTACCTATCAGCTTAAAACTACGCTTAAGTGCAAACCCACTTGTACTTAAAGTCCTACCAATAAAGATAAAACAAATGAATTTAAAATTAAATCAATTCCACTCACCAGTATCCCCCGATAAAATTTCTACCAGTCAATCGTCAAGGCTTAATTACAACTACTACAATGTTATCAACTAATGATAAACTATACAATGACTAATAAGGCCTCCTGAAGGGGGTCACGGCAAGCGATTGTAGTTCTTATTAGAAATGAGAAAATAATGCTCACCATAAAAAGAATACAGTTCGCTAACCAAAACTCAATTGTTATAATCATGTTTCAAAACCTAACCGCAGTTGCCCGGTACAGTCCAATTACAAGATAGCCAAATAACGAATCCAAAATCTCGAAAATCACAGAGCTCAGTGAAAACACCACCTCAATCGATGAATCCTCCACATCGACTTAGAGCCTCAGTCTTGGAACTTTTTATAAAGACCGCGTATAACCGAGTAAAGTCTAAGCTATGTTTTAAATAAAATTAAAAATATGGCTTGTTCAGTTTCATTTGAAATCTGGTTTTCTATCCATATTCATTCAAGATATTTATGATACAAAAAATTAAAGCTAATAGAATTTGTAAAACTTTTGAAGAAACGTTTGAATATTTGAACTTTACATAGACACCTTTTCAGTAGTAAATACTTTTTTTAATTTACTCTGGTGATGGATTTTAGGAAATGATTTCAAAGAACAAAAATTAAATTTTAAAACAATCCTTTTAGAAAAAGGTTTTTGATTTTCAAATAGGACTTTGCATCTTTTTTGGATGAAACAATTTTTTTTTATTAATTACAGCTGAAGAAACCAAACAATATATTAACTATTAGCACATATTGTCGCGTGTACGCGGCTTGATCAGGATATTGAGAGATTAACAATTTAAAAATGTTTATTTAATTACAATTTAGTAGTTTTAAGAACATAAGTAAAATAAAACAAATCAATAATAACAATGCCAATAAGAATAATAAACGACAATAATAAACAGCAATATGGTAACAGCAAACAAACAAATAATAATAATAATAAACAATGATTACCTACAAAGTATAATTTCAAATAAGAACAAGTTTCACTTACAGGTAGTTAGTTAAACATAAAAACCAGAAGTCAGTCTCATTGACAAAAGGAATTTTTATGATATATTTTCTGGGAATTAATTTCAGCAACAGATTTTAGAGGGACAAAAATTAAATCGCGTACAGTTTGAAACAACATTTGTACTGAAGTTTTTTAAGAATATGTGTGAGGGTCCTCCACACTATTTATTTGCACTTCCATGCAGCAAATAAGAAGTTTGGTGTGCCCGAATTATAATTAAAATATAAGTTATCAAACTTTCTGATTACAATGACTAAACAAAAAATTTTAAAGATTTCCTTTTTTTCTAGTTTTTATCCTAGACGGTCAACGATGGAAATCATATAAAGCTATCAAAAAAATTAATAAATAACGGAACTAAATTTTTATTATATTCAGAGTTTTCAAGATAGAAGTCTCATAATCGAATTCATAAATAAGTCTGATCACATGATTCATGACTGATTCAGTGATCAAAATGAACGAAGGTGGCTCCACAGGAGCGAATGAAAGTGTTATGACATGAATTTTGAAAGATATATTCGGTTCGGTTTATCATTAAAACAGTTGAAAGTTCAACGTTGATTTCTTTTTAATCTTATACTACCTTAGAATTTTTACGATTCATAATGTTTCCGTGATACGAATAATTTATAAACATTTTTCAGTTCTTGGATAAATGACACTTTAATTCCCTTTCTTCCAAAAATTACCAACTAGTATATTTGGTGTCAGCATAAAACAAACTTCTTAAAAAAAAAAAAACTTTTTTAAAAACTATTTAAAATCTAACTTTTAACATTATTAATCAGCATTAAAAATAACGTTTTTTCAATTCTTAAATCTCGAATTTAAAAGTTGGCGCTAAATTAAAAGCGGATGAAATTCATCAATTTACTTACCCTTTATTTGGAATTTAAAAAAATCTATACCTTATTAAAAAAAATTCAAAATATAACAGAAATATGAAAAAAAAAACATATTTTTTAGTCCAGGTCGTTATAAACATACTTTTATTTTGTATTTATTACATGTAATTTTATTTACATTTTAGATAAGCCTAGTCTACGAAAACTAAATTACGTTTATGGAAATTCCACCACTGGGAAGGAACGCAAAGGTGAAAATATAAGAAAAAGGATACAAATATATGGTTTAAAGAAATTTCTATAAAGCGTGAATTAAGGCTCACGTGAATGCGAATACACGTATTAATTATTCTTTACCAGTTTTCTTGAAAATATTTTAAATATCAGAATGACATCAGACTATATCAAGCAATGGTAAGAAAATATTCTGATAAATGTTTTCAAATTGTTTACGTAGACAATTTATTTTTTGTTTAAAAAATCTTTCATCTAAATTATCTGGAAAAGCTTTCACTAGTATTACCAGAAAGACTTTCTCTGCAAAAAAAAATAATAAAAAATAAATAAATAAAAAAATCATCGAAATATGTCAGTATGGTAAGGATAAAACTTGAATATAAATTAAAAAACTCTTGTGCGAATAAAAAAGCTGTTAATATACTGTAACAAGAAAATAAGTAATAAATTAATTGCGACACCCTCACTATTTCACAATCGAAACCCATTGATTTTCAGAGTTAAACGCACTACATACGTTCGATTAACCAGTACACCCTACACACAAGCATCAAGTCTCAAATTGCTCACCACTGTGACTTCTTACGTAAGCGCGTAAGAAAAATGCACCACTACACAATCAACATAACCATTACATAAAAAACACATACCCAGTCATTGTGATCCTCAAAGTGGGTAACGCTACGGAAATACGACTAACCGCAAATAAAGAAACATCAAGTTTCCATCTTGCAACATTCTAACACACCACCACGGTTCTAACTTGCCCCACTAAAATTTTTTCGACATTAGTTGAGCTTAACTCAAGAACAACTTAACCAATCTTCATAAATTTTTACATGCACAAGTTCAGATACACTACTGTAGTATATCAAAATTTCAATGAAATTGATCTAGTAGTTTTGGAGATTTTTCAGCCATATAATTTTATGCACAGGCATATATATATATATATATATATATATATATATATATACATGTACATACAGTAGATTAAATAGATATGTAATAAGAGACCACAATTTAAGTGAATGGTATTTTCGTACTCCTCATACCTCAAAATGTAAAGAAAATTAATTTTCACCCTCCAGTTTTACCATGCGACCGAAAGTACTATCATCCTTTTCTTCGAAAAGTAGGTAAAAATTATATATTTGGATAGAACTGAAAACTTCTTTTATTGAAGTCTGTTAGCTAGAGAAGAAGACTGTCTACGCTGGCGTTGTACTTGTGGCTTGTTTAGGGATAATGGTATAATGTTAGATTTTAGTGCGGGAGACTGGCGTTCAAATCAAACCAGTAGTTAAGTTACTTTTTTCATTTTTCTACCGAAAGTTAGGGTAGAAATAAGAAAATAAGACTATATTCTGTTTTCAACAACCGTAGGATATAACAAAAAAATGTTATGTTTTAAACATTCTTTATATGCGATAATGTAAAAATAAATAAAATTCTGTTTTTAAAAAATTCGTTCAGTGAATACAATTCGAAAATAACATAAATTATATTAATTTTTGGGTAATATTAAAATATCAATAATTTATGATATATTTTGTTTAGAATTGCAGGTAATTTTTGTTGTTTTTCTCAATTCATTTTTTACAACTAGTTCGGCAGCTACCATTTACAGAAAATATTTTGTTTATTTTTTCACACATTTCAGAGACATAAAATATATCTCCAATATATTTTTATACATCGAAGGAATAATGATCAGTATATATAGCTCTACATGTAAAAGTGAAAAATCCACAGTTCATAAAACATGCTTTCAAGAGTTGTTCATTGGACTTACATAGTCCGTAATGCGTAATGTACTGAGTATTTTAATAAATCGACGACCTACAACTACTAGATTGACTATGGAAATTTTAAAAACTGTATTCATCTGCATAAATTTACTATAATAATATTATATATAAAAATTAAAGTAAATATTTACAGATAAACAATGAACGACTTCTAAATTACAAGTAAAGCCCGACAAGATTAGATTCTTACAAAAATTTTCTTTTTCAGATAAAAAAATTAATTTCATTTTCAACTTACGTTTCAAGATAGTTTACAATTAATTTCTTCTGTTAGCATTCGGGACCTTTTCTGATTTTACCCTAAAGCTTCTTGCAACACTAGCAAACAAATAAATGCGTGTTTCTTTTTTTCGACATTCTTAAAAAAAGCTACCGATGACGTGATAACGTATAGGTTTGTCACAACTCCATTATTATTTTCTTAGAAACGCAAAAAAAGTCTATTAAATAACATGAACTATTCATTATTCGTTGATGAATGTAATTATAATCGAAAGAACGTCAGCGGTTCAACAAACAATAGTGGAATTTACTCTTAACCTCCAGTTATATTAAAACTTAACATTATTGCTAATTACATACTGATGTCAACAAATAATGTATAATTTACTGCAAAAATTAAAAATGACATGAAAATAGTAAATTTATTTATAATACCATATTTATTATACCATGCAGTTATGTAGGCTTATCTATTAAAACCCATAGGTTTATTTCCTAATTTAATGAACATATATTTTGTTTCTTTTAAGTATATTTAAGTTTTATATGCTGGAAAATCGTTTCCTGTTTCCCTTATAATATAATCTTTCATAAATAAAAATGTGTTGTTTCATCAAAGCTTGTTTATCAATCCTTATAGAATACAAGCAGTTACATGTTTTTAATTAAATAATTTTTCTTTATTTTCATGTGAACTGTATTATAATCTATCAACTCATAGATGAGTCTCCATTCTTCATCACTCATTTTTATGTTTTTAAGTTCACCCACCTTTCAGAACTATTTTTATCATCTAATATTCACAGTATTATTGGTATAATTTAATCTATTATACTCATGGTAGGGTTTGTTAATCGTGTATACTCACACACTCATATACTCACAACACATCGTTTACATAAACTGATTCCTTCACTAGAACTTCTGCTGGTGATTTATTTTAATTGACATTTTGGCTTATGCTGCAGTTGGGTCATACAATGGAACACAAAACAAGGGTCAAATGACTGAATAATCCTTTCAAATTAATCCTTTCTTTTGAAAGGATTAATTTGCACTCCTTTTAAATCATAAATCTTTTGGCATTTGATAAAAGTGTTTTTGGTGAAAGTTTTACTGTTCAGCATTATGTAGTTCTCTTTCAGTCCATTTCCCAAAACCAGTTTAGTACTAGTACTGTTGTAATAGGAGTGCACATTACAGGGGTATTGGAATGCATACTCAAAGTGGAAGAGACGTATATGATTTATCAATGGAAGGTGTTTACCGGTGACGTAGATTAGTTGGTGAACGAGAAGGAGAAGATAACCTGGAAGAAGGAGGTTAAGGTCATTTCTTCTTCCTATTTTTTCTTGTGTGTCATCTGATTCCCTGTTGTATTATTTAAGATTAACTTTTTAGTGTCTGTGAGCTCTAAGAGTATTGCTGTGATGGCTAATAGAGGTATTTTTTGAATCTTGCTGACTTCATATATATTTCTTCCAAATTGTACTCTTCCTCTTAAAGGATCAGATAAGGGTAGATGGTTCATCAGGGTGATACATGTCCTTAGGAATAAATCATATTATGATTATTTAATGTGATACTATTAACTTTATATACGTGTATTCTGGAAATGTGTATTGTGAAGCTACCAAGTTAGAAACAAGAAGCTACTACAAGAAATAAGAAGTATAGTGCTTTGGTTTTTATTACATTTTATTTAGCTGGATGGATAATGAAAAAGCAAAGATATTGCAGTCAGTTTGGTGCAGTTTACTAGAATTTTAGTTAAAGGGTGGTTTACAGTAACTTGTAAAAGGTTCAAGCAGAACACAAAAATAAATAGTAATAACAAATTTGATTTATTTATAAGACTTTCAATGGATAATTGCTTGTTTTGTTTTGCTTCATGAAAAACTGTTGGCTCCTTTCAGGAAGCATCTCTTGTTTTTGGTTCTAAGAGATAATCATTAAAATAGCAGCTGTGTTGTCACATAAGGATCATTTCATTTACCAAGAAGTATGATGATTTTAAAAATATAAATTTATGCTATTTTATTTAAATTATGATCAGATAAAAAGTATTATAGGTTTAATTATGACTGTAATGGGTCAATTTTGTAATGTGGCTGTCTGAATTCTTTACCTTCAATTGAACCCAAATATGACAAAATTTTGTCACAATCTTATTTCTTCAAATCTTAATTCATTATTTGAGAATTTGAAATTACATTGATTTAAGAAAAAGGCTGTTCTTGGCAAAGCTACTGACACAATTAATTACTAGTTTTGAAAAATTATTCTTGGAGATACAAGAATAAAGAGAAGAACTTTTACTAATGCAACAATTATTTTATGGGTAAAAGAATGGCTTTTATCATTTCAAAAATGTTATTATTCTTCCTTTAATGTAGAGTATTTTGATTGGAACTATAATAAGGTTGAATCCTATTAATTGGAAAACTTTTTCAATTACAGAATTTATCCAACTATAGACTAAGATAGTTAGTTCATGGTATTTTATATATATATATATATATAACAGTTTTACAGAACAGTTTTACAAAATTAGGTATTTCATAAGAGGCTCTAAGCCCACTTAAAGTTTGGTATTTGATCTTGTTCAGACTGTTGATTTATAAAATAATGTTGTTAAATGAATTCTAAGAACTAAAATTCATGAGTAACATTAGAACTCAAACCTGCTTAAAAATAACAAAATTTTTAACTGATGTTTTGCAGCATCATACAAAAACTTACTCGGTGTCTTGCTGATAGGATTGTTACTTTTAAGTTCTAAAATATAATTTTTTTCTTCAAAGTAGTATAATAACATTTTTGAAGTAAATTGTTAAATTATATTGCTGGTGCATGTGTTAATTGCCAAGTTATAAAGTTAAGTGCATAAATATAGTAATAACTTTACTTTTTTATCATTTCAGAGAAATAATACATATATCTATACTATTGAAAAAGAAAAAGGGGAAATTGATATACAGAGGTTTTTTTTTGCTTGATATTGCCACATAAGCTTGAAGCTTGTGTGATGGATACGGAAATGTAGCTTTAATTAGACTGATAATAATAAAATAAAACAGTTATGTCTAATTACTTTTTATTCTAATTTTTATTAAGTTAGATAACATAAAAAAGATTTCAACTGATTTTGTATTACAAAAACATTGTTTTTTGCTTTGTTTTAAAATTCCAGTTTTACTAATAATATTTAATTTAAAAAATCTAGTAATTCATTAACATTTTTTTTAACACTTTTATTGACAAATAATAAGTCTATTTTAACATAAAATCTTCAAAGACGAAACGTTTTATAAATCAATGGTAAAGAGACAAACTGAAATATTATGCTGGTAACATTTGATGTAGTGAAAAGATTAAACCAGGAATTCACTTAATAATCCATCAGATAAAAGAAAATACAAAATATCATAAACTATGTCAATACTATAAACTATAGTATTAGTTTATGTGACATAAACTATGTAGCTTTGAGTAGCACAAAGCTACTCATTGTAAGTCATTACCCATTGTAAACATTGAGATAATCTTGTTTGTGATTACCCCAACGGTTTTAAATTACCACCTTTTGTTTTCATCAGATAGTTATTGGCACAAATAGCAGAGGGCACTGATATTCGATTAAACATCTCTATATACAGCTGTTATTATGTTCATTGGACATTATTGATTCTAACTTGTTGGGAAGAGGTTTACTAATGAAGAAAGAGTCTTTGATTTAAAAACCTGGTGCAATGGTGGCTATAATTTAATAATAAATGACTGGAATAATCATTTCAACACTGTTCTACCGACACGGAAAGCTGTCTAAAATTTATGAAAACGTCTTGAGAGAAATGCATCTGCAACAGACTGTCCCAGGTCAGGTAATTCATCATTAAGTGATGAAACTAAATTTAAAGTTTTACTAACAGTTATCCAGAGCCTTAAAATATCTACTCATGTGCTACCTCTCGAACAGAATATTTCTACAACTTCTGTTGAAGAATTTTACATAAGGCTAAATTCAAAGATTACATACCTCATCTCTCTTATGTGGCCTATTGGAAGACAATCCTGATAATAGGCTTCAATTTTGCGAAACAATTTAAATGAAGTAAGAGAAGGTGATAATGAGTTGTTTTCTAAGATAATATGGAGTGATGAGGCGACTTTCAAATTAACAGGCCATGTCAACAGACAGAACTGTACCTATTGGTATTCAGAGAACCATAGAATTGTGTTTTTGAGAGGCAGCTAAATCGATCTGGTGTTACGGTTTGAGGTGGTATCTCATGTCGTGGAATAATTGGGCCCTGGTTTTATGATGGAATAGTAACTGAGAGAAGTACCTGGAAATGTTGGCAACCTCTGTATGCCATTCCAAGTCTACAAATAACTACGAAAACTTCAACTTACTTTACTTTCAACATGATGGAGCCTCATCCCATTATGCAACAGTTGTCCAAACTGTGTTGATGAGTTATTCAGTGGGAAAGTTATTGTACGGCGAAGGGCAATAGAAATGCCACCCAGATCTCCAGATCTTGAACCCATAGATTTTTTCTTTTGTGGAATTGTTAAAGTCTACACCACAAAAGTGCAAAAAATTGAGGATTTGAGAAATGCTATTCAAAATGCTTTTGAAGAAATTGATTCCAATACATGACTACAAACAAGTATGCTTAACTATTCCAGGTTGTCTGCAGAAATGTATCAACAATGATTGAAAACAATTTAATAAATATTCATTTAGCTTCGATAGTGTTAGTTATGAAATACATTTTTTTTAATATTGAATAATGACCATTTTGATAGTTAGTGACTTTTGGCCTGCCCAGTTTGTGTGGCATATATTTATTGTCAAGGATCTGAAGGTGGAGAAAGAGTTCAAAATGTTTATTCAGAAAAGCATTTTTCTGTAAACAAAACAAATATAAATTAAAGTGTATTATTATAACCTTTTGATAGATGAGCATGGTCCTAGAATTTCACTTTTACTTTCATGAGTTATATAATTTTGAATCCATTAAACTTTTTAACCTCAACTATAATCTTTTTTAAACTAAATAGTTACTGAAAACATTGCTTCATATACATGGTTCATGTGAAGTATTGTATCTCAGTTACTTTTCACAGTAAGAATACTGTTTTCGGTTTATACTATTGTTAAAAAAACAGCTACTACTATGATTTTTAGAATTTGCTTTATTGTAGTTCCAAAACTAAACCTTTACAGAAATTTTTTAAGTTTTCTTTTATAAAAAAAATCCATAATATTCTAAAATATGTTCTCAAAGGTATAGTAGAAAAATATTTTGTTGACAATTGTGATATAACTGTCATTTTTATCTTTCATCTGGAAGGTTTTGGGTTGGAACCATTGTGAAGCTCGACATTTTTCACCGTTTTTGTATTTATTTGTCACAATCATGGCAAATGTATTGAGTAGTCAGTTTAATCTTATCAATAAACATTTTTGCTTTTTACATCAACAGGAAATCTAATAAATTAATTAACCTATTGATAAGATTTTTAGACTGTTGAATGTGACATCTGTTATTAAGTAGTTGTCATAATGATCCATTACTAAGGTTGTATAACCGGATTAAATAACCTAGTTATTTAGCAGGTTAATCCAAGGCATTAAATACACTTGTATTTACTACAACTCGTTTAATAATTTAATATTAATAAATGGTGAAATAAAAAAATTAATTTTTTTATGTACAGATGAAGTAAGTTCAAACTGTGCTGTAATTAATTTATTTTATTTCTAATTTTAGTTATCTTTTATTTTAAAGTGTATGAATACATATACTTTATTATATAGTCAAGAAGGCAGTTTCGAGCCCTTGACTTGGCAGTTTTTATCTGGATTTTTTAAATTTTATTAAGATATACTGTTAAAAGGTAACTGTTTTTTTAAACTTAAACTTTAAACTATTTTTAACTGGTAAACTGTTCAAAGTTAATTAATGTTAACTGTTAAAAGGTAAGTAAAATTCCCCTATAGGTTTCAGTTCTGTATGTCTGGATTTATATAAATATATATGTATAATAAATACATATTATTATTATTATTTACGATTATTACTCTTTAGGAGAGTGCGTGAACTTCAGTCAGTCATGGCTTTACCACCTTCTTCTCTTTTCTTTTCTTTCCAAAACCTCTTTGTCCTTTCTCACTGTGTTTGTTCTTCCTCTTCTCCATCCATCTTCTTGGAAGTTGGACATAGGAGAGGAAGAACTATTTAAGCATTATATATATATTCACAAACACACACACACACACACACACACACGTTTAAATTCTATTAAATAAACCATCTAACACAGAATATTGAGATAAGACATATATTACACTATTTAACATGCAATTTCCATTATTTTAGTATTTCTATTTTAACATATTTATTATTGCAATAATGGAATCATTTCAATCATGACTAAGGATGCTGGATCCTGCAAAAATACTTTCATGGAAAATTAAGGTAAGATATGTCTTATCTCAATATTCTGTAGTAGGTGGTTTATTTAATAGAATTTAAATGTAATTTTACAGTATAGAGGAGTAATATGAATCTTTAAAAAAATTAACTGCAGTAAAATAATATATACATATATATATATATGTGTATCATTTTTTTTTGAATATTCAAAATATTCATTAACATATTGACCAGTGTTAATAAAATTTAATATTAAATGAAATATAAACCCACAAAACACAGTAATTAGATAAGTTAAACTTAACATATTAATTTACAATAATCAATTTTTGCAGGATTCCACATCTTCAGTTGGAATTGAATTCTATTACTACATTAAAACATTCATTTTATAGTTTTATTTTAATTTCATTTTATATCATTCCAGTACTGGACAGCAGAAAAAAATTCAACAAATTGAAAATAAATTATAAAATGAATATGTTCTAATATAGTTACAAAATTCAATACCAACTGAAGATGTAGATCCTGTGAAAATTGATTATTGTAAATTAATATGTTATGTTTAACTTATCTAATTACTGTGTTTTGCTGCTCTATAGTTCATATAATATTAAGGTTAATTTTTTCATTTTTCATTTCCTGAAGAAATATGTCTTGGAAATTTGAATAACTGTAATACATGAATATGATATTTGTAATATTTGAATATGATATTGCAACTAAAATTCATAGGATATAGAGTGAGGTTTTACATAAAACTATTTAAAAGATATTGAGAAATACTGGCAAGGAATAAAGTCTGTTGTCAATGAGGTATCCAGAGGAAAGTTGGGTTTGAGAGGTATGAAAGGAAGCTGAGGATGGAGTGAATGATGTGACTGCTATGAGTACAACTGAAGGAAGTGACATATGTAACAGGAAGTAGACAGAGAATCCATGATAATGGCTTTTTCTCTGGGATTTGCGTGTATGGTGTTTAGTACCACTTCTAAGAGATAAAGAATACAGTTGAAAACCTGTAAACTAAGTTAGTTAGTTGAAAACTACGTGATAAATGGGGATTGTCCTATGCAGCAATGAAAAAACTATTCTCCAAAAAAAAAAATTATTAATAACTGATTTGTTAATATTATTTTTACTGAAATTTTTTATATTATGTCTACAGTATATTTTAATTTGTACACATATCTTTAAATATCATAGAAAATAAAAATATCATTATGATCTACTTCTATTTTTTTTAATCTTCCGTTACTAATAAGTTGATGTTTTATTGTTTAGTTAGTAATATGTTGTTTTAATCCATGCTACTATTAATAATCATGTTTTTGGGATTTAGTTTATTTTTTATTGAAAATTAGATAGAAATTTATAAATTTTATAAGAAGGTGTTTTCTTTAGCAGTTTTCAAAAGCTAAAGAAATTGGAAACTGATGGATTATTATTTTTATACATTTTTTAGACTTGTTTAAATTAAATTTAACCATAGAGTCAGATTGTAATTTTTTATAAGTAATATATCATTTTTATAAGGTGTGTATGTACCAGATATTCAAAACCACCCATTCCCCCATTTTAAAATGAGAAAAACTATTTTTTTTTTAAAAAACACTGTAAAGACAATATCCAAAAGAAAAAGTTCTGGAAGAGACAGTGTTTTTATATTTACTACAGAAAAATAACAAACAATTTAAGTACTGTAAATAAAAGCAACAAAGAGATAACAAATTAGGTGTTTACAATTACCTTGAAGTACTCATATTATTTTGATCGATAAAATTATTTCTGAGATTAATATTTCATATTTTGAGCTAATGTAATAGTATTTATTATTTCTCAAGGTCTTGTCATTTTAATATTATTTCTTCCGTTCTGTGACTTGAAGCCACATACCACCTTCAGCATTATAAGTAAATGTTTTCTTTTCTATTTTAACTGGAATTGGAGTTCTCACAGATGTTTCAAATCTAAATCGAGATAAAAGTGAAGCAATTGCCAATTTAATTTGCATCTTTCCAAATCGCATACCTATTGAAAATAAAATTCTCTTTTATATAATATCTAAACAAAGTTAATAATAAAAACAATAATTTCTTTTATAATTAAAAAAAAGATTAAATACTAAAATATTACAGATTTCAGTTTTTGTTTTGTAATAATATAATCATTTTTGTGAATAAAAAATTAAGTAGATTGTAATTAAGTTTCACAGTATAATAATGAAACATTAAACTTTATTTATTCGGTTTATTTTTCACCAGACATGATTTTTTCAGAAGTGATTTGTTTTAATTACATCATAAAATTCACAACAAGAAAGTTCCAAATTAATTTTAACATTTGGAAGATGTTAACAGTAGATACTGAATGTTTACCCCTTTCTGCTGATCAAATGTTCCCTGTAATTGAAAAAACTCTCAACTGTAGTAGATGTCCCAGGCAAAGATTCACAAATTCAACCATTTTAGAAATAGAGCAACATGAAATATCAGTCTTTTGAAACACCTTAAAAATTGCTTTCCATTTCTCTTCAATAGTATCTGATACTTTTTCGGAACTTGAACCACAACCTAACCTTTGGTTTTGAATTATCTGGTTCAACAAAATATGCTCATCAAATAGGTCATCAATATTTATGGAATATTTAATAATTTCATTAACAACTTGTGCACTCTCTTCTAAATCAGACGAGGTAATTTCAGTTCGTAAATTTGTCCGCTGAAACTTACTAACTTTATCAAAACTGGCTCTCCACAACTCTAATTATTGGGTACTAGAATTATAAAAATTGTCTATGCTTGAGAAGAACTTTTGTTCCTGAACATCATTATTTTTTTTTAGAGTGCAGTGCAATTCTTTGGCAGAAGATGGTGTAAATTTGTGAGTTTTTCTTTCCTGAAGTTGACAAATTAATTCAGAGTGTCTAAAATGCTTCTGTTGCTGTGATAGAATTAGCTTCCAGTTTCAGAACTACATTATTAAATAACTGTAGAGTACCATATAGAAATGTTAAAAACGGTTCACTTTCTAGATTTTCAAAAAAATCAAATAATAGTTTTGGCTATTTGTCACACAAGATAAGAAGTAAGAATTTAGGCCATCAAAAATGGAAAGAGTTCTTTCTACTGTAGGTAGCATATTAAGAAACCTTGTGCTACTATGAGATAATATTTTTTTGTAATCTGTTTCCACAAATTCACAGAACTTTAAGTTTTGTTACTCTTACTGTATGTTTATGAAAATATTTATAAATTTTTATAACAATAACTTCTATGTCCAAGGGTAGAGTATCACATGCTGTTTGAATTGTATTGAATACAATATGGGCTGAACAACCAATTCCTAAAATAGGGGTCTACCTAAATCACTTTGAACTTTTCTGAACACATTTTCATTGCCCTTTCTCTTCACACCACCAAAATTACTGTTAGTGTTATCAGCAGTAAACCAACTTTTATCCAAGTTTGTATTTTTTCACGCACTGCAAAAGATACAGAGTCAAAATTTGAGCAGTTTCACCTGACACTTCATTGGAATTTAAAAGTTTAACGTGAATTCCCTCCTCCAGACTGAAATATCATACAAAAATTATAACAAGTTTTACTTCACCTCTGTTTGAACTATCCATCGTTACTGTTACATAATTTTTTTCCAAAGAATGCAACAACATTATCAGATATAAATTACAAAATAACGTTAACAATAATTGCCGCGGTTTTGGTTCTAGCAGATAAAAATTTTGGGTCATATAACTTTTTAACCAGTTTTGATGTGCAGTCTGATGTTTTAAAATTGAATTAGTGTCTATCAATGTGGTATGAAATGTAGATTCTTTAGCAACACACTCTAGATCACTGTTATTGTTATTCCTATCTTTGGCTTTAAAAAAAATCTCTTATGTTTGCTGAAGCAGTAGAATTAATAGCACTCCTGTGTTTAGCTATTTTCATGTAGTGTTCAATATCACCTTTTACTTTATGTGCAACAGAAAATTCTTCAGTACATAGTGTGCAATAAACACGTTCATTGTTACTTCATTATGCAATTTCAAAAATTTGTATTCCTGTTGCAGGATAACATTAAACACACATTTTCTTTTTCCTATTAGTAAACAATGAAACAAAAAACGAATAGAGATAAAATGATCAAAAATGTGTAGACGAGTTACTTCCCACACGAAAACAACATGAACACATTTCCCCTGTTGTGTTGCCAAATGACTAAGTAAAAAGGACCGGAAGCCATGACTTTGTCAAAATCGATGTCAGTGCTTGATCCAAGGTCGGTTGAGAAATGGTTGTAAGAGAGTGTTTAAAAACGTGATGTCGAATATATAGGCATAAAAATTAAAAAAAATCCTAGCCAGTCATACAATTCATAAACCCCCGACATTTTTGCAACCTCGGACATTACTTTTTTTAGTGATTCCTAGTTTTAGACGGGTGATTTACTGAGAACATTTGGATGGGAAATTTACAATCTACCACCATGTAGTCCGGACTTAGCTCCTGATTACCATTTGTTTGGAAAACTGAAAGAATATTTGAGTGGTAAGCGATTTGCGGGTGACGATGAACATAAAAATTTTGTTAATCAGTGACTAAATAGATTGGCGGCAGAAGAATACGACGAGGGTATATTGAATCTGCTGTTTCGTTAAGATAAATGTCTTAATTCATGTGGCGAGTATATAGAGAAGTAGTGTAAGGTAGATAGTGTAAGAGAAATAGAAAATATTTATAAAGTTTTCAGAATAAAATTTTTTACAATGAAATGGTCTTTACTTTAGAGATAATCTCCATAATAATGTATACACATTTTTTATACTTTAGCAATAAAGTACCAACAGTTTACTGCTCAGCAGTTCAAAAGTTTAATTAGAATACCTTCAGATCAAAGAAGCTGTTTTAATGGAGGGCCTATTTGTTCTTAAGCATTTTTATGTATATATTTCATTATTGCCATGAAGTGATCTGATGTGAAGATGGTCATTGTGCTACCAGCGTAGAGCCAAATTGGCTGGTTCCAAACTTATAGTATTATTTTAATAATTAAGTTAAATTAATAAATTAATGTGTATAAATTAGAAAAATTCTGCAGAGTAGACATTGAGTAAACCGATAGCCTGACTAAGAAGGAAGTTGGTAGAAAAAGAATTACTTTCCACTTTTTGTGAGTGTTATATATGTATACAGCATGTTGAACATATGCTATGTGCGCATGTGAGTGTGCACACATGCTCATTCACAAATGGCAGTATTCATGTCTTTGTGTGTATATCTTAAACGTATTTAAGTGATAAAGTAATATAAGAATAATATTTTTACCAATACAAATCCTTGGGCCTTCTCCAAATGGTACATAGCTGTATGGTTGTATTTTGTGAATATTTTCTTTGCTAAATCGTTCTGGATCAAATTCTTCAGGATTAGGAAACAATTTTGGATCTCGATGCATTCCAATAACAGAAATAACAAATAATGTCCCTTTTTTAATTATTTTTCCATCGGGAAGAGTATAGTCTTTTAAACATTGTCGCTGTAGAGTTGGAACTGGAGGATATTTTCTTAGAGTCTCTGTTGAAAAATAATTGTTATAGAACAGTAATAAATTTAAGATGATCATTTTATTATTAAATTTTACAAATAAATAACTTTATATTGGAGTAATATTATTTAAAGTGATTTTATTTTCACTTTTGCATATTGTGCATGGCAGAGGTCAATATTATTGTTGTTTGAGTTTATAATGTTTATTTTAAAAGTTTTATTTTTTATCACTATATAACCAACAGACAATATTCAGATATTATTATATCAAAAAATGGTTTGTTAGCTTTTCAATATAATTTTGTAAAATTCTTATGTCAATAAACAGATGTGTTTTTAGTTCATTATGTAATTTAAAAATAACAAATATACAGATTTTTAATTATTAATGATAAAGAGAAAATACTTAAAAACTGTTTACAGACTTTGTTTGGGTAAGAAATTTCTAAGCTTTCTTTTAATAATTTTATTTAAATAACTGTTTAGCATAGTTCTTTCTTGTGTATAATTTTATGAGGCTCAGCTGTTAAATTTTGTTTACAAAACACTAGCGCGCTACACGGAGACAAAAGCTACTATCGAGTTGGGCGTGGTAGCATATGATAGCGAAAATCCTCCTCTACAAACCTGTGATAATGTGTTGAAATCCGTTTACCGGTTTGTTCTAAGTAGCAGTTAAAATGGAGTCGAGTACGACCAATATGCCAACACGGTTGAAACAGCGCGCAGTGATCGACTTTTTAACAGCAGAAAAAGTGAATCCTACGAATATTTTTCATCGTTTAAAAGCGGTTTACGGTAGTAAAACTGTTGACAGGAGTACTGTGAATAGGTGGGTGTTGAAATTTCGCGATTGTGAAGCTGGTAAAGCAACAATTGAGGACGTACCTCTTAGCGGACCACCGGTTTCTGTGACTGACGAGAAACATGGAAAGGAGATGAACGATTTGTTTCAAAGTGACCGGCGAATCACCCAGCAACGAATCGGTACTGAGTCAGGCATGTCTAAAGAACTAGACTATCTTATCGAGCTATTCGATTACCGTAAAATCTGTGCACGGTGGGTACCGCGCAAACTCTCTGATGGCTTTCTGCAAGCTGAAGTTTCAGCCTATTCCGCATCTGCCATACTCGTCGGATTTGGAACACTGTGCGACTTCCACTTCTTCCCTTATCTCAAGAGAGATCTCAAAGGTAATCATTACATCACCGTCGATAGGTGAAGGAAGTTGTGGCCGCTTGGATCCGACAAAAACCACCAGAATTTTTCAGTGACGGAATGCAAAAACTTGTAACATGTTGGGAAAAGTGCATCAGTGTAAACGGGGATATGTTGAAAAATAAATACTGAGTTTTATAGCGAAGGTGTTGTACT
The DNA here is from genome assembly GCF_047948215.1 of Lycorma delicatula. Taxonomy (NCBI): domain Eukaryota; kingdom Metazoa; phylum Arthropoda; class Insecta; order Hemiptera; family Fulgoridae; genus Lycorma; species Lycorma delicatula. The sequence goes on along the minus strand of NC_134457.1, from coordinate 207,295,102 downwards.
TTTATTTAATTTTTATTTCATTGCAATACCTCTTTTCATTACCATGCTACACATATATGTGCAAAATTTATATGCCGAGCCTCGTATAATTGTTGGTAGTTATGAGTTAATCTCACTAGCTTTTTACCTTAGGGTCCTAAAATCGATTTGCTCAACAGTTATTTTGATGGTAATATCTACATATGAATAATCACAAAACCTGCACCATTACTCTATATTTAAAAAAAAAAAAAATTACTAATGTGGAAAAATCTAATGTTTTTTATTGTGATCTTTCTAAAGTACATAAAAAATGTAAAGATGCCGGCTTAACCATATAATCACCAGCACTGAGTGCCTTCCACACTTCTACTGTTACTCTCCTGCAACTAGATTTTTCTTCATAATCTTCAGCCTCAATTTTTTATTACTGTAATAAAATCATGTGTATGCCTGATAACATGTCTAGCTAAGATTGTTATTTAAATGGAAAGCAGTTGGAACATTTTTCCTATTAATGGAAAAAATTCAAATTTAATTATTTCTTCATAAGAAAACGAGTAATAACATTTTACTTGTTCATAAATTGTTTATAAAAACTATACCGCAGTACGATGTAATTCTGTTTATTCAGATCCCTTTCATCTGAAATAATTTGGGGTAAGGATATTCTGAATTCATTATTTATTTTTTATCAAATTTCAGAAACTCTTTTCTTTTGATAATTTTGATTCAATTATGTAATTTCAAGTCAGTAAAGTATCATGAATTATACACAGTACAATAGATTTATTTTATTAATTTTTTTCAAATCGAAAAATCCAAATTTTTATAATTGCTCAATATCAACAAAAGAATATTGAACTCACCCCTGTCTCATTCAGTGAAATGTGAATGGCATATTGACTATTGGTAGGTATATCGCCTATTTTCAAAGCCTATTTTCTTCAAACTGGACTTATTGTAAGCAAAGTTTAAATGTATTGCTGAGAGGCATCTTAAAAAATTTCAAATGAGTTCCTTAACTGAGTTTTAATTGATCAACAGTTTAAATTTAGAAATACTTTACAAAGCGTTCTTACTTTGTAGGAATATAATATTTTTTTTTTTTTAACTTACCACTTATGACCATATCTAAGTAAGGAAGCTGATGGAGAACATCATAAGATAAATCAGATCCTGCTTCATCGAGCTCATCTATTAGTTTATCCTGAACATGAGGATTCAAAGCCAACTCATACAGGCAGAAACCCAATGTAACAGAGGTTGTTTCAAATCCAGCCGCAACAAAAACAAATGACTGTGCTGCCATTTCTTCTAGGGTTAAATTTACCTGATTGTCTGTTGAAAAGAATTTTATTAATATTAAAGCATATTCATAAAAATTGTAAAATTACATTTTAGAAATCTTTATCATATTTAAAAAAATATCAATTAAAACTTAAGTAATAATAATACTGGGATAAATAAACATACTGAATGTAATTTAAACATTATCCATTTCTTGATTTACTTAATAGGTTATCTACTGCATACAAAGTGATATTCTAGTAGTCACATAGCTTTCTTGTATTCTAACATCCTTAGCACAATTTGAACAAATTTTAGGCACAGGCTACAAAATACTGCAATGCAAGATTCAGTTGAAAAAAAATAGGCAAATTTTAAAAAGAGAATAATAATAATAAATGGTAGACGGGAAACTTCAGACAGAAAGATAATATTTGATAGAAAACTGACAATAAAAAATACGTTAGAAAAACAATCAAATAAATAATAATACATAATTTAATAAATTATATTTTTATTATTTCTGAAAAAAGTATAAACTAGTTCAAAAAATTATTTCTTAAATAAGTATTTTATTGTTATCAGTTTATTTTATTATATAGGTCACTTCAGAATGTGTGCAATTAATTCTAAAATTAATTAAAAATAGGAGTGATTAAAGTTTTCAAAAATAAAAAGTCTCATAAAGAGTCGATCTTCAAACTTTTTTTATAAACTAACAAATTCAAACACAACTTGATTGTTTGTTTCTTGAAATCATATTTAGACAGATCAGATGTAATTTATTTACAAAAAAAAAAACGCATAATAATTTTGTAAATAAGAATGTGATTTTCTAGAAATAATAATTATAAAAATATTAATGAATAAAACATTTATATGGCTGCCATTTTGAAATGTTAAGTTTAAATTTGCCGCAGTTATTAGAGAATAATGTTGCAACCAAATTCACAAATATAAATGTAATATCAAATAATAAATCAGATATAAATTTTAATTAAAAAACACACACATATACAAACAGAAAGAAATTAGAAGTGGAAATAAGTATCTTCTTAAAGAAGAATTTCTGTTAATTTTTGTAAACGTAGATGTGACAAATTTTCAATTATACTCTATGTAAATAAAATACATGCAGTACAAAGTATATATGTTGTACATAATCATCTGATAATTAAATTTTTACATAAATTATGTAGTTATTAAGCGCTTATTAAATTTTATAAAATAAATACAATTGATATACGTATAATGAAATAATAAGATGATAATGAGGAAGATAGTAGTAAGAAATTAAATGTCAAATACAATATACGGTAATTGTAGAATTTTATTGTATTTAATGGTAAAATTAAAAAGTGTGACTGAATAATACAGGCATAAAAAGCAGACTGGCACAGGCAAGAAGAACATACATATGTTAAAAAAAATTTGCAAGTATTAAAATTTAGACCTCAGAATTGGAAATAAGTTCTTGAAAATTTTGTTTGGAGCATAGCACTTATTAATATGAAAAACCCTTTGAAATCTGATGAGGATATTGGAAATTAAATGGGTTGATAAAATTCAAAATGAAGAATTCTAAGTAAGGCATGAAAGGAGAACAATTTGTGGAAGAAATGAACTAAATTGGTGGGTTATATTAGTTTAGCTAATTTGGCAACAGAGGAATGTGTAAGAGAGTAAAAACTGCAGATGAAGATAAAAATTGGTGGTATTGGTTAAGTTATTAAAAAAATTTATTAATGCTTGCAGATATTGCTACTAAAAATTTTTATGCAGAAGGGTAGGTATTACATATTGAATTAATGCACCTTTTAGTGATTTAGATTTAAGGAATTTTCTATATAAAATTCTTTAACTCTATTGAAGGATAAAAAAGCATCCAGAGATGACAGTATCTATTATGAATGTTTCAAAAATGCTCCCAAAATAATGTTTGAACAAATTTCTGGTTGTTTACAACAAGATTTTTGAAACAGGTAGGGTGCTAGATTCTTTTAAGACTATCTTGGATTGATAAGAATAAATTGCTGAAAGAATTTCAGGTAATTTTCAGAAAGAATTATTGCAAGATGGATAATATCTTTACAAGTATATCAGAATATGGTTCTGGCTTGGGCCGAGACCTTTGATAAGAAGAACCTTAAAAAGGTATCTGCTCTGTAGAGTAGACCTGCAATACGAATTGTGTCTGCATATAAGATGGTATAAAAAAAAGCAGTAGAAGTCATAGTGGGAATACCCCCTGTTGGGCTTCGGGTTCTGATGTTTCGATGAGTTAATCATGGGATACCTAAAAGTGAAGCTAAAAGACAGATGCTTGAAGAGTGGCAGACACAGTGGGAAACATCAGACACTGGAGGCTGGACTAGAAGGACAATACCCCAAGTCAATGTATGGTCAAGGAGGTATGGAGAGGTGGGCTTCCTTCTCACACAACTGTTAACTGGACATGGTGAGTTTGGGGCCTCCCTCCATTGTTTTGGTAGGTGGATGACCCCAGACTGCTGATGATATAATGAAATTGACATGGTAGAGCACTTGATATACAGATGTAATAGATGTGACGAGATTAGTCACTCATTTTGGATAAATCAGTTGCATCCGGAAAACATGCTACAGTACATGCTAAAAGGAAAACATGAATGGGATAACGTAGCTTTTATGGTAACCAGAATAATACAAATCAAGGAGAGACGCTAGGGAGTGGGATGGTGACAGATACTGGAGGTAGGGGTGACAGATACAAGGGCAGCCCTGCTCATGAGAGGGTGGTTTGCTGAGGTGGGCCGCTCTTGATGATTGACTGGGAACACTTTGAGTTTGGGGAAAATTGAAAAGATTGGAGACCAGGCTAGATCCCCTCCTTGGAAGGGAACTGGTTTGAGGCATGGCACAAAGACAGAGTCCCGGCCTACTGGGTAAGCGACACCTGGAGGGCACGGCATCGCCAGATTCTGTGGAGTTCTGGGAGGTTAGAGACCAGGCCACCACAGAGGATGTGCAATGCGTAACTGCTGAACCATCTTCAGTGGTCTTGGGAAAAAAAGTACATCAGAATAAAGCTAAGTGTAAAAAGACAAAAGGTTTATGGTTTTTGGTGGACTTGTTTACAGCAACTGATTGTATAAAATGATAAGTTTCACTTTATGAATTATGTTCATTTTGAAACTTGGAACTCAATCTTGATAATTTCAAGGTTAAGATTTTTAGAAATGGTTGTAAACAAGCCAAACATGAAAAATGGTGGTTCAGAAATATGCAGATGAAAGTAACAAACAATTACAAGCATTTGGAAATTAATTTTACATCAGTGTTACCGATGGGGAGGGGTTTGCAAGAAAGTCTTCTAAAGCTAAGCTAGCTTTGAACACCTTTAACGACATAATTTAGAATAATAATGTTCTCTATTTAGAAAAGAACAAAATTTTTAATGGTATGATAAAGATAAAATTTTGCTATGGGACTGAAGTTAGGGTTCTACAAAATATATGATAATTTAAGAAAAGGTGCAACAATTTTTTTAGAAGAAAAAAGTATTTAATTTACCAAGTTATGTATTTAACTACAATTAGGATATATATATATATATATATATATATATATATACTCTCAATTTTCCTTGATATATTAAAGTTGAACCTCAATTATATTAACAAAGTTATGGGTTTAAATTCAGACAGATATACAAACATTCTTCTAAGAGAGATAATAGATAGAAAAACATTATTTATATAAAGAATGATGAGATAGATTCAATGAAAATGATGTGGTAATCGATTTTAATGAGTGTAAGAGATGTTAAAAATTGATGAAATAATTTCTAAAACTAAAAATAGTTTGAAAAAAGGTTAAAAAGAAAATTTTATAACAAATTTGGATGTTTTTTTGTGAATTAAAAATTAATCTAGATTGTATTTGTGGCTGCAATGGAAATTTAATAACCTGTTTTTTTTAAACCGAGAATAGAAGCGATCAACCCTAACAAATATTCTTCTTACGTAACAAGCCTGAAACTTTTTTCTGTACAAAAAAGAGAACAGGATGTCTTTCACTTTTCTGCTTTATGCCCTATTTTATGAAATTAGATTTAAAATTTTTTTCTCCAAAAACAGGTTAAATATGAAAGAATAAATTGAGTTTTTAAATGACAAAAATTGGATTGTTATAATCTAGTATTGTAAAGAAGCCTGACAGTTTAGGTACAATCTAATTTAAAATTAAAAAAAAAATAATAATTTTAGACACTATTACTATAACATACAGATTCATGTAACTATTGTTTACTATGTTTTAAACTGTCATGTTTATTCTTTGTTTATCTTTTTAAATTAATTTTGTGTTGTTCATAATGTATGTAGCTAAGATGCCTGTATGGTAGGTACACTAGTTTCAGTATCTTTCATTATTTTTCTAAGTATGCACAGCAGAACAGTTTAGGATTTTAGGCAGTAATCTCAATGTTTTGTCTATTATAGTCTACTAATTATTTCAGTTTACTAAAATTATAATTAATGTTACTTTTTTATTATTTTTGTTATTTTTTGTATATTAAATTGTTAAATTGAATTATTTAACATGCTTGTCAATATGAGCACATTAAATAGAAGAATGTAATTAACTGATTATTACTACATTATTATTTATATAAAGTTTTATTTTACTATTATTGTAACGCCGGTTTATTTCTTATTTATAATTTATCTTTTGATTTTGTAAGCCAAAGTATTATTATTTTTTGTATCTTTAATGAATGGATTGTGTTATTCTAAGCAGGTAATAAACAGAAGCCTGGTAATACAGATACAATTATAAATAAGAATTTATTTATTAATTTAGTTAATGTTATTGCAGTAGAAGTTTGTTTCGTTTTTTATACTGCATACATTTATTGTTGTCACTCCTCATGTGGTCCAATGACCATGAGTATCATGCCAAGTGTTCAAATCTTTTTTATTGTATTGTAAGTGACTTGTGTTCAGAAGAGAAGCTTTTATTATAATTATTATTATTATTATTATTATTATTAGTAGTAGTAGTAGTAGTAGTAGTAATAGTAGTTAGTTACCTTTTTTCAATTCTCCATTATTTTGAAATTCTTTATTATTTTTCAGTTCTATTAGAAGCTGCATAAAGTCATCTCTTTTGATATTATTGTTTTCACGATATTCTGTGCTTTCTTTGACAACATGCATGTAATAATCTTCAACAGCTTTTGGTACAAATCTTATCTGCATTAATTTTGCAATAAATTTAGCAGAAAGAGTTAGCGTAATTCTAAACATCTGTAGAGTTGAGGGAGCTGAAAACATACTTGCTACTTTTCTCAAATCAGTATTTTCATTTTTGAAGTTATTTCCTTCCAATCCAAGGGCTACACTGGATATAACATCTAATCCATATCGACCGGTAACATCTTTAAAATCAATATCACTTTTTGATGATAATTTTTCAACATATTTATTTAGTTCTACAGCACATTCTTTAGCAGTAGGAAACATCATCTTCATTTTACCGCTGGTAAATGTTGGACTAAGCTTTGCTCGAAGATTCTTCCACTTTAATCCTTCAAGGGCAAAGAGGTGAGCTGATAACGGATCAACAGCTTCATTAAAATAAACACCTCTATCAACAAAATTACTGAAATCTTTTACTAATACATTCTTTATAATTGCTAAATCTTTTATCATAATTTGTGGTTCCAAAAATGAGTAAAACCCAATGTATTTTTCATTTTTAGCTTTGTTGTAAAAATCAAGAAATATTTCGACTAAACTGGTTTTTTGACAAATTAAATTACCAATAGAACCAAAAGGAAATGTTCCAGAAATATAAGGAATTCCATTGTTTTTCCAGTAAGTGAAACGATATGCAGAAAATATATAAATTATAGCATATAAAACTGCAAAAATGATTGCTATGTTGATCCATAAGCTATCAAATATGAAAGTAGCAGCCATCTGTAACTGAATAAAAACCTCTGTATATTGCTATAATAAAAAAATCAAAAATTAAATAATTCAATAAAAATATAATAACAACTCAATACAGATCACTAACTTATCAGTTTATCTATCAGAGATTTACCTAAAACTTATTTTTTTACAATTCTATTAGTCATTCTTTAAAATTTTCCTGTTAAATTACTTAAATACACTTTTTCTATTTTACTGAATTATCAATAATAGCTGTATTCAGTTACTCTACTTGGGAATTCATCTGACAAATAGAGTAACAAAACAGAATTTATCAACAGAGATGCGTTTTGATTCTTATATCAAAAGTTCTGAACTATCTATTATATTTATAATTTCAGCTTTGAACCTTAATTATAATTTACTTAATTATTTATTGCAGTAATAATAATATTTAATGTAAAAAAACTGTTCTACTGATACAATGCAAATAGAAATTTTATATGTTTGATATTTAAGAATGTAAAGAAGAATATCTAGTATAACTGTTTGGAATTTCTGTTGTATATATATTGATTTGAATAAATTGTCCAGTTCATGAACTAAATGTCCTATTAAATAAATATTTTAGGTTCATATATTTTATTTTATCCCATAAAGACCAACAATAAGCGCATCTGACATGTCCTTATAATATTGTGGGTCGTACAGTCATTATAACATTACACTTTCATAAATTACAAATGATATAAATACAGATTAAAGTACAATAAGTATCATCAAAGACTAATACAGAGTGATTCAAAGAAACGGGAAATTTAAAAAAATTAAATAACGTTAATGAAATTTTTTTTTAGAAAATGAATTTTATTTCATGTAATTGTACAAATGTTGCCATTTTAGGATACATACATTTTAATTTATTTTTTAAAGATGACATCTTCCAGGTGACCTACTCTTCTACGTAAACACTCACGAAGTCTCTTCGTTAAATTGTTCATGGTTTGACGTAACATCTCAACTGGAATTTCCGCAATTGCTTCTCAGATCTTTGCCTTCAGTTCTTCCGTTGTAGCAGGTGTACTGTGGAACACTTTGCTTTTAAGGTGACCCCACAAAAAGTAATCGCAAGCTGAGAGATCAGGCGATCTGGGAGGCCATCTAATGTCACCATTTCGTGAAATGACACGTTATCCAAACAATCGGCGTACAGCTGCCATCGATATTGGTGCAGTATGTGACGTTGCTCCGTCTTGTTGAAACCAGGCTGTGTTAAGAATCGGTTCCACAACAAAGGTTTCAAGCATGGCTACGTAACGAGCCGACGTCACTGTAATCGCAAGACCGTTGTCATCCTCAAAAAAATAAGGGTCTATAACACCGTAAGATGACATAGCACACCACACGGTCACTTTCTGGCTGTGCAACGGACGCTGGTGTAGCTGCGTAGGATTTTCTTGTGCCCAGTATCTGAAATTTTGCTTGTTAACAAATCCACTGAGGTGGAAATGCGCTTCGTTTGACATCCACAGTTCGTGAACAAACTCTTCGTTATCATTTATCTTCTGAAGCATTACATTACAGAATTGTGCTCGCACAACTGCATCGTTCGGTTTCAGTTCCTGGACGATCTGCAACTTGTACGGATGGTATTGCAAGTCCTTCACTAACATTCTTCGAACACTTGAACTATGCAATTTTAAAGGTGCTGAGAGACGACGGATTGACCGATGTAGACTTCGTGTGACAGCATCTTGTAAAGCTTGAACATTCGGTGTTGTACGGACGGTTCGCTCACGGCCTGGAGGTTTCTTTTTCATTGCCAAACCAGTTTCCTCAAGATTAGATATCCATGTTTAATTGCATGTGCTGATGGAACACGATCGTGCCGTTCCAGATTAAAATGACGGCGAAATTCTCTATGCGCTCCCTCCACACTGTCATTGTTTTTGTAAAACGTTTTGATAGCAAATGCACGTTGCGCACCACTCCAAGGATCCATGACAACAAAATGGCAGGTTAGGTTAGAGAGGCTGGCGCCACTTATCAAGTGGTACCAATCGCCCACGGCTACCAACACAACTATCAAAATTTCCCGTTTCTTTGAATCACTCTGTATTACGTACAAATTTACTTGCATGTGTTAGTGCTTTTAGTGACATAGTTATTACTATAATCTATAGCTTATACCCTATAGATTATAGTACTAACCATCAGTCAGTTTTACCACAAACACAAACACGCGCGCAAACACACGCGCGCGCGCGCACGCACACACACACACACACACACACACACACATTCATTTACTTTGTGTATATTTGTACCCTTTTTGCTTTATACTATTTCTAAACTACGTAACTTGAGTAAAACAATAAAAAAAAAAAAGTTAAAATATAGACTTTGGTCTTCACCGCATTAAATTTAATTGTCATTAGTACATAAATTTGAATAATGGCTGAAAAGAAAGAGAAATTAATGAAAAATAAATTCATTATAAAAGGTCAATCAACTTCCTTCAACACCGTTAACGTTTAATCGTTGACCAATGGTAGAAATATTAGAAATTTAAAAAAATCACTGTACCCTCTCATAACAGGTATAAAGATCACCATGTTTATGCTTTAACTGAAAGTATCTAATTCATTCCCAGTACATAAAAAAAATCTCAGACACTACATATATGATTTGATTTTGTATTTTTCTTTTTTTAATTTAAATTATTTTGAATACACAGAAGATAAACTTTGATAGCCTCTGATAAACTCTCCCAACAGATTACGCGTGAAAATAATAATGATCTCTAAATTTGTTTACCATCAATTTTAACATATGTTAAGATTTTCATATTATATTTAAATTATGAAGCTGTCACAAGCCATAAAAAGATGAAAAAATCCTCTTTTTTCCTCTTTTAACTTTTTTTGTTAAAATTGATCCTTAAAAATGAATTTAGACAGTAAAGAGCTTTAATTGGGGACGTAATATCAATTTTTACTATGAAACCTAACTCAGGCATATTCTTTCGTTACTTAAGATGTCATTCAGTAAAAAAGGTGAGGTAATTTTTTTAATCTGTTTTGTTTATAAAGGTCGACTTACATTTATCTAGAGATTTGCACCATTATTCCTTTTATGTATTCGTCTGTGCATCAACAAAATGTTCAGCTTATAAATAAAACAAGAGGAAACCACTCCTCATTAGATCTGATACAGATGGCATTGATTTGTAATTCTTAATTATGGCTATGCAAATTTTTTCTGTGATATTTATCGTAGGTTAGATCTCCTACATCCGTTATCATTATGGCATTGATAAACAGAAATATCCACAATTCTTATACATTTTTTTTTCATGATTTCAGTGATGAAAATTATTCAAAGATATAAATTGGTGCTGTTTTTCTAATGGTGATGTAAAAAGTTAATTTTTTTAATGTAAAAATAAAGTTTATTTAACATATTTTTACATTGCCCTATAAATTATAGCATAAATATGAAACAGCAAACTTACTTAATAAATAATCTATAAAAATAAATAAAATACATTATATACTTACATTTAATATAAAATTAACTCTTGTGTGATGATTACTGACAACAGTGTCAGTAGCTTACATCAGAAAATTAAATTTTAAACAATAACATCTTTCCTAGCTTAAAATATAACACAAAATAATTTAAAAGACCAGTATTCTCAAATTAATATTTTCTACTGAGTCATAATACGTTAAAAATTATTTCACCTAAACTTCTTTGATTTTAAGATAGCCTACCTCTTTTCATAAAGTGCAGATTTTTTTCTTAAGGTAGTAACTGAATTAGGCAAGGAAAATCCCTCTTTCTTGTAGAGGTGAGATTTAGGTAGTCTGATCTTCCACCTGATGAATACGTTTGTAGAATATATATTTGTATTTTTCTTTGTGTTAGCACATATATACATATATACACTCAGATGTACTTATACTGAACATTAGAAAAAGTATATTGTACTTGTATTTGACCTTCTAATTTTTAATTCACATAAGATAACATTTAAGTATTTTTATAATGTTGTTCTATATCTTTAATTCTTAAGAAACATTGTAATTTTTTTTAATGTTAAATAAAGCTTTTAAGAATTTTTTTTCCATTAAAAAAAATTTTAGAACAGAGACAAAAATATAATTCAAAGAAAATATAATTTAAAATTTTATCTGTTCTTTTATAAAAAAAAAGACTTTGCTATTAAATCATCTATTACTACATTCTAATTGAAAACAAATTCCTAAACCATATGTTTGGTTTTAATATTACTTATTTTAACTCCTTTTTCTTAATATGCAGACTATACATATTAGTTAACTGTGATTAATATATCAAGAAATCCAGCTATTCAAATGATAATTGTTGAATAACTTAAGTAATTACTGAAAATTATAAGCCCAATAATTATTATACAAAAGTATTGGGATATTTGTTTCAGTCTATTTTTGTGTTTAAAAGGTGTGTGAAGTATCAGAAGTATAAGTCTCACAAACCAGAGTTGCTTTCTATGAGAATAATGATGCTCATTACATAGTCAACTCTGCAGTGTAAAGATTGAAGGACAAGTATTACCTGCATTTAAAGTGGCCTTGATTTCTTGAACATGACAGTATTTTTACTACAGGGTAGAAGAAAACAGTAAACTACTTCATTTTTCATTTTCTTACTAAGCTTGTCATGAAATGCTTGTTATTTTTATGAATAAATCAGAATGCTTTTGTGATTAATTGCATCTTATAAAAGGTCATCTAATAATAATTATACTCATAGGCTATCTCCCAAACAGAATATTTCTACAACTTCTGTTTCGAGAGTTTTACATAAGGCTAAATTCAAACATTACATACCTCATCTCTTATGTGGCCTATTGGAAGATAATCCTGATCATAGGCTTCAATTATACGAGACAATTGAAATGAAAGGTGATAATGAGTTGTTTTCTAAGATAATTTGGAGTGAAGAGGCGACTTTCAAATTAACATGCCACGTCAACAAACACAACTGTACCTATTGGTATTCAGAGAACCATAGAATTGTGTTTTTGAGAGGCATCTAAATTGATCTGGTGTTATGGTTTGGGGTGGTATCTCATGTCATCGGGCCCTAATTTTATGATGGAATAGTAACTGAGAGAAGTACCTGGAAATGTTGGCAACCTCTGTATGCCATTCCAAGTCTACAAATAACTACGAAAACTTCAACTTACTTTACTTTCAACATGATGGAGCCTCATCCCATTATGCAACAGCTGTCGAAACTGTGTTGATGAGTTATTCAGTGGGAAAGTTATTGTATGGCGAAGGGCAATAGAAATGCCACCCAGATCTCCAGATCTTGAACCCATAGATTTTTTCTTTTGTGGAATCGTTAAAGTCTACACTACAAAAGTGCAAAAAATTGAGGATTTGAGAGATGCTATTCAAAATGCTTTTGAAGAAATTGATTCCAATACATGACTGTACAAACAAGTATGCTTAACTATCCCAGGTTGTCTGCAGAAATGTATCAGCAATGATTGAAAACAATTTAATAAATATTCATTTAGCTTCGATAGTGTTAGTTATGAAATAATTTTTTTTTTTGTATTGAATAATGACCATTTTGATTGTTAGAGACTTTTAGCCTGCCCAGTTTGTGTGGCATATATTTAATGACAAGGATCTGAAGGTGGAGAAAGAGCTCAAAAAGTTTAGTGCAAAAATGTTTATTCAGAAAAGCATTTTTCTGTATGTAAAACAAATATAAATTAAAATGTATTATATACTTATGGTAGATGAGCATGGTCCTAGAATTTCACTTTTACTTTCATGAGTTATTTAATTTTGAATCCATTAAGTTTTTTAGCCTCAACTCTAAACTTTTAAACAGCATGGTTACTGAAAACATTGCTTCATATACATGGTTCATGTGAAGTATTGTATCTCAATTACTTTTCACAGTATGAATATTGTTTTCAATTTATGCTGTTGTTAAAAAAAAGTTAAAGTTGAATAGAAGCATTGAAACTTATTGTTGGGTAAATTGATTTATATAAGAACAGATGATTTATATAAGTACAGTAAGCAAAGAATCAGCCACTATTATGATTTTTAGAATTTGCTTTATTGTAGTTCCAAAACTCTTTACAGAAATTTTTTAGGTTTTCTTTTATAAAAAAATCATAAAATTAATATAAGGGGACAGTAAGAAATTTAAATACATAAAAATTAGAATAACAGCTCATTATATAACAAAGTAAATCATCCATATCCTTCATCACTTACTGGTGAATTTTTTCTAGCTGCTGTCTAATCATTGTAATCTACACAGTACCAGACTAACTTTCTACTACTTTTAACCAACAGACTTATCCATGGACAAAAAAATAAGTACATTGAGTGTCCGTGCTAGACGTATCCAAAAGTAAAGGCTTATAATTAGAATAGCAGTAGCTATAATATCTTAAACGTAGGCTCAATCGACAAGAAATATCTTCTACAGTTTTCTGTATATTAAGGTCAGAAAAATAACGTGTGCAGGCAAGCCAACTCACAATGCAATTCAAATGCAGTCAGTCAAGATTGTTTGGTTAGCATGGTTTCAATCAGTTACACGTATTCAACGGCGTGTACGAACTGAATGTAATATCAATCTTCCTACATGCGAGTTTATTCGTCAGTGGGATACAAATTAAAGAGAAACTGGAAGCTTAGTTTCAGAAACTGGAAATCATCATAAAGTTTCAGTAGTGACAAGACTATGGATCGTCTACGCGATACATTAACTGTCAATCTTGGAAAGTAAATTAGGCAGACTAGTTATGAACTGCAAATTCCTCATTCCACTGTTCACAAGATTGTTCATAAGCGGCTCCATTTGCAAGCATACAAGTTACAACTCCTTCATCACATTAAATCAAGTGATCGCCGATTACAACATCAGTTTTCTGCAAAGGTGAAACAATCCTAATTATCATAATATTTGTTATTTAGTGATGAGGTGACCTTTCATATGTGCAGGAAAGTTAACAAACACAATTGTCAAATTTGAGGTACTGAAAACTCCCCATGCAGTAATCTAAAATGAAAGGAAACACTGAAAGTCAATGACTGGTAAGAACTACACAAAAAAGACATCATTGGTTCTTTTTTTTCATCCACCCCACTGTGAAAGGACATACATACCTCAACATGGTTTAGAACTTTGCTATTCCTCAGATTCCTGCAGGCTTCAGTTTCCAAAAAGATGGTGCTCCACCACACTTTTATCAAGATGTTATCGTGTTCTTGAACAACACTTTTTCCAGATGTTGGATCAGATGAGGAAGCTTTGAGTACTGAAAACTCCTCATACAGTAATAAAAAATGAAAGGGACAAACTGAAAGTCAATGACTGGTTAGGACTGCACAAAAATCGCACCATTGTTTCTTTTTTTCATCCAGCCCACTGTGACAGGACAAACATACCTCAAAATGATTTCCTCACATTCTTGCAGGATTCAGTTTCCAAAAATATGGTGCTCCACCACACTTTCATCAAGATGTTATCGTGTTCTTGAACAACACTTTTTCCACCTGTTGGTTTAGACGAGGAGGTCCAACTGCATGGCCACCTAGACCGTCAGATATCACTTCTTTGGACTTTTATGTTTGGGAATTTATTAGAAATTGTCTGTACCAAAGAAAAGTTTGAAATTTGGATGATTTAAAACAGAGGATTTTTGAAACTGTTGGTCTAATAACACTGCAGATACTCCTAAATATGTAGCATAAGTTAGATTTTTCTAGATGTCTGATGAACTATAAAAGGTGCACACATTGAACTTCACTAATCTGTATTAAAACTTTGTGAAGTGTTGTATTTATTAAAAAATATTATTACATTGTAATGACTGGTTCTCATAATATGAACTGTTACTTTTTGATACCTTTAGCATGGAGTCTGTATATTACAGTTAAAATAAAACTACCATCAAAAAGGATAGAATGAGAGCTTTTTTAAGAAATTAATTTATTTATTGATCCAATATATAGTTACAGGTAGATATGAATTGTATTTCAGGAGTGATTAGGAAGCCCAGAATTAACTGGTATTTATTTTGATTTATTACGTTAAGTTTATTATCAGTTAACAGAATAGGAACCTGATTTCCTGGACTACTTCACAGCAGCAACCTCTCACCAGTTTACACAAAGGATAAGTAGTTACACAGGTCAGTTTAGCAGGATCTGACCTCAGTCACAGAATTCAAAATGGAGAAGAAAAGGATCAAAGTGAGAAAAAGTGAATGAAAAGAAAATCTAACTTCACTGGGTTTGAAAAATAAACAAACAACCTGTCCTTGGAGTAACTTCAAGATAAAGTTAATAAATCAAATGAATACAAAAATAAATTAAATGAATTATATTTATAAAGTTAATAATACGTGTATGAAGCTAAGATTTAAGGGAACTTTTAACTAACACTCTTAACAGTACACCAGAACTGTTTGTTGTGTAATAACCAACTAGTTATTATTGTCAAGATGGTAAGAGCTATTTTATTACATATTGGATGTTCCAATATACATTATCATCTTTAATTAAAGAGGATGTCCATAACAAAACTTAAACCTGTGACAGGTTACAATTACGTATAAATGTAAACAAGAATTTTGTTGTCCTCCTTGATGCAGTAGGTCTATGTTGTAATAATACATTCAGGTATGTTTATATTTAAAACATTTTTCCAACTTCATTTGGAGCTTTGCTGAAATATTTGGTTGTTCAATAAATTATTATACTTGTACTTTTCTTTCAAAGACAGGGGTCAACCTTAAAATTTTTAACTCTAAAACACTTATCTACATGAAAATTATGTCTAGCAGGTGCAAAGATGTAAAAACTTCCCCCCACCTCATCATGCTTTTCCCCACTATCCGACTAAGGTTCCTCCAATCAGTTCCCCCATGTGACCTTGCGTAGTGAACATCGACCAGTCATGTGCGATTTGCAGCAGATAAGCTTTGTAAAAGTATTTATGCTTTTTTACATAAATAAGTAAAATTTGTACATAAATTTTATGTATAGTGAGCAATGTCAGTTAAAATTTCTGTCTTTTTATACGTATAATGAGTAATAATGTATGTAAAGTAGGCGTTAATTGTATTTGTAATGTATAATGTCTTGGATACATGATTCTACCTATATATTAAAATGCAATATCTTATATTTTTTTTCTTCTAGGAATTATGTCGCGACTTGTGGAAACTGTAGAAGAAATCCACCACATTTTGTTTGAATATGGTGAATCTGGAAGTGAGGTTGAAGACTGCTGTGAAGTAGTTCCAGATGACACCGATACAAATCCATACTTTAATCCTGAGGAATCTCAGGAGAATGAACCTTCTCTTCAAGATGATCCAACTTTTCCACCAATAAATCTTGATGTCTATGAATGTCAACCAGAAAAGGAAAAGATAAAAACAAAAAACAAAAACAATATCACTTTCTATAGGAGATACCAATCTGAATTTAAAAGAAGAAAATATATTATGGAAAAGATGGGTATGAATGGGCAAAAAATCTTATTTCTGACGCAACCAGGAAAAAAATAAGCAAAAAGAATATAGTATATATTCGACCCGGATCAGTTGGAAGAGCCACTCAACTTTTCCAGCCACTGGAAATTTTAGGGTCTTTTATTTTTCCCTGATGATGTCATAAATATTATTGTAACCCACACGAATGAAGAGATTCGCCGTCAAAAACTTAACTACAGTGATCATGGAAATTCTACACTAAATGAAAATTTGTATAGAAGAATTGTATGGGTAACTTGGGATTTTAATTTTGGCTGGAACTCTAAAAATAAACCACTTATCAACAAATATAATATTTGATACCATATTATGTGGAAAGGAACAATACTGAAGAATAGGTTTAATTTTATAATTAACTGCTTGATGTTCGATGATAGGGACACAACCAATGAAAGATTGAAAAACAGCAAACTTCTTCCTACTTCAGAAGTGTAGGATTTATTTATTAAAAACTGACAAACGCATTACAGACCAAGTTCATATTGGATTATTGATGACAATTACTAGGTTTTCGTGGTCGATGTTCGTTTAGAATATACATACCATCGTAACCAGAGAATTACGGAATTAAAATAATAATGATGTGCGACAATTCTACGAAATACGTCATAAGCGCAATCCCATATATTGGCGAAGGCACTGTCCCAGCAGAATACCTGCCGCCGTCTATTTTGTGGAAGAGTTAGTAAAATGCGTAAGATCTCACAGAAACATAACCGCTGATAATTGGTTTACGAGTTTCCCACTCGTGAAACGTCTTCTGGATGATTACGAACTCACCATGATTCGGACAATAAAAAGGAATTACCTTTACAACTTATAGATATAAAATACGAAAACTGAAAAGCAGGTTCCAGCTAGTTTCTATTTGATATTGACATAACCGCTACTTCTTATAAACCAAACGAGAACAAATTTGTAACATTAGTTTCTTCAATGCATGAAAATTCAACGATTGATAATATTTCGGGGAAAATTTAAATAATAAAAATTTATAATCAGATGAAAGGAGCCGTCGACATGTTCAACCAAATGTGCTACAATACGAACTGTGAACGAAAAACAAAAAGGTGGCGTTTATGTTTTTTTTTTAATAATACGGTCAACATCGACGTAATTAACGCATGTGTCATTTATTTGTCAAATTTGTAAAAAAGAATTCGAATAAATTGAAACCATTGTCCAGACAAATGTTTTTATTAAAACTATATGAACAATTAACGACCGATTAGAAACTTAGGAGATTGCAATTACGATATTAAAACATCAAACCCGAGGAATAGTTGAAGAAACATTAGGTGTTGAAGGACCATCTACTCAAAAAGGAAACGACTCTAAAGAAGGGGCAAGAAAATATTGTTATTTGTGCTATTATACAAAAAAAAAAAAACACCATGACCAAGATCTACTGTGCCACATCCAAGAATCCCATATGAACACCAAAATAAAGTTGTTTGCTCAAAATGTAAAAAAATGTTTGTTCCATTAGTAATTATAGTTACTATTATTATTAGCAAGTTACTATTACATCTTAAATTATTAACAAGAAGTTCCTAAAATTCTAAAGTTATGTTGTAGTTCAATTTAAATGTTTTAATTATTAATACGTAACGCCTGTAATGAACGTCTTTGATTGTAATTAAGTTTAAAATATACTTTTTTATATTAGAGTTATATTTATCATTTTATTCCATCTTCATATTAGAGTTAAGAGATTTAAAAAAATATATATATATAAATGTAGTAATGAAGGAGTACAGCATCAGGTGTTCTAGGGTTAATAGACTTGCTAGCAAAGGTTAATAATAAATGTTTTTTGGAGGAATATGTACAATTGGATACAATTTTTTTATGACAATGAACTGATTAAAAAAAATTGAAATTAACGTCATTTGTGATTATTGATTCTATATCCCTGATGATGTTAATAAACATTATTTAGGTCAATCTATCAATAGCCAATGCACTACTGTAAAAGAAGTTAGGCAAAGTACTGGGAAAATTGAACACATCCTGGAGATTAAAATGCAGTATTCAGAGTACATTTTTTTTTCTGTCTTCAGTCATTTGACTAGTTTGATGCAGCTCTCCAAGATTCCTTATCTAGTGCTAGTTGTTTCATTTCGGTATACCCTCTACATCCTACATCCCTAACAATTTGTTTTACATATTTCAAATGTTGCCTGCCCACACAATTATTTCCTTCTACCTGTCCCTCCAATATTAAAGCGACTACTCCTGGATGCCTTAATATGTGGTCTATAAGTCTCTTCTTTTAGCTATATTTTTCCAAATGCTTCTTTCTTCATCTATTTGCTGCAACACCTCTTCATTTGTCACTTTATCCACCCATCTGATTTTTAACATTTTCCTGTAGCATCACATTTCAAAAGCTTCTAATCTTTTCTTCTCAGGCAATCCGATCGTCCAAGTAATTCTACTTCCCAAATAACAAAATTCTTCTACCTCCATAATCTTTTCTCCTCCTATTTTCACATTCAGTGGTCCATCTTTGTTATGTCTTCAACATTTCATTACTTTTGTTTTGTTCTTGTTTATTTTTGTGTGGTAGTTCTTGCGTAGGACTTCATCCATGCTGTTTATTGTTTCTTCTAAATCCTTTTTACTCCCAGCTAGAATTACTACATCATCAGCAAATCGTAGCATCTTTATCTTTTCACCTTGTACTGTTACTCCGGATCTAAATTGTTCTTAAACATAATTAACTGTTAATTCTATGTAAAGATTAAAAATTAACAGGGATAGGGAACATCCTTATCGGACTCCCTTTTTTATTATGGCTTCTTTCTTATGTTCTTCAATTATTACTGTTGATGTTTGGTTCCTGTAAATGTTAGCAATTGTTCTTCTATCTCTGTATTTGAACCCTAATTTTTTTTAAAATGCTGAACATTTTATTCCAGTCTACGTTATCGAATGCCTTTTCTAGGTCTTCTCCTATCACTTCTTCCACTCTCCTCTCAATTCTTCTGTATAGAATTCTAGTTAAGATTTTTGATGGATGACTAGTTAAACAAATTGTTCTTCACATTTATCTGCTCCTGCTTTCTTTGATATCATGACTATGACACTTTTTTTGAAGTCTGACGGAACTTCCTCTTTTTCATAAATATTACACACCAGTTTGTATAATCTATGAATCGCTTCCTCACCAGCACTGCACAGTAATTCTACAGGTATTCCGTCTATTCCAGGAGCCTTTCTGCCGTTCAAATCTTTTAATGCTCTCTTAAATTCAGATCTCAGTATTGTTTCTCCAATTTCATCCTCTTCGACTTTCTCTTCTTCCTCTATAACACCATTTTGAAATTCATTTCCTCCGTATAACTCTTCAATATATTCCACCTATCGATTTTACAATTCGTATTGTAAATCGGTGTACCATCTTTGTTTAAGACATTATTGGATTTTAATTTATGTTTACAGACCCAAAGATTCAATCAGTTTGATGAAGTGTAAGTCATAATTCTGTTTCATTTCTTCAAGACTTGACAATATTTTTCAACTCAAATGGAATGTTCTGACTTGTTCTGATTTAGTCCTGACTTTTCTTCATCTGATTTAAGCAACAATCAGAATACATCACTGAAGGAATTTTCAATAGGTAAAAGATTAAAAATTGTAATAAGATCATTGAGGACAAATTCCATTAACAGAATTGAATTAAGAAATTGTGCATTTAAGAGGAACTATACTGAAAAGTAACCAGCTGTAAATTTTTACTCTAGTATAAAACAGATTTGTAGAAATAATTTTTTTTCTATTTGAGCCTCACATGTAATTATGTGTGTGGTCTGCTGACTATATCTAAAAGCAATAGATTAATGAAAACCCATAAAATTATGCAATAATTTAGTTTGGTTTTGTTTTTATTTCAACTAGAGTTTAGCAAAAAAAATAGTTACAATTAACTGATAAAAATAAGGTTTTAGAAAAATATCCTGATAATCTGAGTAAGTTTAATTAAAATATTCATTTTTTAATAGTTGAACTGAAGTTATTTTTAGAAACTATTTTCCAAGTACTTTTTTATTCTGCCTGTGAAGATTTTAAATTTATTTTGTCACTACACTAAATTTAGATTTTTCATTAAAGGAAAGTTAAAATTCAAATAAAGGAGATTTAATTTTATACAATTAACCTTTAAATTAAGAAGTAATTTTTAGTCTTCCATAATATTCTAAAATATGTTCTCAAAGGTATAGTAGAAAAATATTTTGTTGACAATTGTGACATAACTGTCATTTTTATCTTTCATCTGGAGGGTTTTGGGTTTGAACCCTGGTGAAGCTTGACATTTTTCACTGTTTTTGTATTCATTTGTCACAATCATGGCAAATGTATTGAGGAATCAGTTTAATCTCATCAATAAACACATTTTTGATTTTTACACCAACAGGAAATTTAATAAATTAATTAACTTACTGACAGATTTTTAGGTTGTTGAATGCAATGTCTGTTATTAAGTGGTTGTCAAAATATAAATGATCTATTACAAAGTTTATATAACTGGGTTAAATAAGCTAGTTATGTAACAGGTTAACCGAGGTTATTTAACAGGTTAAATACACTTGATACAAGTGTGGGTTAAATTACCTGCACTTGTATTTAGTACAACTTGTTTTTAATAATTATAATTGACTTGTATAAAGTCGCAGTATTAATATCAATAAATGTTGTAATAAAAAAATTAATTTTTTGCTTGTAAAGTTCAAACTATGCTGTAATTATTTTATTTTATTTATATTTTTAGTTATCTTTTATTTTAAAGTGTGTGAATACATACACTTTATTATATAGTCAAGAAGACAGTCTTGAGTTTTTATCTGGCTTTTTTAAATTTTATTAAGATATAATGTCAAATATATTAATGTTAACTGTTAAAAGGTAAGTAAAATTCCCCTATAGGTTCCAGGTTCTCTATATCTATATATATACATATATTGTAACAAGATCGGTATAACGGGCCTGAGTAACGGATTCCTACCAATTATTATGAAAGTAATAATTAATATAATAATTGGAAGAATCCAAAAAGGGGCAAAAAGAATTCCCTTTCTGTAAAGAATAGTTCCGTTTAACAATCGTCTTTTGTCATACTACCCGCTAACACACAATGTACACTTGTTGTTCGGTGAGAAGAGATCAGATTTGGAATTTATGGGAACAAAAGCCTACGTAAACTGTTATTATTACTGTTCGCACGTTTCGACTTGGGTCCGGTCCAACAGGTAAAGAGGCTAGCAGTATAAATATCCCATTAAGGCCAGCTAAAAGAGAGTTCAATGAGAACCAGTCAGCGAGGCGTTACGGCGTCGGTCCCGCAAGGTCTGTTCTGCGAGGAGAAGCTACGAGTTGTGTAGAATCGTATGAGTTCGGTAGAATTCTGCGAACCAGTTTAGCTAGGCGTACGACAACGGTTCAGCATGGAGAGTCACAGGTGTGAATCTGCAAGACGAGTGTGCGAGACGTCAGTCCAGCGCGAAGAGTCCTGAATCCAATTCGATACGAGTAAGGTGATGTCACGACTAAATCTAAGTATACAAGAAACACAATCGGTGAGTTACAATAAAACTCTAAGTGTATAAGTGAAAAAAATAATGCAGTAGACTTCATTCATAAACTGTTAGGGTAGATAGCAAAGGTATTTGCAAGTGAACACTTTAGACGATTGTTTCTTAATACAGGGTTATCATAAAAGAATGGTGCGGTTTCAGTAATTCATAGGAAGATTATAGGGAAATTTCTAGGGGTTTTATTAGTATCTCTGAAAGTCCCCAACCCAAAAGTTTGTTTATCAGCAGTTGTAACTACGTCAGTTCATGTCTTGTTGTTGCGGTGAGTTTAGTGAGTTACTATGTTCTCGGATAAAGACAAAGCAAAGTGTGTTTTATTGATACCTGAATTAAAATCCGTAATTTTAGTTCCACGTGTGTTTCGACGTGAATTCGGAAGATATACACCACACAAAAATAACATAACACGTTGGTTCAAACAATTCGAAGAAACTGGATCAGTTAAGAAACAGAAATCAACCGGCAGACCAAGTGTACCAGAAGAAACGATTGAACTAATTAGACAATCGGCAATTTGAAGTCCTGGGAAGTCCATCTCCCGTCGAATTAGGTATTCCAAAATCAACAGTTCACAAAGTTTTACGTAAAAAAACTGAAATTACACGCTTATAAAATCCAGATACTGCAGGAATTGAAACCCGATGATGGTGTAAAACGTTACAATTTCGCTGTTGAAATGTTGGACAGAATTAGTGAAAACGAATCATTTTTAGATGATATAATTTTTACAGACGAAGCTACATTCCATGTGAACGGATGTGTTAACAGACACAATTCACGAATATGGTGCTCTGAAAACCCACACGCAATTATTGAGTAGTATTATGTAGTATGTATTGAACCCGATAGTTCCTCTGGAACTCGTGGGAAATCTTGTTTAAATTTGGCTGTGAGCTTCCTTCAGCCTCTCCAAACAGATCTAATCCACAAACCAACGATGCGATCTTGTAATGGGGTGTTGATCTCCAATCTCGACCCAAATCTCATGATGAACACTTCCGAGCTCCTTCCGCATCAGTCGCATCTCAACACACGGGAGGCCGGGGACTCCGACACATAAACATGGTCGAGAACTGCGCCTCGGTCCCCTCGCCAAAAGGTGGGGCTGCCATCATTCATATTACACAGATTGAGCGAGGATGTCAGCTCAGCCAACGCCTCGTCTCTCGCACATGTAACACCTCCGCCAACCTCTATGATTTTGGCATTAAAATCTCCCAGAATTAGGGTAGGGTAATCAGCCACCTGAAATCGCTCAAGAATTCATTAAAAACCGCCCATGTGGAGTTGGGGGAGATGCAGCAACAACAGGCATAGTCCCTCCACACATGACCTCACATAACCATTGCCTTGTTTGAGACTCGAAAGGCGAACCTACTAGTAATGTCCCTAACAGCCACATCCTCTCGGGGATCCACCAACCAGTCACTACCACTGACCCGTGCGCCGTTGGGCTCAGAGATCAGAATGACGTCCCGCCCCCCCTGACTGTGGCCGAAGGAAAGGCCTCAAGAAAGTGACCCGTATTTAGTGGTGCTCTTCCTGCGGTAAGGTCTCTTTTATTATACGCATAACTTCCTCCTTGGTGATCAAGATTTTTAACGTGTACCACAGCTGGCCTGCTCATCCTGCCCCCCCCCGGAGTAACCTGGGCCTCCTGCAGATGAAGTTTACCTTTCTGAGAGAAGGCCTTAACCTCGCCCGTCCCGTCCCTTATACGAATTTCCAAACTCTTGTTCCCGCCCTTCCTGTCAAAGATGACCGCACCAGGAACAGACTCTCCTGTCTCCTTCTTAACTGCCCTCAAGAGCTAAGCATACGTCAGCCCCTCCTTTCTGACAATAACTGTCTTCTTGGCAATCTCAGGTTTGGATCCAGTCTTCTTTTCTTTCTCCTCCTTGAACTGGAATAGTGATCTTTTCTTGCCATCTCCCCGGGTAAGATATTCAAGCAACCGCCTTAATTTATGGGACGTTTTGCCAGGACTGCACCCACCGGTACTCGTTCCTTGACTGTTCTCTCGATCTTATATATCCCATCAACAAGGTTCTTCCTGAAAATGGAATCCTCCCTGCTAAAATCGATGATCGACACAAATATCCCACCTTGATGTGATCCCTCTTGAACATCTACAAGTAAGAATTCTGCCACTGAAGCATCCCGAAGCACGTTAGCCGGGGCGATTCTCCTTTTATTAAGCATCAGTCGAATCCTCGGGGCTAAATAAGAAAGTTGCCTAGTATTAGTAAGTTGCCTAGTCGCTGTTTTTATTTCCCTGACGATCTAATATCAGGGCAATCTCAGACCCTGACCTGGAAACTCCCACAAGTCCTCCACATTTTTAAACAAATCCTCGGCTCATTTCATGGAGATCTATCCAGAAACTTCGTCCTCATCCACTCCTTGTTACAGCTTGTTTCTAGTTTCCTCTGAGGTCATGATAACTCTTTTAGGCGAATCAGTCTGTGTGCCAGCATCATCAGTCTGGGGAGCCAACTCCTCGATCCACTCGGTGACCCTGATCACTTTCTGGTGCAGGAGCTCAGCTGTTTCCTTAATTTCTCTGTTAGTATTCGTATTATTCACAATTAATCGCCGTAGATCATCCATCAACACGTTCATCTCTATTACATTCTCATGAGTAGGAACCGGATCATCCGAATCCGAACTCAAGGCACGTCGCATCCTTTTCATCAGCCTTACTAGGGGAGCCATGGGAGTAAACTGCAATCAGCAATGCCTTAACCACATACAAGTTCTTGCCTAAGTCTTCAGTTACAGTGTCAATAATAGTAGCTTAATTGATTAAGCTACTGAAAAAAGCTAACCCGTAGATAAACAAACATATACATTACCAAGAATTAAAATAAAATTAATTCCCGTAATAATGAATAATAGTATACAATACTATGGCACTAGATTAGATAACAAGAAATGTTAATAAAACATTGTTTATAAACCTACAATAATACACAATGTTATCGCAAGATAACAGCGACTAACTGTCCATAAGAACACAATAATTGTAATTAAATAAATATTCCTGATAACGGAATAATAGCTTAGCTATTAAAGATAGAATGTAAAAACCACCAAATGTATTAACAACTTGTAACAAGTCCACTAAAAAAACAAATATCTCACCAACGACCGTATTGATTAAAGAAACACCTCACACACAACCACTTCAGATGTACCACTATAACTAAATAAAAAAAAAAACACGGCTTAAATATCTATAGAAACACACCAAATCGCGTAAAATTTCAGGGGGAGTACCCACTTACGTCTTCCTTCAACCGATTCCATTTTACCTCTCGTCTTGTCTCCATCTGCACCTCCATTGCTAGCCCCATGCCTCGAACTTGTCGGATCCTGCGGTTTGTTTTTTATTTATTTATTTTTTTAATTTATATGTATACATATTTTAACTTAGACCTCTTGGGGAGGAACGTGCCCCGAGGGAGACTCAACTCAGGTAGTTATTATCCCTGAACATCTTCCAGGAACTTGGTGTGTATGTTCTTAACTAGCATCGCGGACACCGAGTCCGCGATGCTATTGTTCGGTCTGAAGCATAGTTCCAGTGATGTTCTTTCGGTTAAGCACGAAGATTTTCTCCTGCAAGCTAACCTATGATGCAGGAACCAATCGTACACGAACAACGTGTGTTTCGCGGTGTCTTCCTCCTCGCAGTAATCGCAATCCGCGGAGGGTCTCAGCGTCCGCGCTCACAAGTATGCTTTGAAACATCCGTGACCGGTAAGGAACTGGATCAACTCATACCCTAGTTCCCCGTGTTTTCGGCACAGCCATCTCTGAAGATCCGGGATCGGTCTGTAGGTCCATCTGCTTTTCGTAGAGTGATACCATCTCTCCTGCCATCTGCGGACAAGCGATATCTCCGCATCCATCTTACCCACTTCCCTGTACATCATCACCCTCTTCCGAACGAGGAAATCCAGGATCGCAAGTCAGTTTGCACCTAGCGGTCAGGCCCATTGTACTTAAAGGCAAGATATCCCGTATCCCAGCATCTAAAACAATTCGATTCTTCCTTCCCTCTGGGACACGGCAGCTGACCCATCCGATTTAGATCCTTTCCATAGCGTGGAACTTACAAGCAGCATCCACAGGCAGCACCACTGTCGCCTTCTGGGTACTACCAAAAGCCGACCTGAGGGACATAACCGGCACCGAAGTTTTATCCCCTAGGGCACGTGAGAATCCCCCTGCATATCTCCGGACGTGATCTCGGCATCCAAGATCTTCATGTGAACGAAAGATTTCTTATCGGCCTTTCCTCTGAAAGTCACATTAGTTCTTGCAACCTTTATCATCTCACGTAGCGACTCGGCAGCGTTGCCCGCACTTTTGATACGAATTTGTACTATCTTGTTTCTGCCCATTCTTAAGGACAGATCTCTTCCGCCTCCTTATCGGGGACCACCTGCTTAACTGATCTTATGAGGTCGGGAAGGACTTCCCGCTAGACTTGATAACAACAGTCTTAGAGGCGTCTTGCACGATGAGCATTCTCGATTCATTGGGTCTGTCTTTATCCAGTCCCTCAATAAAAACAGTGAGCTTCCTGTCCGAACTCTTGCCAAGTATTCTACGAGGCGACGAACACAAAGCCCGATTTTGTCGGATGGAACTTCGACACCAAAGCTTCGCCGTGTCCGACGTCTACATGACTTTGGAGAGCTGCATCTGTACTTCCCTGACGGTCAGTTTCTCACCCCATTGGTGTTTATAAAGACCACAAAGTTCTGACACAGTGTAATTTCCACTGCCTCGCCTGCGAGGAACCCAGCGGTGGGTCTGTCTACAAGGACCTGACCGGATTTCACCCGACTATTCTCAACGATTGGCCAAAGCCACGATCCTGGTGATGGCCTTCTGCACGCATATATCCTTCGTGTTGGTCGCCAGGTCGATGACAACAACTGTGTCCACTTTATAGTCATTGCAAACAGATTGCTTTATGAGTGATCAAGAGGAGTCACTATGTTTCTGGATGGAATCAAGTGTAATCAGGGTAAAAAAAAAGTATAACAAAAGAATATTACGAATGATTCAGTGGAAAAATTATGTAAGGTAGCAGATGCAAAGTAATCTTTTTATGAACATTTTATTGGTTTCTTTCTAATAAAATGGGAATTAATTTCTCTGTTAATCTTATATAAGAAATGTATGATAATTTTGAAATGTAAACTTCATAATGTAATAATACTGATTTTTAAGTTAATTTGGCCTTTGAAAAAAATTACTACAAAATGATTTGCTAATTAAATATTTGAAAAAGTGCTTCCAGAGAAATTTTTTAAGACTTTAACTCAGCTACCTGGTTTGTGGTACTGTAAGAAGAATGGTTGGTTATTAATGTCACCATCTTATAAATGGTTAAGAAATCTCATATGATAAATATTAAATTTTATCAATGCATGTTTGTTCATTTAATATGTTGTTTTGAACAAAATTTATTATTTTTGTTCAAGCAGTCTCATGTAATCATATTTTTATTTATAGCCATCTACAATCCTCAGCAAAACAAATTCTGTTATATTGACATAGTATAACAAGGAGAAAGTACAACAGAACAACCATTTACCAGGACTATAAATATTATAAATTCACAAATCCCTACCGGCAATAAAACTTACAAATTGTTTATTTGTTAGTCCTCAACAGTTAAATCCCAGCAGAGTTGGGAAAAACTGTTTTCTTTTCTTAAAGTTAATTAAACCTAATTAACTTAATTACCAGCACTGACTAATTAAGTCAGCAATGACTGAAGTAGTCAGTGCTAACTTGCCACTGATGATAAACAGATCATGCTGAAAAGAGCCTTAAACAGTTAAATCCCAGCAGAGTTGGGAAAAACTGTTTTCTTTTCTTAAAGTTAATTAAACCTAATTAACTTAATTACCAGCACTGACTAATTAAGTCAGCAATGACTGAAGTAGTCAGTGCTAACTTGCCAATGATGATAAACAGATCATGCTGAAAAGAGCCTTAAAGGATTTTATTAATAAACAAAACCAGCTAAATTATATGCTGATTCCTCATAAGAATCATCCCAGAAACTGCAGTGAACTTCATAGTCAGAAGATACAATATTTAATCCTCTGTTTTAAAAATGGACAGGACAACTCTAAATTATTTCAACCTAAATAGAAATACATTTCATTTTATAGTCCCCCAATGGAGCATATTACTCAAGTACTAGAAAACTTATTATTTGCAGAGTTGTAAGATGGATTAAAAGCCTTGAAAGTAGTAGGAAATACTTACAATGGTCTAAGATTTCTCTCTGCTTTAGATGTGATCTTAGAAATGTATTCAAAAAACAGAAGATTAGAACTAGAGAACAGAAATAAGTCCAAGTCCTGTATGTAGAGACTGACTTAACGTGTACTAAAGTTTAACAGCCAGTATTATTCTGAGGAATGTATTTAAAATGATTTTGTTAGGATCAAAGGGACATCCTGTTTTTAATACACTATTTATATATGATGTTAACATCCTTCTGTAAAATGCTTGTGATTGTATTGTATGAATACTTTGAATTCATGTCCAATGTAAGTTGATACCACTAACTAAAAAATTATGACAATTCAGTGGTAGACAAATTATACGAAATCTATAGTCATCTGAATTCTCCACAAGGACTGGGTAAAAATTCTTATTGCACTACTTGAATCAATTATGTTCCAAGAGTACATTATGTTTTATTTTCCAGTTTTTTTATTGCTTTGTTCTGAATATGTATTATTTTGTTGTATAAAACAACTTTCTTGTATACTTTATTTTTTAAGGTTATAACAACATTAGGTCTGAATGAATTTTGCAAGTATATATACTGATTGAACAGAAATGATTTTTTTTAAAAGTTATATTTTCAAATGTTACATTTTAATTTTTCTTTTACTTTCCACTTTTCACAGAATGTTAAAAAGTACTATTAGAATAGAATTTTTGCATTCTATTTACTAATATGCTAAGTAAAGTATTTTACTAAGTAAAATGTTTGATTATGACAATGTTAAAAATGTCATAATTCAAGAACAAGGAAGAAAAAAATACACAAAACGGGGGAGATCAAGAACCAGAAGACAATTGAAAGAAATGGTGCTAGACTTATAAGAAAGAAAAAATTCATTGGACATAAGATCACAAACAGGAATACAAAAGGTAATTGAAGAAAAAAAGAATGCACTGGGATGAGTTTACAGAAAATTAAGCAAAGTTTATAAGATGTAACATGAAGTGGATGGAGGTTGGTGAAGTGGTCTAGAAGAGATAGAAATATTAGAAATTAGAAATATTCTGGCTGTATATGGATATGTGGCAATAAAGGAGATAGGAGAACTGGCTCTAAGTAAGATGAAAACATGAAAGTTGTGAGCTATTTCCAATACTGTCTTTTGTTAGCAGTTGTGTAGAAATATATACAAATTTAAGAGAAACTTTTGTTACAAGAACAGGGCAACAAGGATGTTATCAGATGACATCATTATTTAAGAAGAAAAAAGGAAAATGGTCAAAAGAATGTAACATGCAGATTAAAACTTAATTAATTGTGTAATAACTAAACACGAGTGGGAATTTACACATCTGAGATCAGTGTTTGGAGAAGATGGCTAGTTAGAAAAATAAGTGGATACAAGAATTCAAAAAAGATTTCTACTTTTTATTTTTGTCAGTAGGTAATATAAGTTGAGGAAATGCTAGTAAAGTGCAAATTAGTGCTTTATAAAAGTTATTTACCAATCCTGTCATATGCTGCAGGAAGCTGATGCAAAAGGGGCTTAAATAAAATACAAAAAAAAAACAAAAATTCCAGGAAGCATAATGGGGAAAATACAATAAGAAATGAAATGAAAAGGTAGTGGATGAGTGTGGGTAGAAAGCTTTATAAAGTTGGAAAAGAAACTAACATGATTTGGATCTTCAAAGAGATTGCAGGTTGGGAGCGAACAAAAATAATTTTTTAGTATAAAAGGCAGCAGACATAGAAGGAAACCCAGGAAGAGTTGATATGTTACTGTGAAGGAGGAACTCAAAAGAAAACTGTTGAAATGAAGATAGTAATGGAAGAGAAGTGGGTATTTTTCAGAGGGATGTGTGATGAACAACCCAACAGGAAATCATGAAAATGGGAAAATGAAATAATTAAGTGCAGTCATTGTATTGATATTTAATGCTGTAGAGACAACATCCAAAAGAAAGTGTTCTTTTGGAAAAGACAGTGTTTTTATTATTACTGAAAAATAACAAACAATTTGAGTACTTTAAATAAAAACAGCAAAGAGATAACAAATTAGTTGTTTACAACTACTTTGAAATACTCATATTATTTTGATCGATAACATTATTTCTCTGATTAATAGTCTATATTTTGAGCTAATGTAATATTATTTATTACTTCACAAGGTCTGGTCATTTTAATACTATTTCTTTCTTTGTATGACTTGGAGCCACATACCACCTTCAGCGTTATAAGTAATTGTTTTCTTTTCTATTTTAATTGGAATTGGAGTTTTCACAGATGTTTCAAATTTAAATCGAGATAAAAGTGTAGCAATTGCCAACTTAATTTGCATCTTTCCAAATCGCATACCTATTGAAAATGAAATTTCATTTTATATAATATGTAAACAAAGTTTATAATAAAAAAATTAATTTATCTTATAATTAAAAAAAAATTAAATTCTGAAATATTACAGATTAAAGATTTCAATTTTTGTTTTGTTACTGATATTGTCATTTTTGTGAATAAAAAATAAAGTAGATTGCTATTAAATTTCAGAGTATAATAAGGGTGGAAGTTTTACATCACTCTGCTTTTTTTAATGTTAAATAAGATTTACTACAATTTGCTGTTGTTATTTTAAAGTTTGTTTCTGAACGTTAGAGAAATGCTGCAGTTATAGGCCTTGTTAGCCATCTAAGCAACAGTAATGATTGTAAATATAGCAACATAATACAGTATCATTTCACAATGCTTATTGTCATTAGCATTTTATTTAGTATACTATTAGTGTTCATTGTTGGCAAAGCATAAATTACATAGTAGTGGAATGCATAAATAAAGTAATAAGAGACAAAGTGAGGTACCAGTGACCACAATACAATCCAGCCACCCTTGCTAAACCAAACTTAAAAAAAATATTTGGATAGTTTAGTATTAATTACATTTAAATCGTGTTACACTTACTATTCAAACATGCAAATGATTAAAAATTTATACACTTTTTTATCTTTTATGCCTGTTTTGTTTTTTCTCATTTCTCTGGGACTGAGGTGGAAGAGAGTTAGTAGATTTTTATGACTGAGGGTCCTTCTGACTTCTGTTACAGGAAGATAGCAGCATGTGGTGTGATTGAATAGCCTACAGTTACTAAGTACTGTAAAACTGGGAACATTATTATTTCTAGTTTAGCTAAGGCTAAACCACTATAAACTGAACAATTATATAATAATTGCAAAAAATCAATAAGATCAAGACTACATTAATATTAATGTGGCTATAATTTGTTTCACAAAAGAACGCAGCAAACCAAAACATAACAGTATGATGATTCTAATTTAAGTTTGCTCAATCACTCCAAGAAAAAACACACTTCTTTTAATTTTAATATAAAAATGAAGTAAAAATAACTGGTAATACAAAAATTATAAAATTGTGATAAAGTGATATATATTTATCTTAAAAAAATAAAAATTAAAAAACTATGTTACTGCAATATTAAAATTTCTTCAAATAAAACAAAAAAAACTTGTTACCTCAATGTATTTCTTCAATACCAGATAAACTTCTGCCTGTTTAACTATTGTCATCATTTCACAAATTTATCACAGTATCATCAATAATATTTCCACTTTCCATATGGACAAGTTTGAACATTTTTTTTTCTTTAATTACATGCTGAATACAATTTTCCCAAGCATTTGCATTTACTCTATTAACACCTATCAATAAATTTTTTCATCACTCATTTTAAATGTTGTGTTATACATCCAATATATAACCTTTGACTTGTGCCCATATCAGTTCTATCAGGTTAAAATTGCAATGGCATGAAGGAAAATGACAGAAGAGATGTGTGAGAAAAGTAATGAGACTGACTTTTTACTCACCAAAGTTTTTATTTTTTCAAACAACAATATTATCCCCTTCAAAGTTGTTCCCTTGGGCAGTTATACACCGGGGGAGTCGTTGTAAGTAGGGCTTTTAACTGTTAGGTCACAGTGTATTGAATGTTCAGTGGAGTCGTTGTTCCCACTCCTGTTAGCAGCGCTGGAAGGCTTCAGTTGGTAGTAGTTGGTCACAGTCTTTTGAATGTTCTCCAGAGTTCCAAAATGATGTTTCAATTTCGGGAAAAGGAAAAAGTCACAAGGACTCAAATAAGGTGAATAGGGGGTTGAGGAACCGTAGGAATGTGTTTTGAAGACAAAAATTTCCTGATAGAAATGGCCGTGTGACACGGGGCATTGTCATGATGAAGCATCCACTTGTCTGCAATGTCTGGTCTCACGCGAATCACTCTTTTCCTGAACCTTTCAAGGACACCTTTGTAAAACACTTG
The DNA here is from genome assembly GCF_047948215.1 of Lycorma delicatula. NCBI lineage: Eukaryota > Metazoa > Arthropoda > Insecta > Hemiptera > Fulgoridae > Lycorma > Lycorma delicatula. The sequence continues at coordinate 207,262,137 of NC_134457.1, read as the reverse complement.
GTTGACAGTTTGTCCTGGAGGAACAAATTCTTTATGCACAATACCCCTACTGTCAGAAAAGAAAATCAGCATGGTTTTGATCTTTGATTTGCTCATTCGACATTTTTTCGGTCGAGGAGATGACGGAGTGTGCCCTTTTCGCTTTGTTTCAGGATCGTACTGAAATATCCAGGATTCATCACCTGTGATCACACGATTGAAGAATTCTTGGTCATTGTCAATCCTCTCAAGAAGATCAATCACACGATTCTTCGATTGTCTTTCTGTTCCGTTGTGAGGTTTTTCGGCACCAATTTCGCACAAACCTTGGGCATGTCCAAATCGTCTGTCAAAATTAGATGTACGGTGAAAGTGTTTAAATTTAACTGTTAACTCATCATCCTTATTGTCAAACGACGGTCTGATCTCACAAGAACCTTTTCACACTCAACTTTTTCGTCAGATTTTGGATTTGAAGGTCTCCCTGAGCGAGGTTGATCTTCAACGTGTTCTCGGCCTTCCAAAAATGATTTATGCCGGCGGAAAACTTGTGCTCTTGATAAGCAATGTTCCTCATAAGCCAGTTTCAACTTTTCAATGGTCACACTCGCGGATTCCCCAAGTTTAACAAAAAACTTGATTGCACAACGTTGCTCTAAATTCCGATGCTCCATTTTCGTAACATACAACAAAAACACAACTTCACTGATGGCGCTGTAAAAAATAATGTGTTGGCCGAACGGAGTTGAAACTTGTACTGAGCATATGGAAGGAATGAACAAACCGGTCTAGCACAGACCGGTAGTCACAGTGTTGCCAGATCGCTCGCAGTGTTACCAATCTCATCACTTTTCTCACACACCTCGTATCACACAACTTTGCTTTTCATTTACTTTATGATAAATAAATTTTTGTTTAACTGATTTTAGTAATCATATAAGTTCTGCTTTAGCATGTCTTCACTGTATGTGATTTTCTTTGAATTTAACCATTCGGCAAATTCTGATTTTTGGATCGTAGCATTTGGAACTTTTTCAGTTTTCAGGCAATGATACAGCAGAGTATCCATTACTATGAGGGATCTTTCAACAACAATTTCAACAATTTTTTAAAAACACTGTGTAAAATTGTCACCATTCATTTCATTGTGATACTCTTGGGAAGATCTGGTTTCAAATACCCATAAACCACTGTTGAAAAACCAAATGGTGGGGGGATGGTGGGCAAATAGCGTATTGTCAGTGGGTGGTTAGTGGCGAGAAGATGGGTGGATAGTGAGTGGAGGATAGGTGATTGATGGGCAGATTTTGGGTTGAAGCTCTGAACAAATTTAAGAACAAAAGTAACCACCGGGTTGGTCGCGAATGTGTCTTTGCAAATAAGCTGATTTTGAAGTCGAGAGTTCCAATGTTCAAATCCTAATAAAGGCAGTTACTTTTATATGAATTTTAATACTAGATCATGGATACCAGTGTTCTTTGGTGGTTGGGTTTCAATTAACCACATATCTCAGAAATGACCTGAGACTGTACAGGACTACACTTCACTTACACTCATACATATCATCCTTTAAAGTAATACCTGACTGTGATTTTTGGCAGTTAAACAGGAAAATAAGTAAACCGTTACGTAATTCAAATAATGGTTGGGGATTGTATACCTATAGTAGTATATTTATTTATACAGCAGCAACAACCGTCATTTTGCCCACATAGTAATAGATGATAATGAATTTTTGTGCGTGTGAAAAAATGCCATGTCTGACTGGGTTTTGAACCTATGAATCAAAGGCTGAGATTCTAACCCTCCCCACACTAATCAACATTAAAAACTCAATACATTTTAAAATGTGTTATTGACTGCAGTTTCAGGATTATCTTTTTTTGACGTTTTTTTATATGTATAATATAAAACCAGCAACGTATATATATATATATATATATACGTTGCTGATTATTTATTCAAAAGTTTTCTTGGTTTATGCTTCATAGCAGAATCACTCATTGTTAAAACCCGATTGACACAAAAAACAGGGTAAATTAAAATTAATGAAAATAATACTGAATATAACTGTTATAAAAATGAACTATAAAACTGTACTGATCCGTATGGAGTAACACAATAAGATGGACTGAAATACTTTTTTTCACTGAACTAAATAATGGTGTGAAGCATTACAAATATATTATCATTATTAAACATCAATAACAAAGATTTAACAAAATTTTTAATTCCTTATCATTGGTATGCTACAGCGCCAGACCAAGTGATAGCTTACATAAAACAATAAATATAAATAAACAATAAATAAATAAAGTGATATATATAAAACAATAATTCAATAATTGTACTTGCACATAGAAGTGACAGGATGATTCCACCTAAACTACTGAGTATAACTCATATGTGCTGAATTCATATTTATATCTGCTGCACCATTTCATGACACAAGAATTAGTTTGGTTTTCTTATTATATTTATACAATTTACACTGCTTATTTCTAACCATAATGTTATCTAAGAATACACCATGGCTACTACACCTATCTCCATCAACCATGCTACACTGTAAATTTTTAAACAAAGACCTTTTATAATGTTTTAACTGACAATCATGTTGAGTACAATGAAAAAAGTTCTAATTAATTATGTGAATTCTTTTTTAAAATTTGTCACAATATCATTAAATCAAATGAGACAAGAACTTCTATAAATTTATTCATGTTAGAATGAAAATTTCATTATTTTGCGCTAAATATAATCTCTAGGAAAGATACTCTTTTATTGAATCGTTTAATGATAGCAAAATGATCCTGTTGGGATTTTGCAGTCTCATAAACATTCATGGGTAAAGGTGGACAATCTCTCGTGCTTGCATAACTACTCAACAGCATATACAAAAAAAGTATTTTACTGAGTTAAGTTTTTAACTTTGTGGTTTTAACATTTTATAAATTTACATTTTAATAAAATTTAAGTTCTGAAATTGAAGAATAAGTTTTTCTGAGGATGGTAAAATGACTGAGATGCTAGAAAAGAGAACAAGTGCGAATTATAGGTAAGGTTGAATTTCATTTGTTTATATATAAATATTATTTTATTGAATCACAAAGTAGCAAAAATCTGATGATACAAATAGTATATTATATATCACCATAGTTTTAATCTATCTTACTAAAGATTATGTGTTGTGTTGCTGAATGAGACATATTTGATGGATATGTAATGTGTGGAAGGGTGAAGGCATTGACCTCGCTTCCAGGAGTAGACCAGATTGGAGGTAGACTGTGTTAGGTTAACTATGTGATGGAGCTGCAGTGTGGGAAGGTTGGCATTGACCTTGCTCCCAAAACCAGACCAAATTTGAGAGAAGTTAGTGCTTTTCTTTTTTTGAAATTGTTTATATGAGTTAAGAAATGTATTTGAGACATTTATAGTATAAAGTTGTTTTCTTCTGATAAACAATATAAAAGATATAAAAATAGAATATTAGATGTTTATAAACTCAAATGAAATTATATACTGACTGATTCAAGCAGTCTAGTTTTGAAGTTTATGTGATGAATGATTAGTTGTGTCCTTACAGTGTTAGAGTGAGGCGCAGGGATTACACTTCCATACAACTAGTTGAAATAGTTGAGAGGGCTACATATTAGAGTAGATAAGTGAAAATATTTGAGAGAAGCCTTGTTATCACCTTCACTACAGTGAAGGTGATAAGTAGTTCTGGAGAATTAAGGTGATTTCGGGTGCAACACAACATCAAACACATACGTACATATGAACATCCAGAAAATTTCCATCTGGTTTTTTGGGTTCCTTAGGTGTCAAAATATAAAGATCTGGTGAAAACTGCATATGCTCAAATTGGATTGATTACCATACTTTCCCTTTTATAGCTATAGCTCTGCTATAGTGCTAGGCGGGAATGTAAAACCTACCAGTATTTGAATATTAGGCCTATTTCATGCGGTAGTATTGACAGATTTTTTGTCCTCCATCAATTTCCATTTCTTTGCTAGATAACACACATTTAAATGATTGAAGGATTTTGAACCAATATTTAGCAAGACAATCATCGCCAGTAATTAACCTACAATAGATTTCTGCAACTATAGACTTCCTTGAAATACTTCAATTTCCTGGGTGTTGTATCATTTCTTTCTGTTTCTTAATTTTCCATCATTATTTTCTATTATATCTACTGCTGACTAACTTTTTAATAAAAATTAATACAGACTGATAATTGCTTTAATGGTAATTAGTACACATTTCTTTTGAAGGAATCAGATTTGCAAAGACCTGAGCTGGAATAACTTTCTATTTCACAGTGAGAAGGAATTCATAGTAAAGATATTTTTTTTTACTGACATTGCCAAATCACTGATCACATAATTAAATTTTTTTGAATGCAAGTTATTTCCTCAATCATTGAGTGTAATACAGTCATCAAATTGCAATGGTTAACAGTTTTATGAAATGTACAGCTACTCGTACAGACTTATGAATACTAAGTATTATGTTAAGTTTTTTAGCATATTTTTCATTTCCAAACTGTACAGCTTCTACAATACAGACTACCATATAGCCAGCCTAACTCTTTTTACATTTTCAGAAATTTTCACAGTATGTGGCCAGCCACATATATCATATTCAAATCAGAAATATTAATTTTAAATTTTTTGACCCTATAAAAATGGTATGATTAGCTGGAACAGTATAATCTCTTCTTGTATTCAAGTAGTGTCTGGGACACGTTATGTCATACTTGCAGAATCAATTTTTTTAATGGGGCACTCATTAATAAATGCATGATAGTCAGTTGACCACTACTCCATGGTGACTGCAGGCTTCAAAGCTCTGGACAGATTTGTAAAAACATTACATTATCTTCAGCAAAGCTGTATACATCACCAAACTAAACAAGAGTTGAAATCACCATGGAGTTATGTTCTTTCTTCTTTTGGTTAAAGGAAATCTTTGTTTTGTCGCAAAAGTTATCTAGTCTAAATTTATGTAATAATTAATGTATAAGACAGGGAATAATGTGTAGACATTTTTCATATTGCAGCAAGAAAGTACCAACAGTTTACTGCTCAGCAGCTCAAAAGTTTAATTACAATAGCTTCAGACCAAAGAAGCTGTTTTAATGGAGGGCCTATTTGTTCCTAAGTCTTTTAATGTATATATTTCATTATTGCCATGAAGTGATCTGATGTGAAGATGGTAGGCTAGGCTGGTAGCCTAGAGCCAAATTGACTGATTCCAACCTTATAATATAGTATTATTTTAATAATTATGTTAAAATAATAAATTAATGTGCATGAACTGGAAAAATTCTAGAGTAGACATTGAGTAAACTGGTAAACTAAGAAGGAATTTGATGAGAGAAAAGAATTACTTTCCACTTTCTGTGAGTATTATATATGTATACAGCATGTTTAGCATATGCTATGTGTACGTGTGCATGTGGGTGTGGACACGCACGCACATTCATAAATGGATATATTAATGTCTTTGTGTGTATATCTTAAACGCATTTAAGGGATAAAATAATGTAAGAATAATATTTTTACCAATACAAATCCTTGGTCCTTCTCCAAATGGTAAGTAGCTGTATGGTTGTATTTTGTGAATATTTTCTTTGCTAAACCGTTCCGGATCAAATTCTTCAGGATTAGGGAACAATTTTGGATCTAGATGCATCCCAATAACAGAAATAACAACTAATGTCCCTTTTTTAATTATTTTTCCATCAGGAAGAGTGTAGTCTTTTAAACATTGTCGCTGTAGAGTTGGAACTGGAGGATATTTTCTTAGAGTCTCTGTTGAAAAATAATTATTATAGAACAGTAATAAATTTAGATGATAATTATATTATTAAATTTTACAAATAAATAACCTGATATTAGAGCAATATTTTTTAAAACGATTTTATTTTCACTTTTGCATTTTGTGCATATTAGAAATCAATATTATTGTTGTTTGACTTATGATGTTTATTTTATAAAGTTTTGTCTTTTATAAGTATGGAACCGACAAACAATGTTCGAATATTATTATATTACAAAAATACTTTGCTAGCTTTTCAATTTGTATTTACTTGCTAATTTTGTAAAATTCTTATGTCAACAAACAAATGCGTTTTTAGTTCATTATGTAGTTTTAAAAACAAATAATGAACAGATTTTTAATTATAAATTATAAAGAGAAAATATTTAAAAACTGTTTGCAAACTTTTTTTTGGATAAATAATTTTTAAGCTTTCTTATTATAATTTTATTTAAATAAATGTTTAGCATAGTTCTATCTTTGTGTATGATTTCGTAATTGTTGATAGTTATGAGTTAATCTCACCACCCTTTTACTTTATGGGTCTTAAAATTAATTTGCTCAACAATTATTTTGATGGTAACTTCTGCTTATTAGTAATCATAAAACCTGCACTATTACTATATTTAAAAAAAAATATTTACAAATGTAAATAAAATCGAATGATTTTTAATGTGCTCTTTCTAAAGTACGTAAAAATGTAAAGATGCTGGTTTAACCATACAATCACCAGCATGGAATGCCTTCCACACCTCTACTGTCGCTCTCCTGTAAATAGATTTTTCTTTATAGTCTTTGGCCTGATAATAGATTTATTATTTCTATAATAAAATATTGTGTATGCCTGATAACAAGTCTGGCTAAGATTGTTGTTTAAATGGAAAACAGTTGAATTACTAACTATTCTGAAAATGTTTTAATATTTTACAGAAAGGAATTTTATTGTTTAAAGATTAAGTTATCTAATTTTTTATTTCACTGGCTAAAATATGGTAGTTGTTATTATTCAGAGCTATGTATTTTAAGTAAAAATTACTGTAAAAATAATTAAATTTAAAAAAAACTAAATTGTAATACAGAGTAATTCTGTTTATCCAGATCCCATTCATATCAACTAATTTGGAATAAGGATATTCTGAATTGATTATTTATTTTTTATAAAAATTCACAAATTTTTTCTTTAATATTATTTTTCCAATTATATCATTTCAAGTCAATAAAGTATTATGAATTACATAGAGTACAATAGATTTATTTTATTAACTTTTTTATAAATAAAAATCCAAATTTTTAAATTGCTCAATATCAACAAAAGAATACTGAACTCACTCACCCTGCCTCATTCAAAAAAATGTGAATGGCACATTGACTGTATTGGTACGTATATCACCTCTTTTGAAAGCCTATTGTCTTTAAACAGGGCTTATTGTAAGCAAAGTTTGAATGTATTGCTGAGAGGCATCTTAAAAAAATTTCAAATGAGTTTTAATTGATCAACAGTTTAAATTTAGTGATACTTTACAAAGCGCACCTGCTTTGTAGGAATATAATATTTTTTTTTTTTTAACTTACCACTTACGACCATATCTAAGTAAGGAAGCTGATTGAGAACATCATAAGATAAATCAGATCCTGCTTCATCGAGCTCATCTATTAGTTTATCCTGAATATGAGGATTCAAAGCCAACTCATACAGGCAGAAACCCAATGTAACAGAGGTTGTTTCAAATCCGCCCACAACAAAAACAAATGACTGTGCTGCCATTTCTTCTAGGGTTAAATTTACCTGATTGTCTGTTGAAAAGAATTTTATTAATATTAAAGCATATTCATAAAAATTGTAAAATTATATTCTAGAAATCTTTATCATATTTTAAAAAAATATCAATTAAAACTTAAGTAATAATAATACTGGGATAAATAAACATGCTGAATGTAATTTAAACATTATCCATTTCTTGATTTACTTAAAAGGTTATTTACTGCATACAAAGTGATATTAGAAAGTCACATTAGATACAAAGTCAATTAGAAAGTCACATAGCTTTCTTGTATTCTAACATCCTTAGCAGAATTTGAACTAATTTTAGGCACAGGCTACAAAATACTGCAATGCAAGATTCAGTTGAAAAAAATAGGCAAATTTTAAAAAGAGGATAATAATAATAAATGGTAGACAGGAAACTTCAGACAGAAAGATAATATTTGGTAGAAAACTGACAATAAAAAGAACATTACAAAAACATTCAAATAAATAATAATACATAATTTAATAAATTAGGTCTTTATTAGTTTCTGAAAGAATTATAAACTAGTTCAAAAAAATATTTCTTAAATAAGTCTTTTATTGTTATCAGTGTATTATATTATATAGGTCACTTCAGGAATGTGTGCAATTAATTCTAAAATTAATTAAAAAATAGGAGTGATTAAAGTTTTCAAAAATAAAAAGTATCAAAAAAAAGTAAATCTTCAAACTTTTTTTATAAACTAACACACTCAACCACAACTTGGTTCTTTGTTTCTTGAAACCATATTTAGGCAGATCAGATATCATTTATTTGCCAAAAAATGCATAATAATTTGATTAATAACAATGTATTCTCTAGAAATAATAATTATCAAAATGTTAATCAATTAAACATTTATATGGCTGTCATTTTGAAATGTTAAGTATAAATTTGCTGTAGTTATTGGAGAATAATGTTGCAACCATTTTTTCAAATATAAATATGATACCAAATAACAATTCAGATATGTTTTTGTTAATCTTCAGTCATTTGACTGGTTTGATGTAGCTCTCAAAGATTCTCTATCTAGTGCTAATCGTATCATTTCAGTATAACCCCTAAATCCTTCATCTCTAACAATTTGTTTTACATATTCCAAACGTTGGCTGCCTAAACAATTTTTTCCTTCTACCTGTCCCTCCATTATTAAAGCAACTATTCAGGATGCCTTAATATGTGGCTTATAAGTCTATCTCTTCTTTTAACTATATTTTTCCAAATGCTTCTTTCTTCATCAATTTATTGCAAAACCTCTTCATTTGTCACTTTATCCATCCATCTGATTTTTAACATTCTCCTGAAGCACCACATTTCAAAAGTTTCTAATCTTTTCTTCTCAGGTATGCCGGTTGTCCAAGTTTCACTTCCATATAAAGCTACACTCCAAACATATACTTTCAAAAATGTTTTCCTGAGTTTAAATTAATTTTTTATGTAAACAAATTGTATTTCTGACTGAAGTCTCATTTCACCTGTATTATTTGGCATTTTATATTGTTCCTGCTTCGTCCATCTTTAGTAATTCTACTTCCCAAATAACAGAATTCTTCTACCTCCACAATCTTTTCTCTTCCTATTTTTACATTCAGTGGTCCATCTTCATTATTTCTACTACATTTCATTACTTTCATTTTGTTCTTGTTTATTTTCATGCGGTAGTTCTTGCATAGGACTTCATTCATGCCATTCATGCCATTCATTGTTTCTTCTAAATCTTTTTTACTTTCAGCTAGAATTACTATATCATCAGCAAAATGTAGCATCTTTATATTTTCACCTTGTACTGTTACTCCGGATCTAAATTGTTCTTTAACATCGTTAACTGCTAGTTCTATGAAAGATTAAAAATTAATGAGGATAGGCAACATCCTTGTCAGACTCCCTTTTTTATTACGGCTTTTTTCTTATGTTTATTCAATTATTACTGTTGCTGTTTGGTTCCTGTAAATGTTAGCAATTGTTCTTCTATCTCTGTATTTGAACCCTAATTTTTTAAAAATGCTGAACATTTTATTCCAGTCTACGTTATCGAATGCCTTTTCTAGGTCTATATATCCAAGTATGTTGGTTTGTTTGCTTTAATCTTCCTTCTACTATTAATCTAAGCGCTAAAATTGCTTCCCTTGTCCCTATACTTTTCCTGAACCAAATTGGTCTTCTCCTAACATTTCTTCTCTCAATTCTTCTGTACAGAATTCTAGTTAAGATTTTTGATGCATGGCTAGTTTAATTGTAATTATTAAGCTAATTGTTCTGTATTATTCACAGTTATCTTCTACTGCTTTCTTTGGTATTATACTGTAACACTCTTTTTGAAGTCTGTCAGAACATCCGCTTTTTCGTAAATATTTCACACCAGTTTGTAACAAAAAGAAAATAGAAGTGGAAATAAATATCTTTTTAAAGAAGATTTTTTGTTAATTTTTGTAAACGTAGATGTGACACAAGTTGTAAATCTATGTAAGTTGTAATCTATGTAAATGAAAATCGTGCAGTGTAAAGTGTATATGTTATATAATCATCTGATGATTAAATTTTATATAAATAATGTTGTTATTAAGTGCTTATTTAATTTGAAAATAAATACAATTGAAACATATATAATGAAATATTACAGTAAGGAAGATAATAAGAAATTAAATGTCAACAAATAAAATATACGGTAATTGTAAAATTTTATTGTATTTAATGGTAAAATTAAAAAGTATGACTGAATAATACAGGCATAAAAAGCAGACTGGCACAGGCAAGAAGAATTTCATATGTTAAAAAAATTTGCAAGTATTAAAATTTAGACCTCAGAATTGGAAATAAGTTCTTGAAAATTTTGTTTGGAGCATAGCACTTATTAATATGAAAAACCCTATGAAATCTGATGAGGATATTGGAAATTAAATGGGTTGATAAAATTCAAAATGAAGAAATCTAAGTAAGGCATGAAAGGAGAACAATTTGTGGAAGAAATGAACTAAATTTGTGGGTTATATTAGTTTAGCTAATTTGGTAACAGAGGAATGTGTAAGAGAGTAAAAACTGCAGATGAAGATAAAAATTGGTGGTACTAGTTAAATTATTTTAAAAATTCATTAATGCTTGCAGATATTGTTACTAAAATTTTTTATACAGAATGGTAGGTATTGTATATTGAATTAGATGCAGTGATTTAGATTTTAAGTGATTTAGATTTAAGGAATTTTCTATATGAAATTCTGTAACTATAGTGAAGGATAAAAAAGCATCCAGAGATGACAGTATCTATATGAATTTTTCAAAAATGCTCCCAAAAAATATTTGAACAAATCTTTGGTTGTTTACAACAAGATTTTTGAAACAGGTAGGGTGCTAGATTCTTTTAAATCTGTCTTGGATTGATAAGAATAAATTGCTGAAAGAATTTTTCAGGTTAGTTAAGTTTCAGAAAGAACTATTCCAAGATAGATAATATCTTTACAAATATATCAGAATAAAGCTAAGTGTAAAAAGACTAAAGATTTGTGATTTTTGGTGGTCTTGTCCACAGCAATTGATTGTATAAATTGATAAGCTTTATTTTATAAACTCTGTGCTAGAGAAAATCATCTAAAATGGTGGCATTAATAAAAGGTATGTGTACAAGTATTAGAGCAGCTATTTGCAATTTATAATTTATGTACTGTGAATTGAAAATTACATATACAATTTTATTCACCATATTCATCTCTGATGCAGCTAGCAAAAGAAGTCGTGAGCACTAGCCGCGAGTTCATATCATTATAACAGGATGATTAATAAAAAAATTAATATTTAACTAAATAAAAATATATGAATTTTGTAGCATGATAGATAAAAAAAAACAAATAAAACTATTAATTATATTAAAATTTTTTCTAAAAGTAAAGTGTTTCGAAAAAAAAAAACTATTATTTATATTATTTTATCATTCTCTGTGTTTTTAAATGATTTAGATGGTGAAAAGATTGGTGGTGTACTCACACATGGGGATTATGATGTGGTCTTGTTAGCCTTGGACACACTTTTATTGTAAAAGAACATCATTGACCTGGTTGAATATTGTTCAGTTTGGCACTTGGAACTCAATCTTGATAAGTACAAGGTTATGATTTTTAGAAATGGTGATAAATATGCCAATCATGAAAATTGGTGGTTCAGAAGCATACAGCTTAAAGTAACAAACAATTACAAGCATTTGGAAATTAATTATACATCATTGTTATCAATGGGGTGGGGTTTGCAAGAAAGATTTCTAAACCTAAGCTTCCTTTGAACACCTTTAATGACATAATTTTGATTAATAATTTTTTATATTTAGAAAAGAAAAAAAATTGTTTGGTGTGTGGTAAAGGCAATATTATGTTATGGAACTAAAGTTAGGGTTCTATAAATATATGATAATTTAAGACAAGATGCAACAATTTTTTTAGAAGAAAAAAGAAATTTAATTTACCAAGTAACATATTTAACTACAAGTTATTACTTGAACATATATACTTTTAGTTTTCCTTGATGAAGTTATACCTCAATTATATTAACAATGTTACAGCTTTAAATTCAGACTGATATACAAACATTCTTCTAAGAGAGATAATAGATAGAAAAAAAAAATGATTTATATAAAGAATGACAAGATAGATTCAATGAAAATGATGTGGCGATTGACTTCAATGAATGTTAGAGATGTTAAAAACTAATGAAATAATTTCTAAAATTAAAAATACTTTGAAAAGAGATTATAAAGTTACATTTTATAACAAATGTGGATGTATTTTTACAGTGAATTAAATATTAATCTAGATTGTATTTGTGGCTACAATGAAAATTTAATAAGTTGGTTTTTTAAACCAAGAATAGAAGCGATCAACTCTAACAAGTATTCTTCTTACATAGCAAGCTTTAAACTTTGTTCTCTGTACAAAAAAGAGAAGAGGATGTCTTTCACTTGTTTTGCTTTGTGCCCTATACTTATGAAATTTGATTTAAAATTTTTTTCCAAAAACAGGTTAAATATGAAAGAATTAATTATGTTTTTAAATTAAAAAAATTTGGATTGTTATAATCAAGTATTGTAAAGAAGCCTGACAGTTTAGGTACAATCTAATTCAAAATTTAAAAAAAAATATACATTTTATACACTATTATTACAACATACAGATTCAAGTAAATATTATGTTTACTATGTTTTAATCTATCATGTTTATTCTTTGTTTATCTTTTTAAATTAATTTTGGGTTCAAAATGTGTATAGCTAAGATGCCTGGATGGTATGTTCAGTAGTTTAGTATCTTTCAGTATTGTTCTAAGTATCAACAACAAAACAGTCTAGGATTTTAGGTACAATAATTTCAATGTTTTATCTATTATAGTCTACTGTATATTAATTAATACAATTATAATTAATATTAATTTTTTATTATTGTTGTTATTTTTTGTATGTTAAATAGTTAAATTATATATAAAAATTTATTTATTAATTTAGTTAATGTTATTGCAATAGGGGTTTGTTTCTTTTTTTATACTGCATACACTTATTGTTGTCACTCCTCATATAGTCCAATGACTATGAGTATCATGTCAAGTGTTCAAATCTGTTTTTTTGTATTATAAATGATTTGTGTTAAGAAGAGAAGGTTTTATTATAATAATAATTATTATTATTATTATTATTATTATTATTATTATTATTATTATTATTATTATTAGTAGTAGTAGTAGTAGTAGTAGTAGTAGTAGTAGTACTAGCTAGTTACCTTTTTTCAGTTCTCCATTATTTTGAAATTCTTTATTATTTTTCAGGTCTATTAGAAGTTGCATAAAGTCATCTCTTTTGATATTATTATTTTCACGATATTCTGTGTTTTCTTTGACAACATGCATGTAATAATCTTCAACAGCTTTTGGTACAAATCTCATTTGCATTAATTTTGCAATAAATTTAGCAGAAAGAGTTAGCGTAAATCTAAACATCTGTAGAGTTGAGGGAGCTGAAAACATATTTGCTACTTTTCTCAAATCAGTATTTTCGTTTTTGAAGTTATTTCCTTCCAATCCAAGGGCTACGCTGGATATAACATCTAATCCATATCTACCGGTAACATCTTTAAAATCAATATCACCTTTTGAAGATAATTTTTCAACATAATTTTTTAGTTCTACAGCACATTCTTTAGCAGTAGAAAACATCTTCTTCATTTTACTGCTGGTAAATGTTGGACTAAGCTTTGCTCGAAGATTCTTCCACTTTAATCCTTCAATTGCAAAGAGGTGAGCTGATAATGGATCAACAGCTTCATTAAAATAAACACCTCTATCAACAAAATTACTGAAATCTTTTACTAATACATTCTTTATAATTGCTAAATCTTTTATCACAATTTGTGGTTCCAAAAATGAGTAAAACCCAATGTATTTTTCATTTTTAGCTTTGTTGTAAAAATCAAGAAATATTTCAGTTAAACTGGTTTTTTGAAAAACTACATTACCAATAGAACCAAAAGGAAATGTTCCAGAAATATAAGGAATTCCTTTGCTTTTCCAGTAAGTGAAATGATACACAGAAAATACATACATTATAGCAAATAATACTGCAAAAACAATTGCTACGTTGACCCATAAGCCATCAAATATGAAAGAAACAGCCATCTGTAATTGAAAATAAAACCTCTATATATTACTATAATTAAAGAACCAAACAATAATAATAAAAATATAATAACAGAATTACTTAGCTGTACTTACTCTATTTTTTTAATTATTAATAATAACCACATTTAGTTACTCTACTTTAGAGTTCATCTGCTAAATAGAGTAACAAAACAGAATTCATCCACAGAGATGTGTTTTGATCCTTAGATCAAACTATTATATTTAAAATCTTCAGCTTTGAATCTTAATTATAATTTACATAAATATTATTGCAGTAATAATAATAATAATAATATTTATTAAAAAAAAACATTCTACAGTAGATGATACATTGCAAACTGAAAATTTGTTTATTAATTAATAATGTAAAAAAAGGTATAGCTAATATAAGTTTGAAATCTCTGTTAAATTTATACTGATTTGAATAAATTGTCCTGCTCATGAACTAAATGTCCTTCTATGAAATAGATATTTTATATTCATGTATTTTATTTTATCCCATAAAGATCAACAATAAGAGCATCTGACATGTCCTTACATATTATATTGTGGGTTGTACAGTAATTTTTACAGTTTTAATTTTTGTACAGTAAGTTAACATTACATTTTCATAAATTATAAATGATACAAATACAGATTAAAGCACAATAAATATAAAATATAAATATCATCACTGACTAATATAATGTACGAATTAACTTCCATTGTTAAAGCTCTTACCAACATATTTCAGTAAATTTCATATAGTCCATATTTCAATATGAATCATGAGAACTAATTTTATCAGTTAGTTTTATCTATTATCTGCCAGAACAATGTTTCCTTAAAAGTTTTTAGGCTTATAGTCTTATAATGATGGATGTTTATTAGAAAATATTATATCTAGAATAGTGTGTAAATTAATCCAAACACAAGGAATGGTTTTGTTTATTTCTATATTATGGCTGCGTTTATTGACCACACTTATTATTTAAGTTGTCTGTGTAGTGTAAGCTTATTGTTCTTTGTAAATAGAGTTTTGTGAAAACTTATTTCATTTTTTATTACAAAATCATATTTTCATATTTTGCTTCTGTGTCTCTTGAATATATAGTAATGGGCATAACTCCAAGAAAGCATTTGAAAAATATTTCTTTTTCCGAGCAGAGCAGTATGCCACAAAATAAATAGCTTCAGAGTGTGGTGTTGGACTTAGGGCAGTAAATGCTATTTTAAAACAATTTAAAGAAACTGATTCCTTTTCACCTCAAAGCAAAGGCAAATGTGACTGTAAAAGAAAAATTACCCCAAATCATGATTGGTTATAAGAGAGAGAAAAAGTAAACTTACCCAAAATTATCTGCTGTGGACTTAAATTGAGCAGCCACCAGTGGAAAAAATTGACATGTGACAACTGCAACATGCCAAATTCTTGCAGCTGGATTGAAATCTTATTGCTAGCTAAAAAGCAACTTTTAACACCAACAATGTATAAAAGAGGCTCTTGTGGGCTAAAGCACATGCTAATTGTTCCAAAGAAAACTGGAAAAGTGTTATGTTTTCTGATGAGTCATATTTTTATGTGATGAAGAAAGGTTAGAAAAGGTACAGATGAAAATATATCACTGGCTCATATCCAATAATCAGTTAAACACCCCAGAAAAAATATTTTAAATTCTTTTTCATTTGAAGGCTCTTAATTATGTCCAGTAGAAAGTATGTTTAAATGTGTTGAATATATAAAAATACTGAAGGAAAGGGTTGTGATGCATCAAAATAAATTCCTACAAGGCAACAGAGTGTTCCAACAAAATTTGGTACCATGCCATATAGCCATAAAAATGAAAATTCTTTGAAGAATGAATTTTAAAGTGCTCCCATGGCCAGGCAACTCCCCAGACCCAATTGAAAATCTTTGGTCAGTAGTCAAAAACTTACTCTCAAAAATGAACTCTATCACAAATCTGACTTTGAAGCAATAATGGTATGGTTTTATGATGAAGTCAAAAAACGTGTACTACTCTTGTTGAATCGATGCCAAATAATGTACATGAAGTGTTTAAGAATAAAAGAAGATATATTAATTATTATTAGAAATTCACAAATTGTGCGGGTATAATTTTTTTTCTAAATAAATTTACTTTTTATTAAATAACATCTGTTATTTAATAGGTAGATTAATTTGCATGATACTGTACACAATAAGGTGATCATTGCAAGTGGTAGTAGTCTTATACATAGATAATCAGGTGCACCTCTTGTCATTGATTGAGTAATTGTGGTAAGGACAAAAAAATTGTAATTAGCAAAATTATTTTTATGAAAAGCAGCGTTTGAAAAATATAAATAAAAGAGAATGGTAAAATATTTAATTTTAAAGAAATGGCTTACAGAAATGAACGTTATTTTGTATAAAGAAAATTTTGTTTTTCAATTAAAATATTAATTCACTATTTAAATGAACTAGCCCAGAAAATAGTTTCATATATTAAACGGTAGTGTTTATAAATAAAATAAATAATTTTTATTGCATTCAGTTGTATAACTTTCATTAGAGACAATATTACTTGGATTATTTTCATTAGTAAATGTTTAGTACTCTCATACCACATAAGACAATTATCAGTTTGCAAGATATTTCCTTGTCATTAACATTCTCAAAATCCTTTAGTTTCAGAAAATTTCCCTCCTTGATTTGTACTATAATTTCAATGGGAAATTAAGTATCTTTCGGGGCTTAGTTATTCACTTTAAACCATTACTTAAAGCTGAATGATAACACTTAATGTTAAATGTAAGATTACATCTATTTTCACTTGAATATAAATTTGTAAGCATAATATTTTTTATTGGATTAATTTATCTTCAACAATCTTGTTTAGAATTATTAAATATGATAAATGATTTAGTTTTAAATTACTAGAATTACTTTTCCAAAGACTTTTGGAGTTATTTACAAACTTTTTCAATTGAGTTTCAAGCATTGTTAATGCTTATTTAAAAAACGGTTTTGGAAATTCCTTGGATGTGTAATCAAATAAGGTATTCAATTTATATACTGTTATTTCTTGAAATTGTTTTACTCATTCATCAAATATGCTTTAAAATCTTTTAGAACTTTTTTTTTACTGTAGAAGTTTTTATTTATTTAATCATGTATGGAAGTAAATGTATTTACTGGTAGTAATCAAAAGAATAATCAGATCTGTTTGCTGGTCATGATGTTCTTTGGATCTGATTGGCACTGATTCTAAGCTTTTTCTTCAATACATCAGATAACAGTCATATTTGAAAATATTGGACATTGACCTGTGTTTCCACTTGGAGACCGATCAAAATTTTTCTTATACATTATTATCAAAATAAATTGATAAAACCTAATAATTCTGTTTTCATAACAGTATGGCGATTGTTTACAAGAGGAGTTATTTTGAATCAAAAGATCAAGTCTTTGAAGAAACCATATGCACTGACCAAGATTTTCATGAAAATGGTTATTCATTTCTAGAACCAAACAATTTGCTTAATTTAAATCTGTAAATTTAATAGTAATCATGAAAGTTCCACTTCTTTTTTTTAATATACTCTCAATAAGCTTTACTGCACATCTAAAAATTTATCTACAGTTGTAATAATATTTAATTATAACATGTATTTAAATCTTTAATAGAAACTTAAAGAAAAAATGTTTCCATTATATGAGTAAATATAGGATGGAGAATATATAGGACTAATCAAAAAATAAACCTAAAACAAAATCTGCAAATCATACATTATTCTTATTCAAGGTGTTGTATTATATAATTAATTTATTAAACAAGAAAAATAAATGTTAAAGTTTTATCTTAAAATTTTTTGAAGAGAGCTTAAAAAAATAAATTAAAAAATAATATATTCTTATAAATCTTCTTGCATTTTCCTTGTTTATTTTTATGCTTATGCTTTATCTCATTAAAAAAAATTAATTGCAGATTATTTAACTCGTCTAGTTTATTGTTGATGTATTCATGTCATGTCCACAATAATGTCAAAGGTTTTTGCTTTAAGATTAAAAACAAACTAAAAAGATTTATTTAATTTACCCTTTCATTTTTTAAAAAGTAATAAGTAATTTAATTTCAGTGCATTTTTAAATGATTATAATATAAGTAATGCTAAATTGTTTACATTGAAGTTAATTTAACTGATTTATTATCTATACATTATATTAATTTCCTATTAATTATCTATTTACCTGTTATTACATTATTTTACTATCTATTTATTATCTATTAATTACTGTAATCTCTGAAAACTCCTTCAGGAAACTTTATTTAAATGTACCAAATGAATAAAATTACAAATTATTTAATAACGTAAAACTTTTGTAAAGACAAACCATACCAAATTTTGTAATAAAATATTTTTAATAACTTATTTCAATAAAATTCAGTGAACTTTATGACTTTACTTTATTGTAAAAGTAAAAGTGCTGCTATTCTTTCTTGGCATTAATTGATTTTACAGCTGGTGATTTTTTTTTTGTTTTTCAATTAGGCAGATGTATTTGGAATGTGGTTGGAAGTTTGTTGAATTTGTACTGTGGTTTTGAATTTAGTTTATTGTACACTTTTGTGGGTTCATACATTTCATATGTTCAGAATTGTTAAGATATGGTCCCTTTTTTGGGCATGTGTGTATCATCAAGGTTGTTCTTAGTGATAGTGAATTAGTGTTTATGAGATTGTTGGCAACAATGTTGACTCTATGCTACCTCATTGTTGGAAGATGCTTTCAAATATTCACTTTATCTTCATTTAAAGCTGTATTTCCTCTGATTGTAAGCAAATACAAATTCTTGAGCTATCTATTAGTTGTTCAGTAGAACTCCTCTGTAACTGGACTTTCATAACTTCCATGACATTCCATGTTATAATGTTTCCTTTGTTTTGTTTACAGTTTAATTCAAGTTCAATGATTGTTTCATGCAATCCAGTGCTAACAGAGTATTCTAGTAACTACTTATTATATTGATATTTGTTCATGCATTTAATTACATGTTACGATTACATAATTTTTTTTTTGTATGATATAGCTATTTTCTATTGAAATTACACTCTCTCTGTGTGTGTGTGTGTGTGTGTGTGTATTGTGAGTCTGTGTATTGTGTTGTGTAATGTTACAGTGTACAGTGTTTTATGTTTTTTTTGCATCCTTTTACTCTTACTATCCCATTTACATACTTCCATAGATAAAAACAGGTTCTTGGTATGACAAGTTTTGTCTGAACTTCTTTGTTACATCTCAATACCAGTGAAGATAATACAACTCTACATTATGGACTTAGCTATCTGGAATGCATTTATCTTTGAAAAAAAAGAAAAAGAAGATGGAAACAAACAATCATTTGAAATTTAAATTAGAAATAGTAAATATATTGTTGAAAAATATCATATTATATCTAGGGCTAGGGCTGGTCATACAAGTTCAACTCCAACAAAATTGTATTTACTAGATGACACTTACCAGAATATTTGCCATCAATTCAAAAAAAGGAATTTCTGTAAGACAATTTGACATTTTGAAATAACTAGGGTAAATAGAAAGAAATATATGTAAAACCTTTTATTGATATGGTATGAATTTGATATGGTACTCATCATTTCCTCTTGCTTCACAGTTAATCACAGAGTATTAAAAAAAAAATTACTGATATGTATATGCCTGTAGATATTATAAGTAAAAAAAAACAAATATGAAAATGTCTTATTTTTATTTGTGCAAAATATTCTGTCACTGATATTAGTAAAAATATGAATAATGAAGTGAAAAAAGAAACAAAAACAGAATCCATTAAGGAAATATAAGAATGTGTTACTGAAAAGTTTTCTAATGCTGTTTTTCCAGTGAAGGACATCGGATGTTACTAAATTATGTAAAAGAGGATCTGTGACAACTTCTAAATGAAGTTAACCAATAATTACAAAACCGGTGGCTACTAAATAAATATTGAATAAAACTCATCTCACAGGAAGTCTATTAAATATTATACAACTATAGCAGTTGAAATGTTTATCGTTCATGGTGAGTAGGCCAGTGTTGTACTGAATAGCATACTAGCTTCTAGATCAGTTGGTCTTGGATTCAATTCCCAGCAGGGGTTTGACATTTATTCCCCATTTCATTGTTAACTTATTATTATGTATCTTGGAATTTTTTTGATGAGCCAATGAATAACTATTTACATATATCAAATCTTTGATGCACAGTTAATCAATGATAAATAGGAGTATAACTTCAGCCACATACTTCAATATCACTTATTGAGCATTAGCAAAATTCATTGTGATTTTACAGTGGAATGAGCCATCAATAAAGATTTGCGGCTACTATGTTCACCTGATTTATCTGTGTAATTGTTATCTTTGGGGATACTTAAGAGAGAGTTTACAAACAAAGTTTAAATGAAACTTACTCTACTCATAACTCTACTCAGTTTTTAGATCTTTCCTAACTTTGTGCCATTTGTATCTCAATATGGCTGATTTTTTAAATCTAATTTAAATTTTTTAATTTACAATTTAAACCCTCTCATTCTTCTGGTTAAAAAATGAAAACAAAAAAGATTGAGCTCAAAGATGTATAGATACTCCAGGAGCTCACTTTCATTATCTGTTGCAAAAGGTAAGAGGTAATTTAAAAAGAAAAAGGTAAGCGTTAATTTTTCTGCAAACAAAAAATTAGGTAGAAATATTTATTATTTCACTACTTGATAGTTATTGTTCTTAACACGCATCAAAACAAAAAATTAATTGGAGGTGGGTTTATTTTTAAACAAAATCATAGCCCTATATTTCATACAGTATGCATGTGTATATTTGTTTAGAATGTTTCATAATTCCAGGATTTATAAAGTTCATTTAACATATTTTTAAATTGTTGTATAAATCATAGTATAAAGATGAAACAGCAAATTTACTTAATAAATAATCCATAAAAATAAATAAAATACGTTATATACTTACATTTAATATAAAATTAACTCTTGTGTGATGATTACTAACAACAGTGTCAGTAGTTTACAACAGAAAATTAAATTTTAAACAATAACATCTTTCCTTGCTTAAAATATAACACAAAATAATTTAAAAGATCAGAATTTTCAAATTAAAATTTTCTACCTACTCATAATACCCTTAAAATTAATTCATCTAAACTTCTTTGATTTTAAGATAGCCTACCTCTTTTCATAAAGTGCAGATTTTTTTCTTAAGGAAGTAACTGAATTAGGCAAAGAAAATTCTTCTTTCATGTAGGCTGAGATTTAGGTAAGTCTGATCTTCCACCTGATTAATACTTTTTGTAGAATATATATTTGTATTTTTCTTTGTGTTAGCACGTGTCAACATATATATACACTCAGGTGTATTTATATTGAACATTGGAAAAAGTACATTGTACTTATATTTGAACTTATCATTTTTTAATTTACATAAGATAACATTAAAGTGTTTTCATAACATTAAACTAAATATTTAATTCTTAAGAAATATTGCAATTTATTTTATACAACTTGCTTTTCAGTATTTTCTTCCATTAAAAAAAATTTAGAACAGAGATGAAAATATAATTCAAAGAAAATATCATTTCAAATTTTATCTGTTCTTTTAACTCCTTTTGCTAAGTATGTGGACTTACTGTGATTAATATATCAATAAAACAAGCTATTCAAATGATAATTGTTGAATAACTAAGTAATTACTGAAAATTTTATGCCCAATAATTATTATACAGAAGCATTGGGATATTTGTTTCAGTCTATTTTTGTATTTAAAAGATGTGTGAAATATCAGAAGTATAAGTCCCACAAATCAGAGTTGCTTTCTATGAGAATAATGATGCTCATTATATAGCCAATCCTGCAGTGTACAGTGTGAAGACCAAATATTACTTGCATTTAAAGTGGGCTTTGATTTGTTGAACATGACAGTATTTTTAGCTCAGTGTAAAAGGCAGCAGTAAACTGCTTCATTCCTTATTTTCTTACAAAGCTTGGCATGAAATGCTTGATATTTTAATGAATGAATCAATATGCTTTTATGATTATCTTATATTAGATCATCTAAAAACATCAGTTTTAAAAAAAGCTCAAAAAAATATTTTTATTCAGCATAAAATATTTTATTTAACATTACATTAATATAATAATCAATTGTTTTATGCATTATTTGATTATTTTAGATGTTCATGTTCATTTTTTTTTAATAGGTTACATATAAAACTTATGTGTGAGTCCAAGGTTCTATTTTATTACTTTAAAACTGTTTAAATAAAAATGTGATACCAAAACATCTGGAATCTTAAATAACTACACTACATTTTTTTTTTTTTGATGTTTTAATGATTGTCAAATTTTCTCCTATAATTATTTATGGTTTTATTTATATTCTCTTCTTATTCCTTTCTTCTGTAATATT
The DNA here is from genome assembly GCF_047948215.1 of Lycorma delicatula. NCBI lineage: Eukaryota > Metazoa > Arthropoda > Insecta > Hemiptera > Fulgoridae > Lycorma > Lycorma delicatula. Next base: position 207,239,462 of record NC_134457.1, on the reverse strand, counting down.
TTATGTATAATTCATTTACCAATAGAATAAGTATAATGAATAATGATAAAAGCATTAACTGAAAGTGCTTAGTTAGCAGCTTTTATTTTTCAGTTTTTTACTGAACAAGTTTTAGACTATTGATGTCCATCATCACTTCAAATAATTTATTTTCTCTACTAACTGATGACAGTGTATATAATGCATGTTTCTTACAGAAAAGTGTACATTAATTATTTGTCTTTTTACATTATCTGTCCTTGTTTGTTACAGTTATGATAAATATATATATACTAATATATACTATACATACACACAGGGCGTTTCATAATGTTCTTAGGAGTAACAAAAATTCAGTACAAATAAAGTATTTCACTTACCTAAATGAAAGTTGTACGAGGTGATGCAGGGACTCAAACAGGTTTTGTTAAAATCTATAAATGTTCAATATGTGCTCTTCTGGTGATACGGCACACATCAACATGAAAGTCTAGCTGTTGACAAACTCGTTCACACATGTCATTTTTGATAGAGTCGATTGCATTGATTATGAGATCCTTTAGCTCAGCGATATCATGCGACATTGGTGGGATAAACACCTTATCTTTCATGTAATCCCAGAGAAAGAAATCACATGGCATGAGGTCTGGTGATCTTGGTGGCCACAGCATAATGTGTTGGTCTTCTTCAGACGCACGTCCTATCCAGCGCCGAGGTAATGTTGTGTTAAGGTGCTGTGGAACCTCGTTATGAAAACGGGCAGGACAACCATCTTGCTGGAAAATAAAGTCCACATAAGCGTGTGGGTTTTCAGTTCCCCAAACTCGCACGTTATGACGGTTTACTTGGCCGCTAATATGGAAAGTAGCTTCATCGCTGAAAATTATCTTGTTTAGAAAATCTTCATCTAACATCTTTTCCTGTAACCGTAAACAAAAATCGAGCCTACGTGTTTTACCTCCATCAGAAAGACGCTGGATTAATTGAAGAGGGTACGGTTTGCATAATAAACGTTTACAGAGAACTCTTCACACTGTTGTTTTCGGAATTCCTAATTCTCTGCCTGCAGCAGCAGTCGATTTTAACGACTGAACGAATGAAACTTGCACGCACACGTACGACATTGACTTCTGAGGTTGGTGAACGACCGATTGATTTATGCTTGCACAAGCAACTGGTTTCGCTGAATTGTTTATACGGTGCACGAATTGAATTGTCACTTGGTGGCTCCTTATGAAATTTCAACCGAAACGCACGTTGTACAGAAATTACTGACTTTGACAAATGAAATTCTAACAACGACTTCTCGCTTCCCTTGGCAGCCATTTTCTCTACTGTCGACGCCTAGCGAGCAAATGGTTTACTAACTGCCTCGTATACGTGGAAAAAAACTATTTGAAGTACTCTTTCGTATAGTACTTGTTTTATTCTTATGAGTGAAATACTTTTTTGTTAATGAATTTTCGAAACTCCGAAGAACATTATGAAACACTATGTATATAGCATCTGAAATACAAGAGATCAGTAACAAGATTATACTTACTATACAACCAGTGTGTGTGAACAGAGTAAAAATATCACTTGAAAGGCTGAATATCATGTACAAATTGATAATTGATGTATACATAGATAGTATATTCTATTTATGTATAAGTCTTAAATGGTCTTTTGAAGGCATTTAGGAAACAAGACATGTGATATTTATTTTAATTACTTCCTGTAAAGTAAATACTTATTTCCTAAAAAGCAAACTGGTATAATACTGGAGGATAAATCCTCCTTTTAATGGATATTTGAAAATGAACGTTTTCCGAAATTATTAAGAGAATCTGAAACCAAAATCTTGTTTTTACTGATTATTTTTATACTATCTCTAGTTTGCCATAATAACTACTTTTAACTGAATTGGATAAAAAAATGTTGTAAGTGTCAGTGGTCATTGTAGTTTCAGTTAATGATATTAATTCAAAAATGGTTGACTGGGCGAGACCAAATGTTGACTTGTAATTATAGTTGCAACCTACAGTCAGACAGTTTAATTTTTGTGGAACAATTTAATATTAAAATTAATTATGTTGAGATCTGTAAATGTACAGGAGTAATACAGAGACTGCTTGTTTTTCTATGAAGATCAATCATTCAAAGATTTTCAGTAATACTATTTAAATTTCATTGATTCTGACTTCACAGTAGCTTTTTAATTGGAGTTTAATTAAAAAGATATCCTGGTCTTCTGAAAACTGGTTGTTGTATAGCTACATATACAATGTTTCTTTATTATCAAGGGAACCAGTTATCCCACCAGTAGCTCTTAGTAAATAATAATAATTCAAATGACTCTTCCTGAGCATCAGTCCAGATGACCATCTGAATTATAATGCAGTTAGTTTTCTTAATTGGCATTCATAAAGTGTTGTTTTACGATAATTCTAAACAAATAAGTAAAATAAATAAATAAAGAACAAATATCTTTTTCTTTCTTCATTGTAATACTATGTAAGCATAACCACTCTATGCTACGCTCTTCTTTTTGTTTTATATTGAAAAAAAATTTTTAATAACCTGCTAATGCCAAATGATTTTACCTGCTTGACATATATTTAGAAATCTTTTCTTTGATTTAATCTATGCTCAATCCGGTATCTTTTTATTATCTTTTATTTTACCCGATCTAGTTCACAATGTTCCGTCTAAAAGATGGTATATATTTCTTCAAATATATTTATTTGCAGTGTGTTTAGTTTTTCCATTTTACTATAAATTAATAAGAAGCATCCATAACTTGGACAAGTATTGTCATTTTTGAAAAAGAGTTTTTTTGATTATATTTGAAAGGTATAATTTTTGGCAATAATAAAGTTTGTTTAAAATTAATATCATTAATTTTATAGACATTTTATGATGAAAAAGGAAAATCAGGAAATAATATTTTTTTTTAATATAGAGAATGGTTGAAAGTTATGCTTTTGAAATATTTTTATTTAAAAATTTGTATTTTTGAAAATCGTAAGAGAATTAAATTTTGATTAAGATTTTAATAAAATGCATATAAAGGGAATACAAAACGAGTGAGAAAATGGAATAAAACTTTTCTCCTAAAATTTAACAAATGTATGATTTTAAAGGTTGTTAAATAAAAATCGTAAAAAAATTATATGTGCTTTAATTTTTGAGTTTAGAAGGAATAAAAGATTAGGGAGAAATGGTAGAAAACGTTTTTTATTAATGGGGCGGGACTCTAGTACATTTACAGTTTTTAAACGTTATATATCGTAACATTCCTTCTGATAAATAACCAAGCTTTAAAACAGTGAAAATTTTATTCAGATTGGGTCAATTGCTCTTATGTTACAGATCAAAAATCAACTACATTATCAGAAGTGAATAGTTCAAATCATTCTATAATATGATTTTAAAAAATAAAAAAAAGGAAAAAATAAAATAATATATAAACAAACAACAATTAGAATATTTGTTGTTTCAATTTACTGATAGTTACTTATATTTTAACTTTATTAATATAGGGGCAAATTAAATAAATAATAACGTTTGGGCAGATCAGATTTAATCCACTTTGCCTTGTTGAAGACTATTCCTCGAACAATGTCACTATGTTCACCGTATAGCCATGCGGTCAATGTACCACGGGTCACCATGTGTGACCCCATTGTTTAAAATTGCCGCTTATGACCATACGGAGAATTTGGCATTACAAACAAAATGCTCTAAGTCTTTTTTTATTTGTTACATCTGGACTTGTTTCAAACTTATAGCCAGTAATTTCGCTTTCATTTATCTTTGTAAACACCAAACAACTAAATTTAAATAATAAATTAGTGGGTGATTTTTGTGGGGTAAAATTAAAATGAGGTAACATTAAATTTACATTTTTTTTTATTTTGTCGTAAGAAATGAAGATAACTTGATTTTTGGTGTCTGTAATCGCCACGTGAATATATAAAAAATACGATTTCTAGATTTTTTGAAATTCGACCCTAAAAGGGGTGAAAAAAGGTAAAATAATTTCGAACAATGGTTGCAAATTTTCCCCATTTCCGACCATAAAAAACAAAATATTCGCTCGATTTGGGTTTGCAAATAATCTTCAGATAAATATCTAAAAACCTTTTACGGATTTTTTGAATTTTTATATTTTTTAAGGAGTAAAAACACACCGTTTTTTAAAAATATTTTTGTAGTTTTATACTACCCCTATTGAATCAATATTTACGGGATTTGGTCATATATTGATGGTAGTTTATGTTTGTAATTATGATTTTGTATTTTGTGAGCGAAGCCGCAAAGGGAAATCTAAAAACCAATTAGTACGTCCTGTACTGTTGCTCGGAGAAAATTATAATACACTCTTAGTTTTTATACGAATAAATTGAACAGTCTTTAATTTTTATTTATCATTATTATTCTCACAAGCATAAGTTTAATGAACACAAGGGTTCCAGGGGGCAGAGTCACTGACCAGCTAAACATCCCCTGACCGCGACGGGAGACGCAAGCAATCATATAGTGCGGGTGAAGCCGCGCGACGGCGATGCTAGTGTGTATGTATGTGTATATATATATATATATATATATATATATATACACTAAGTTACAGAATAATTAGGTTGGTTAAATTACATAGTAATGTACATATTTTTTCGTTTAAAGATTAACTCTGGATAGCCTAATGCAGAATCGACAATTTTTTGTAGAAAAATAGCATACTAACAACAACTAGTCTGTCTGAAAAGAAAATTAAATTCTATTCAAACAAAATAAAACAGCTTTAAAAAACTCAGTAAAACTTAAAAAAAAAATATATATATATAAGTTTTTCAGAAAACTAACAACTAAGAAAAACTAACCGATAATTTGGTTTCCATTTTCCATTTTAATTTTCTTAGAAATTAAAATGAAAAAGTTTCTCGTTACTAAGACGAGGAAACCTGCGTATTAATAAAAATAAGAAAAATAATACCAAGAAACAGTATGGACAGATCGTTAACGAACGTGAGATAAGGGTTCTTTGAAATGCGGGTATGTGTATTATTTTTTACTGTATATTTTCCAAATAATTATCTTGAATTTTCGCTCGAAAATACTCTTATTCTATATTCCAGACAGACATTTAAAATATATAATTCAATACTCAATAACAATTCCGTGTAATAATGACAACAAGAAAGTTCAATTTGTTTATGTTGACAATTTAATTTTGTTTTAAAATAAAATTACTTTTATTTAAATTACGTGGACGAAACTTACAAAGGGGTCATCAGAGAAATGACCCCTTTGTAAGGGCTAGTCAGGGCACGCTTCGCTCGCCCGAACGTCTATCCTGGACCCCCGAAGCATTCGTTATCCTCATGGCTGTAAGAATATTAAATATTTTACAGATATTCATTAAAGAGAAATGTATTAGTCATTTTACTTCATTATATTTCTGGCATCATGGCAACAGAAATATAGGGAACAGATAGGGTCTCCATTTATGGCTTAAAACCTTCCCTGGGGTAACACAGATGTAGCCTGAAAATTTGAAAGCAATCGGTCGGTTGGTTCTTGCGTGATGCTGTTGCAAACAGAGAACCACAAACTTTCCGCATTTATATATACGATAATGAAGACAAGATTTAAACATATATAAATAAATACGGGTCAAAAAGAGAGCTTAATGATTATTTATAAGTCGTTCAATTAACTTGAAACAGTCACCCTAAATAGTAAATATAACACGTTACCAAATTTTCTTAAATTTAGATTTTTAGAAATTAGCGCCAAATCAAAGCAACTAACTATCTTGGTCAAGAAAAATCGTTATGTTCTGCTTTTTGTTAGTAAGAATCTTTGTTAGTGAATTTTATTTTTAAAGAGCATTCATTTATCTCATATTTAAAAAGTTATATTTTTGTTTAAAATATCGATAGTTCTACAAAAAGTTCTGCTGTATATATGAAAATTAGCAATGGTTTTCTAGAAACTTAAAAGTGTTTTAAACACAAAAGGAAAGAAATTTGCGTCTTGATAAATATATGAAAAGGAACTCAGAGAAAAAGCATACATATATTGGCAATGAGCATGAGAAAAGACTTTCTGGAATTTGGAAAAGGGGAAACGATTTGTTTTTTACCCTAAATTTTGCATCCAATTCTCTTGAATTTTTGCGCCAAAATACTTTTAATGACATCAGCGTATATAATTATTCTACAAAGTTGCAATTAATTATAATAAAAATTGAAACAATTTTCAATTCATCTATAGATAATAAATATTAAGATTTAAAAAAAAATCCCTTTTACTTTTTATCTTATTATTTGTTTCTACTTCCTTGTACGAAGTAAAGGAAGTATTGTGATCGCGAAACATTTCGGTCTTCATGTTTCAATGGAAATATCCATTCTGACCATCCCTGAATCCATTTTGACTAGTTTTGGTGTGACGTCTGTACGTATGTATATGTATCTCGCATACCTCAAAAACGATTAGCCGTAGGATGTAAACATTTTGGATTTAGCACTGTTATAATATCTAGTTGTGCACCTCCCGTTTTGATTGCAATCGAAATTAAAATTAAAATTTTAATTAATGAAACATTTGGTTCTTAAAGGGAAGGCACATCAGTTCGAATCAAACTTCATCTCATTTTGTTTTTCTTTTAACTTTTTTTTATTTATTTATTTTTTAACTTTTCTTTTTTTAAAATTTAAATATCTTGATTTAATATTATTAACACGTAATTGTAAAAAAAATTACAATAAATAATAATTCAATAATAATAAAAAAAATGAAAAAAATTATTAGTGAAATCAAATTTTATGTACTTTTAAAAATGTGTAAATGTAATTTAACAGGCATTACATATGTGTAAATGTAATAGATTTGGTGAAAAATCTGATTATTTAATATTAATTAAAAATTATAATTTAGAATCGTATTATATTTGGATTTTCTTAGCAAATTCTTATACAAATTGTATATTTATTTAAAAAAAATTATTTTACTTAATTACACTGGTAAACATAATTTTTGTTTCCTAACATATGATACATGATTTTAATCTATTTTTTATGCTAAAAACGAATATGAACACAGAATCTTCATTCACCCTATTTTTTATTCAATCTATCACCCACCATTTTTGAAAAGTTATAATTTTAATTAAAGGATTTATTCATTTTTCAACGTATAGTTAGCATTTTAAGCTCCTATATTGTATTTTGTTAGCTCATGTTTTTATTTTTTAACCTTGTTAACATAATTTGTAAGCTATAAGTAAACAATACAAGACAAATAATTAAATCATATCATAGTCACATATGACATATCTAATCTTAAAGAGTGAGCCTTCAAGAAAAAGATTAATCATGTCTGTGCAGGTCAAAACATGTAGCTGAAAACACAGCTGTGTTGTTTGTATTAAGCGCTAGATTTAGGAATGAATTAAATTTGTTCAGTCTTATTGCTGCCTTAATTTTGTTAACAGTGTAGTGTCACAATGCCTCGAAACTGTGTAAATGATGTGGATGGATGCCTTTTGTTATGTATGTGGTGAGTTTACCGTAAAATAAAATAGAAAAAACATTACACTTTTAATTAAAAAAGCATATCATTTTTACTTTCAGTGTAAAATTGGTGATCAGGAAAAGACGTGGGCTCCTCATATAGTATGCACTGATTGTTCTGTATATTTAAGAGGGTGGCTGAAAGGTACACGGAAGGCTTTGCCGTTTGGTATACCTATGGTTTGGCATGAACCAAAGGATCATGTAACCGATTATTACTTTTGTTTAACAAGTATATCAGGAATTTCTAAAAAAATCTAAATATACTGTAAAATAGCATTCATTGCAATCTGCAATCAGTCCTGTACCTCACAGTGAAATTACTCCAGTTCTTGAGCCACATGTGAATGTATGTTTCGAAAGCAGCGATGAAGAATCAGACAGTACTGAAGAAGACAACAATGATTTTGATTCTGAATTATCTTCCAATAAGCCACTTTTATATCACAGGGTGAATTAAATGGTTTGATTAGGGATTTAAATTTATAAAAAAATCGAGCTGAACTGTTAGGATCGAGACTACACGGTTAGAATTTATTTAAAAAAAATAGAAAAATTTCGGGCTTTCGAAGCCGATAAAAAGAACTTTCTCAGTACTTTATTGATGAAAATAATTTGGTTTATTGCACAAATATTGATGAGCTTATGTTGCCCTTAGGACAAGTTCATAAATTTGAGGATTGGCGTCTTTTAAACTATACTTGGACGAATCCGTCCAAGTATAGTTTAAAAGTGGTCCTATTAACAAATATCCTTTGATACAAATCGCTTATGATATTAATTTTAAAGAGACGTACGATGTGATGAAAGACGTTCTTGAAAAAATAAATTATAAAAAACATATGTGGTGATTTAAAATTATAGCTATTTTGTTAAGCATGCAGTTAGGCTAAACTAAGTACATATGTTTTCTTTGCGAATGGGACAGCCGAGCTAGGGATAAACATTATGTTACCAAAGAGTAGAAGAAATGAGACAACTTAACTCCAAATGGGAAAAAATTATTCATGAGCTCTTGGTAGAACCCAAAAAATATTTTTATCTCCTCTCCATATCACGGTAGGAATAATGAAAGATTTTGTAAAAGCAATGAAGAAGGATAATCCCGGATTCTTGTACATCAGGCAGAAATTTCCAAATTTAAGTGAAGGAAAAATTAAAGAAGAAATATTTGTTGGTCCTCAAATAAGAAAGTTGGTCAAAGATGATGTATTTAACTCAATGTTAAATAATATAGAAAGTGCAGCTTTGGCTTCATTTAATGAGGTTTGCAAAATTTTTCTAAACAAAAATCCGACAATTACCACGATATTGTTAATCAACTTCTTACTTCAAACAGAGCTATGGGATGTAATATATCTTTGAAAATACATTTCCTTTACTCACACCTGAATTTTTTCCCGGCAAACCTCGAAGATGTAAGTGACGAACACAGTGAACGTTTCCACCAAGAAATTTCGGTGATGGAAAGCCGCTATAAAGGGAAATGGATTACTAACATGCTAGCCGATTACTGTTGGTCATTAATTCGGGATGTTCCTGAGGCTATTTATAAAAGAAAAGTATCAGCGTAATCATTCTAACACAGGTACGGCCATGCAAAATTATAAATTTTACAGATTTCAACTTTATTTCCCTTAATTATTTTTTATTTAAAAATAAAAAAAATAAATTTGTAATAAAAAAAATTGTAATTAAATTTGTAAAATAAATTTGTAATTTATTTAAAACTAAGGATAATAGAAAAATTGTATTTACAGATCTGTAATGTACGCAAAAAAGCAATTCAATAAATGGTATCATACTTGGAGAAACATTAAAAAAAGTTTTTTTGTGTATCAGTGTTATTTGACAGAAAAATAAAATACATTTTTGAATTGTATTCAATTTAAAGTGATTGTTGACAATTTTTTTTCACTGTGCGTAATATGCAAAAGATTTCTGGTGTGTCGTGTAAATAAGAGTTAATAATAATTAAATTATTCCGTTTTGTGAACTCCTTACTGATTACAAATATTAATTATTTTTGACCTTACGGTGTAGAATAATCAGTTTTTATTATTGAATTATTTGGTAAACAATTTATTTAAAGAGTAATCAAGGGACCTTTACTCTAACCTAATATTTCAGATAAAATTGTTGAATTAATAATTGGATAAATATTTGAAGTTAATAAAAACTAATATTTTAACAATTGTGTAACTGTCCACTTTTATTAAAGAAATGGAGGATCGTATCTCACTTTCAAATGAAATAACTTTAAATGAAGAGCAGCAAAAATGTGTATATGTAATTTAATAGATGTACAAGAAAGTCATATGGTGTTCACAACAGATTTTTTATTTATTGATGTGATCTACATAATGTATTATTATGTTCCGATCAGAATAAAAATTTATTTATTTATTTATCTGAAAGGTTCTGGATTCTATAGTTCTAGAAAAACTTGGTATCTTTTTATTACAAATGACAGAATTTCGATATAGTTTTTCCATGCACAAGCTTGTATGTTACAGATTATCATTTACAAGAAAACTAACTGATAAATTGCGTACAAGTTACGTACATTTTTAAATAAGCATAATGATAATATAATTACTCGTGATACTACGCAAATAAAACTGTCATTTATACTAATTGTACGTGACACAAATTAACTAATACACTAATTTATGTGTACCACACACACACACACACACACACACACACACACACTTAAATGATGTGTGTTTGCTCCAATAAAATTATACATATTCATAAAAAACGTGCTTAAATAAATATGTGTGTAAAATTCAGATATACTCGTACGCGCATAGTATTACTTGGTTTGTGTCTGAAAGGATTGAATTAAAAACACTATAGCTTCTTTCAATTTATAACGGAAATAAACTGACTTTGTATAACGTACATTTTAGGCCTTTAAGCTGACAATGTATGAAGAAACAGGGTGAATAGAAAGGAGACATTACAAGGGGCGTAAGCGAAGTGAGAAGCGAACAATAGGCACATGGAGGTTGTGGCGTAGTTATCATGCAGTTAGCACCTAGCGGACCGTAATTCATCAAGTTAGGTATGGTACATTAGCGATGACAGTCTGCACGATGAAAAGGCTTGGCTCTTCTTCAGATCTAGCTGGCCTTCGTCCAAAGAAAATGAAAGCTCTGTAAATGCGGGCATTGATAAGAACGAACAAACCCTGGGAAGATAGTCTTTTTGAAAGCGACACTTATATTAAATGGTAGTAATTATTTAATCAACAAAAAGTACTGTATACAATCAGTTTTGTTTATTTACATTTCTTAAATATTCTTTATCAATGTTTTTATCTACATAATTAAGTAATGTTTTAACTAAGGCATTAAGGATTTGATTAATATTTTAGTGAATTCATTCAGAAACGAAAAATAATTTATTGCGACTATTATTTATACGCTACGAGGTCGGGTAAACTCTTTTCATTAACTAAAATGGTTACTTATTTAGATATTAAATATTTAAATCCAGACATCAATGAACACCAGCTGTAGTGCGTAAAACGATAATTAAGTCTATTTTTAAAATTACGTATCTTATCAATGAGAAGTCACAATAATTGAAGTCATAAGCCGGTTTTGAGCTTATACACTTTAGAAATAGATAATATATAATTGATAATGAAAACAACAAACCAATCTCTAGCTGTTAATAAAGAAAAAAAAAATTAGATTTTTATTATATTAAAAAAAAAAATTAGAATTGTACTACATTTTTCACGTTAATTGACTTTGAGACTAGATAGTTCATAAAATTTACGATAAAAAACATTTTTCTTCGTATAAGGTATTATTAATTACATTATATATATACATATAAATATATATAAATTAAATTAATAAAGCAACAGAAATTGTGACCATTTGATAAATTAGTACAGGGAGTTTATCTAATTGGTTCAATATGGTTTAATGACAAAGTCACCTACCTGTTGACGAAGGATCTTAGAAAAGAACTTGTGGAAGCACATTTTCATTCTAAATATATCTTTTAACTATACTTTTATATATATACATAATATCACTAGCTATAATGCATATCCCTATATATATAAATATATGGGGTATCCTAAAAAAGTTTTGTCTGAACAAATGTATGTTCTATATTAATTTAAAATTTCTTATATTTTACTCAATAATCAAGTTATAAAAAGTAACCAAAGTGTAAAGGTGTTGAATAGTTGAAATATATGTAAATGTAAATGAAAATAATCTCAAAAACATTACTGAGGTTGGGAATATACCCGAAAGGGCTGTAATGTAAAGGAAATAAAGTAAAAAAAAAATCCCTTTTGGCACGCCGGAAGACGGAGGTAGATTTCACAGGTGCTAAGTAGGGAATAAAAAAGATATTTCCACCTTAAAGTTAAGAAAAACTTCAAATTTAATCAATACGGCAATGGTTGCATGTGAAAAAGATTTCACATATTTAGTATAAGACAAGCTCCGTCTTCTTACAATTCTAGCAAAGTTTTGGTCATTCCTTCCCGTAAGGGTTGGTCATATCAAAAATTGTTTCAGATAAAAATTTTAGGTAATGTTTAGTGGATTAACGAGCACTTTAAATCGATTCGATACTGTAACTATTAACGGAGGTATGAGTTTTTGTCTTTGAAACCTCAATTTTTCCACCTCCTCGGCCAATGATTGGTGATATCAAAAGACTTTACTTAGATAAGTTTTAGGTCCTTATCCATAAAATAGTAGGAAATTTAAACGAATTCGATAGTCTACTTAATAGAAAAGCTATAGTGATATTTTGATTTTTCGGAAAAGCCCTCCCATTTCCACCGCCATAGTCCGATTTTGCCGATTAACGTATTCGACCGAGATTTTGGGTCGTTATATTTTATGTATCAATTTGAAAGTGATTGGCGCAAAATTACAGCAGTTACCGCGTCCAAAAGAAACTGAAATATATATATATATATATACATATAAACTTTTGAACTGACGGTGGATTTGGGGTTTGGGGAATGTGAAACGCGGAGATATGCTGAAATTTTCTGGAAGTCGAATCATGGTACCCATTACAACAGGTAGCTTTCTTATGAAATCTCCCTAAAAGGTAAGAATGTTTCTTTAATTCTGCACTTGGTGAATTGGTTGAAAAAAAAAAAAATTTTTTTCAGAATATATATATAGTTAAAAAAATATATATATAATATCACGAGATATAATATAATATATCACTATGTATAATACCAGCCTGGTGGGCTTGCTTAGTGGCAACTCATCGTTGAAAATCTGTTGTTTAACACCTGATTTACGAAGTCCAAATTTCTGAAGTTGAAATCCTAGTAAAAGTTAGTTTATTTATATACAGATTTGAATAATAGAGGTGGATACCGGTGTATTTTGGTGATTGGGGGTTCAATTAACCAACCACGCATCTCAGGAATGAGCCTGAGTCTATCTGTACAACACTTCATTTAGATGTCATTCAAATCAACCTCATATTATTGGGCCGTGGGAGTGCTGCTTATCATTGACTAGTTGAATAAATTGCAACGTACACAACAGGAAAGAAAGAATATATAAAATATCAAGCGAATTCCGATAAAGAAAAAAAAAAATTGCGATAAATTTTTGTTAGAGAAACGTTTTCAGAAATGCCTTCATATTTAGAACGAATGATAAAAACAATTTATCGTATAATCTACTCGTAAAACAGGAAATGTTACAATTTTAATTTTGTATATGAAATTATGTTTCAATTAAATTATTTATAAAATTTATAGAATGAAAACAATATAAAGTTTTACAAATTCCAGTTCCATATTGTTTTTATTTATTTTTAAAATTTCCTTTATTTTTCCATTTTTCAGATATTGTTTTATTTTTATTTACTGGTATGTTTATTTTTAGTAAATGTTCAAATATTTATAATATTTTTTTCAAAAATATGTTTGTGCATCAGATGCTATAACCTAATTCTTTAGGTTATAAAAGATCTAAAGAATTTTATCACAGAATGTTTCGTTTAATGACTTTGCGCGCGCTTGTGTGTGTGATGATAACTTATTTTGAAATACTAAATATTTTGGTAAACCTTTTCTTTCGATTATTTTATCCACCAAGTTAGCGGGAAATACATGCATTTTTATATCGATTTAACAAATTTTGGTTTTAATCAAATCTTATGATTTTTGCCCGAGGAAGAAGGAACAAAAATTCATAAAACAATAAAGAAGAAGAAACTAGTCAATAGAAATAAGACTGAGGAAAGATGAGGAAGTGAACAAATAAATTTGTAATAACTTAGTAGACTAACTTGGATCAGGGTAGTTTACTGTCTAGTTTAGAAATATATTTATTATTTACTCGGTAGGATAAATTTCATCATAGAAAAATAAAACCTAACCCAATACAAATTTAAAAAATTTTAGTAAGAAAAAAATTCTAAAACAGCAAATGGAGTCTCAGCCTAACCAGATGAAAATATACATATTATTTTTTTGTAATTTAATCATTAAGAATGAATTTGATAAAAAAATATCAAGGGAGAAGAATTGTTAAAAATCAAATTTAAAAACAACTTTTAAGGAAATATTTTTGAAATTTTAGTTGTAGATCTCTTTTCAATAAGTAAAATAAAAATCGAAAACCGAAGGAATGTTTAGTACGTTCGATATTGTTATAATATATTGGATACTAATAACGAAACAGACTTTTCCTACTTTATTCGTTTAAGACCTATATATTTTTTATATTTAACATAAATCTATTGTTTTATCGATGATAAAATACGTGAGGTAATATGCATTGTTAAAAGTATTGAAGAGAATTTAATGGGGCACACAGAATTAGTATTGTAGCCTGAGTACTGGTGCAGTTCATATTGAGGTTGGTGTACTCTAGCGACGCCCGATTTATACGAGTATAATCCAACCCAACCCGTCGCCAGTTTTTACTTCATACCCCTTCTCGATCTTTCACTTCCCTCTCCGACATTCCCTCTTCCTGTCCGCCTTATTACTCGAATGGAAATTGGTTCAAATAAACGTGGTACAGGACTACAACTTATTGTGCTCTATAGTACGAATTCTGAATCTTTAATCAGTTACTTTGAAAAATGTTTGCAGCTATTTTAGCAAATGAATGGGGCGCCGGCCAGTCTCAGTTAAATGTCATAAGTCTCCCACTCTTTCAGTATCTTTTTAACTTTCCTCGAAATAAATGTATAATTTTCTTGTTTTTATTTTGGAGATAAAGTCCTGCTATTAAGTTTAAATTAAAGTCTTAACGTACAAATAATGTTTTCTCATCGGTAAAAAAAAAACCTTTTATGCCTCATCTTAAAAGTAACGTTTTTATTTAAAATGTTACGTTTACAGTCGTATCTGTAAATAAATATTTAGGTGATGCATACTACAGATTACGTAAAAATTCTGATGTGGACGCTACAAGACTTCCTTGTACGCCTATTAAATTACATATACACATTTAAAAAAAATGAAAAGTGCAAAAAAATTTATTTTATTAATAACTTCTGATATTTTTTCATGTTTTTTTTTTTATTGTTATTATTGAATTATTATTTATCGTAAAACCTTTTTACAATCACAGGTTAATAATTACTAATAAATCAATATATTTAAATTAAAAAAAGGAGAATAAGTCAGATTGAACCGATGTGCCTTCCCCTTGTAAGTTCCAAATATTTCATTAATTAAAATTTTATTTGGCTATAACTCTGGAAGCAATGAAAATAAGTACACTTATGCTATATCTTTTAAAAGCTCTCAATGAGGGCTTATTATTGCAGTTAACAAAAAGTCCGAAATCCAGATTTTTTTAGACAGACGTCACGCCGAAACTAGGCAAAATTGATATTTGCGTTGAAATCTGAAAACCGAAATATTTTGCGATCACAATACTTCCTTTTCTTCGAAAAAGAAAGTAAAAAGCAACAACGAGTTGCTTTAGTATAATTTTTTCGGCTCCTAAAATATATTTTACACTAATAATTATCTATAAAATACAATAGAACTATTAAACACCATCATCCAGTATTTATATACTTGAAATTTTATGGGAAGAGAGTGAAAAAAAGGTATTGTATATGTATTAATTATATTGAAAAGGCAAAAAGTAAGAATAAAAATTTTTATCATACATTTTTACCGAGATTTGATATTCCCACTCTGCATCGCTGTTGTGTGCAAGAATTAAAAAAAAAACATTAATTAAATCAATGACTCATTTTTACAGAAATGTTCATGTCAAGCTGTAAATCATTAGGTTGTCCCCTTCTTGAAATATATAATGAAAGAGAGGCTACAACACACACACACACACACACGCACGCACACACACACACACACACACACACACACACACACACACACACAAAAGAGTAAAGAGTAACTTTTTTTATTCGAAAGCAGTAGTTTCCCTCTATAACATTCTGTAATAGACGGAAGGTAATAATGGAAAATATATTAAAAACCAATGTACGTATTTATTATTTTGATAGCAATCTTCTGGTATTAAATTTAAGCCCTTTGAATGTTCCAGTAATTAAGTGACAGTTCAATATTTTCAATATTACACTATTCATAACTGCGAGAATTATATCCTAAAATAGATACTTTTTAGTATTAATTTTTAATTTATTGCTTTGTGGTTTGATAAGTACTTTTTATCACTATTTCATTGTGTTTAAAACTATTTTTATTATTATTTATTGAATCTAAAAGAAATATTAAAAAATTTATTAAAGGAAGATTGAGATAAAATTATAAAAAGATAAACGATTTTTTTTAATCGTGATTTATTATCGGGAGTTTCAGATAAAATTTCTAATTTTAGCAATTTTAATTAGAAAATTTTATTTTAGTTATCATGTAAGTCACCATAATAAAAAGAACAAGATAGTCGTAATATCGGTTTAGGTCTACTTTTTGCAATAACTCTGTGGTTTGTCGTCGAATTTTTGCGGCTAATGTGTCGTTTTATTCACAAGAAAATGATTCATAATTTTCGTAACAACACAGTTTGATAAATCTAATAGTTCCTAAGATATTTATGATTGAAAAATTGAAACGACCGTCATTTTGAAATTTGTCAACGAAGAATATCGTTACATTTTCCTATTAAAAAATGTTACTTTAAAATAGACTACAAAATTTTATTGCGTTATCTCCAACTGTACTGTTTTTTTCTAAAAAAAAAGAAAATGGCGGACAACAGAAAAATATGCGTTTTCGAACCTATGTTCACCGGACTTTGTTTCTTCAGTATGTTAAGTAGAATCACTTCCTAGAGTTTGGCCTCATATTTAAAGGACACTCTGTATATACGCTTAGGCATTTAATGTACGAATATATTTCTACATTTGAATGAATTTAGGTGCGCTTGGAAGGAAGCAAGATGAAAAGAGATCCTAGTAAAGCCAGTTATTTTTACATGGATTTGAATGCTAGATCGTGGATACCGGTGTTCTTTGGTGGTTGGGTTTCAATTAACCACACATCTCAGGATTGGTCGAACTGAGAATGTACAAGACTACACTTCATTTTACACTCATACATATCATCCTCATTCATCCTCTGAAGTATTATCTAAACAGTAGTTACCGGAGGCTAAACAGGAAAAAGAAAAAAGATGAAAAGAGAAACCCACCAGGTTGGTTTACTGATCAACGTGTCTTTTCAAATCAGCTGATTTGGAAGTCGAGAGTTCCAGCGTTCAAGTCTTAGTAAAGGCAGTTTATTTTATACGAATTTGTATGCTAGATCGTGGATACCGGTTTTCTTTGGTGGTTGGGTTTCAATTAACCACACATCTCAGGAATGTTCCAACTTTCTTTTTCCTGTTTAGCCTCTGGTAACTACCATTTAGATAATTCTTGAGAGGATGAATGAGGATGATATGTATGAGTGTAAATGAAGTGTAGTCTTGTACATTCTCAGTTCGACCATTCCTGAGATGTGTGGTTAATTGAAACCCAACCACCAAAGAACACCGGTATCCACGATCTAGTATTCAAGTCCGTGTAAAAATAGCTGGCTTTACTAGGACTTGAACGCTGGAACTCTCGACTTCCAAATCAGCTGATTTGGAAAGACGCATTCACCACTAGACCAACTCGGTGGGTTAGGAATGGTCCAACTGAAACTGCACAAGACTACACTTCATTTACACTCATACATATCATCCTCTGAAGTAATATCTGAACGGTAATTCCTGGAGGCTATACAGGAAAAGAGAAAGAAAAAGATGAAAAGAGAGATTTTTATTCGCGTTTTTATTATTAATATTATTTAACCAACATGAAAGAGATGAAAAAAGAAAGCATTTTTACAAATTTATTCCATTTACTTTTGTATAATTTTAGAAAATGAGATGACTACAAAATATGTTAGAAACTAGAAATAGAATATCGTAATTTATATTGATTGGTTAGTTCTTCCTCCTATTCCTCGTTATCATAATTGGTGGGCGTAACATAATCTAAACCAATAAGACCTCTATTTATATATTAAAACTATAAGAATATAAAAAGTTTGGAAACGGCCCCTAGTTATAACTAAATAACTAGGGGCCATCAATTACTTTGAAATAAAAATTGCTAATTCTATAAATCTATTTATAATACTAAACAGATTTATAATAATTTTAAAATAACTTTTTTTTGATATTCGTATGTTGTGTTGGGGTTTTTGTTATTATTTGATGTAATTTAGTATAATATAAATATAATTAAACAGTAATCGCGAAATAATTAATTAAAATAAACAAGACGAATTTCCTTTAAAAATAATAGAATTTGTATTTTATTTTTTATTTACTCTTCAATAGGCTATAAAAAAAATCTTAAAAAGAAGAAAAGACGGCGCCAGATTGTAATTGAATTGGACTCTTACTTGACTTGTTGCTTTTATTCTCTGTTGGAATATTAAACTAACTGCAGTCTCATTCTTGAACTTCATAATTTAAACTACGTAAAAGTTCAACTACGTTTTATGTTACTTTGTCGTAATACAGAACGATAATACTTATAATAATTATAAATAAAATGACAAGGCTTACAACTTTCGTATTATAAATACCACAACTAAGATAGTTGAATCGTTATTGAACTAATCGTCTAGCGCTATAGCTCTAGAAGGAAAAGTCCTGTAATTGGTCCAATTTTGAATGTGCGGTTTTCACGGGTTCTTTACGTTTCACACCTAAGGAACCCAAAATAATAAAAAAACGGATGGAAATTTTCCGGATGTTCGTATATACTTATGTGTGTTCGGTGTTGGCCTGTAGATCACCTTTTATCTCTAGAACTACTGAACAGATTTTGACCAAACTTGGTCAGATTACTTCTTTATGTTGGGGGTTAATGCCATTAAATTTTCAACTTAAAAGGTGAAGGGAGACACTATAAAGCAAGGTCACCCTCAGTATCTCGAGATTTCACCTAATTAAGGTCATATTTTTCTTAGACATATTTGTTCACAATTAAAAAGTAACAATATTTACAAAAAAAATAAAATAAATTGCAAAATCGCAATCCAATTCCAAAGTATTTTGTTGTAGTCGTCCGCTATGTTGTGACGTCACAAGTGCACGGTAGAAGTAAATAAATGAATAATATTTAAAGTGTAAAAAAGTAACTCGGTCTGGCTGGGTCTCGAACTAGATAGTCCGGTTGACTTAGTACCTGGTGCGTTAAGCCTCGCGGCTACACCAGCTGCCGACCGTAAAATCGAAATATGTTCTATGTAAGTTGTGAATCTAATTAGATTAGATTAGTTAGTGCCGACCACCGCACGAATTTAATACGGTATACGCGCGTTCTTAGTTAGAAGCCGTGCGAGGAAATTTCTGAAATTCTATCGATACCGGATCTACGATTTTCTCGAATTAACTTCTATTTATTGAGATCTTTAAGTGAGGTATTGTGTGAGTACATCTCCATTCACTATATTTTACTTTACTAGTATGAAGACGAATCGGTCTACATCAGTATGAACATTTATTTTTTTCTTAATAAACAAACACATTTTTTTTTTTTAGACTCCGGGACCACCGTTAGGCATTGCTTCAGAAGATGAGATATGAAATTGTAATTTTGTAGCTTGCGAAAAATACCACGCCTAACCTCCTGAATTCGAATCCAGGACCTCCTGATAAAAGACCGAGACGCTATCATTCGCGCCACAGAGGCCGGCTCTTAAATAAACCTGTAAACACTTAACTGACTTCTAAAAAAAATTTTATTAATGATTATATATTTTTTATAGCATTAAACTTATTATATAATACAGATATTAACGTTTTTGGTAAACTAATAACGATTTAAGATGTAATAAACTGTTTATTTTAAACTAAGTTTAATAAAGTACTCAAAGTGTGTACTAATCAGTTTGCTGATATTTAAATCAAAATCCTTTTTAGAAGATGCTAAAATTATTAAAAATTAAAAACTTAATCTGAGACAACACATTTTAGGTGTCACGATTTTCACGAAAGAAGCATGGTTCTTTTACTGGTATGTCAAATAGTCTTACCTTTACATCAAAATAAGTGACAGTTATGTGTGTACCGAAATTTGACGCAATTTCTTTTGAATTACCTCTTTACCCACAAACATCTGGCGTATGATATTTGATTAAAGTCGATCAGTAATCAGAACTTTTGTCTTTTATTTTTTTTTACATCTCTTAATTCCTACGATATAGCTCTTATATCCCACGATAATTCTGATACCAACCAGGTAGTTATTAAAATATGAATCAACTTGTTGCATATGGATAATTGTGATAGCAAGAGTAACTTCTCATGCTACTGATAGAATTATGGAATTGCTATAGGAGTTTTTTTAATGAAAAACTCATTTTTAAAAGTTTATCTCCTCAACCAGAATTACATATTTTTTTTGAAAATACTTTAAAATCCCTCTACAACTCGCATATTATGGTACAGATAAATATGGCTATTATCAACGATACCCAAGAAATAGACGAAAGAAAATCTAATTAAAGATATTACGAATGTAATTGAAATACGTTGACTGAAGTGGGTTGAAATTGAAGAACATGTTTCTGACAGTATCGTAAATAATTTTGTTTTATTCTTTAAGACCTCGAATTATTTTCAATGCATGTTTTAACGCAGATTATATACTACGCGGAAAAATTATATACTCCTGGGTTCAAATCCCGGTCAGGCATGGCATTTTTCGCATACGCTACAAAACATCCATCTCATCCTCTGCGGAAAAAAATTGCTTAACTGCGAACCCGGAGATTAATCAAAAGGAAAAAAAAATTTCAGTACGCTAATAATAATTAGTACCAAAAAGTATCTATATTAGGCTATAATTCTCGAAATTATGAATTGTGTAATGTTGAAAATATTGAACTGTCACTAATAATAACTTTTTAATATTTCTTTTTGATTCAGTAAATAATAATAAAAATAATTTTAAACGCAATGAAGTAGTGATAAAAAGTACTTATCAGTAATACCACGAAGTAATACATTAAAAATATTAAAAGGTATCTATTTTAGGATATAATTCTCGCAATTATGAGTTGTGTAATATTGAAAATATTTAACTGTCACTTAATTACTGGTACATTCAAAGGCTTAAATTTAATACCAGAAGATTGCTATTAAATAATTAAAACATTGGTTTTTAATATATTTTCCAATATTACTTTACGTCTGTTACAGAATGTAATAGAGAGAAACTACTGCTTTCGAATAAAAAAAGTTACTCTTGACTCTTGTGTGTGTGTGTGTGTTGTAGCCTCTCTTTCATTATATATTTCAAGAAGGGGTCAACCTAATGATTTACAGCTTGACATGAACATTTCTGTAAAATGAGTCATTGATTTAATTATTGTTTTTGATCTTGGTATCTGTATACGTTTCTATTCGGTACCTGGTTAATTTATTAATTGTATAAATTTTCGATCATCAAATATGTTTGGAATAAATATATTATTCTTAAAATGCTGAACTGAGATACGTAGGGTACACTTACATCAAATCGCGGAACCGAATAAAATATCTTTAATTTAAAATAATAGTCAGAACTATTCTCGGTTTATTTATATGAAGTAACAACTATTCACAGATCTATCAATCCGAAAAATTGCCGAATTTTCTCACAGAAGTCTTTTAATCAGTTATCCAGTATTAATAACGGTCTGGATATGTTTTTCCAACCATACTGGATCTGTTCCTGCTTTTGCTGTCATGTAGAAATGAATTTCAGATGGTATTTGATTACGGGCTGAGAAAAGCTGTCTATAACCAAACCAAATGGCTTAAAATCATACAGAAAAAAGTCAAAAGAAAAAAAGAAAGATAATTACAATTATGACTAATAGGCTAGTACGTACGAATATGACGTAAGGATAAATAGGTAAGGGTTGAAGCTATCCTCTGTTATTTTCATTATCTTACCACTCTGATTATAAGTAAATATTTTTTCATATGGTTTCTGTAATTGGTCTGTCAAATATTTGAAATTTTGATGTAAAACAAATAAATTTCTTACTAATTTACTTACTTCAATTTCTTCTCAATTTCCAAGCTTCCCCGGGTTAAATAATTTACCAAACAAAATTTTTTGGGTCTCGAAATCATTTATCATCCATGATTTTCTTCATTTTTGACGTTGTTTTGAAATATCCTTCTTTCTTATTCCTATTTAGCCTCCGGTAATTACCGTTCAGATAATACTTCAGAGGATGAATGAGCATGATACATATAAGTGTAATCAATAATAGTTTAAGGCAAAATCCGATTTTCTTATTATAACTGCAGTATAAATTAGTCCTTCCAAGATTTATCTTTTTCTTTCTTTTTCCTGTTTAGCCTCCGGTAACTACCGTTTAGATAATACTTCATAGGATGAACGAGGATGATGTGTATGAGTGAGTGTAAATGACGTGTAGTCTTGTACATTCTCAGTTCAACCAATCCTGAGATGTGTGGTTGTAATTGAAACTCAACCACCAAAGAACACCGGTATCCACGATCTAGTATTCAAATCCGTGAAAAAATAACTGACTGTACTAGGACTTAAACGCTGGAACTCTCGACTTACAAATCAGGTGATTTGGGAAGATGCGTTCACCACTAGACCAACCCGGTGGGTGTTTTGCAATATCCTTTCTTTTTTTTTCTCTCAGCTCCCCTGGGCCGGACCGACTTGTTGGTATTAGCCACCCAGGGGAGTGTCTTTATACTCAAATAGGCCTTCCCGCCTACCAGCTATATACTGGCATGGCAGGTCGGCCTACCGGTATGCCTCTTTCAGACACCACGCCATACCTGGAGTGTCGTGACGTGGTGTCGAGGTCTTTTCTCTATATCTTGTGTTTTATTATTCTATTATTCCCTAAACTATATCCCCAGGAGTCTCCAGCTTGAAACCGACACACCTCGGCGTGCCGGCCCTCCCCGCTGAGGCTGTCC
This sequence comes from Lycorma delicatula, assembly GCF_047948215.1. Taxonomy (NCBI): domain Eukaryota; kingdom Metazoa; phylum Arthropoda; class Insecta; order Hemiptera; family Fulgoridae; genus Lycorma; species Lycorma delicatula. The sequence goes on along the minus strand of NC_134457.1, from coordinate 207,216,454 downwards.
TCCCTTCCCTAACCTAAATCAAAAACCTAGTCTCCTTTCGTCGATGTTTTTCTGCGATAAGATCTGTCTGGTATAACACGCTATTTTCTTCCAGTTGGATTCCCGACTAGTCATAAAAGGTACTATAGCTTCGGGAGTCATCCCGTCGATCGCCATGTCAAATCTGAGGGCGGCCCATCTTTCACATATGAAATATCCTATACCACCAATATCCTATACCACCATATCATAACTCTTCCCTTCGGTTTCCTTCTGCTGATCTAATATAATTTTTTTTTTCTTCTAATTGTTTTTGTAACTTCCTAGATCTAGTTGTTCAAACTAGATTAGTTTCTTTTTCTCAAGATTTGTCAAGTACTCTTGTTCACATCCACCTACTTTCTTGCCCTTTCATTTTTGATTTTATCTCTCATTATTTTTCTCAATAAGGTTTTAAAGATTTAATTTCTGCCTTGAATTTTACTTCTATTTCGTCCCTTCAGAAACCAGGTTCTGGCAGCGTATATGAGCATTGACCAGTAATAATTTTTAGAAAACACTTCTTTACACTGTGCTCATACATATTATAATACTAATTTTGAGATTCTAGTAAAACAACGTTTTACTAGAAACGTTTTGAACGTAGAAACGTTTTGAACTCTTGCGTCCAGTTCTTTTTCTAATTTGTCATCTGCAATTAAAATTTGTTACTTAAATTGATAAAGATAATTTATTAATTTACTTAAATTTTATTGAATGCATATTTTAAAAATAATTACAATTACATATGTTACAAATGAATTACTTCGAAGGGAAGAACTTATTTCTGTAATAAAAGAAGACTGCCATTAAAAATTTTATCGTGAGATTACATTTAGTATATAGTATTAAAAGTTTCCTTTTATTTACTCTTAAAAAAAAAGTTCATTGTTTAACGTTATAACTTTATAGTGAATTCTGATAAATGCAGGTAAATTCTACGCATTTGCTACAGCTTTAAAAGTAAATAGCTAAAATTACCTACTGAATAGGCTATATATAATGCATTTTGATATCCATACACACTCACATAAACCGAGCGAGAAAGCTAGAGAGAGAAGGGAGATTCTCATTTAATACAGTTAATTCTCATTTCGTACTAATTTATATTCAGTTGTATACTTCATATATTACAAAGTCTCCTCACGTATATGACTTGAATATTATTACATATATTAAATTGCATGTAACTATGTGTATGTGTTTCTTTGGGAGTGTAAATGCACGCGAGTGTGTATAGATATGTGTGCGCGCGCACGTTAAAGATAGTGTTCATTAAACAATAACAGTAATAATAGTTTAACGGTTAGAAAAGTCAGTTCCAGAAACTATACATTATTGGGTGAATATGTTAATTCGTACGAACAAATTTTTTTTTCTTACATATTAGTAATATAAGTAAAAAAAAAAAAAATAATTAGATTAATTTTGTGTAATTTGCCAAATATGAAACTTTTTTTTTGTAAAAAGTCTGATTAAATATGTTTCATTTGTAAGATATTAACCTAAATAAAGTCAGTCAGTGTCTCCTGAATTCAGTAAAAAATGCGTAGTAATTTTGAGTTAAATTATTTAAAATAAATATAATTGAAAATGAAAGTAATGAATATTCTCATTTACTTCTGCCCACTCTAATCAAGTGTTTTAGAGATCGTTCATAAAGTAATATGTTCTTGAAGGGCAGAGTTTAATGAAACTGACGGTTTGTGACGATTTGGAGAGGCTGAGATAAATTTCATAAGTTAGGTTCAAGTACTTCAAATTTTAATTTAATAAGCATCCTTGAAAATCTGAAATTTGATATTTATACGAAATAAAATAACTATAAGTATTTATATTTTGTAATTATTATTATTATCATCATAATAATTACAAAATAATGTTATCGTTGATAAAATTTCTTCTTTTTTAAAGTAAAAAAAGAGATTAAGATTGTCATGGATTTATTGTTAAGAGAAAAATTAGGTTGAAAATAAAAAGGAATGTCACAGAGAGCGTAATACAACAGAGAATGGAAAAAAGTATATTAATATTACACAGGGAAACATACCAGTGTTTCGTTGGAAATTAACGTTTTTTTAATTAGAAAGCAATACTACAAAGAAGCGGAGAAATAAGTTACATATCAAACGCAGACTGTTACAAGTAAGCAGAAAGCCTTCTGGTAGAAAAGAAGTCTGTTGATATAAAATGCAGATCCAAGGAATTCTACTTTAGACTAACGATTTTAAAAGAAATGGAAAAAAGGAATATGTAACAGAATCTTTAAGAGTGACAAACAAGGTACATAATGTACCAAGACCAGTATAATGGGCCTGAGTAAGGATTTCTTCCAGTTTTCTTCTTTACTTTCTTCTTAAAGTATGAGAAAATATTTATGAAGGAATCCAGAAGGGACTTTTCTCAGGATAACAGATCCGTTTAACAGTCGTTCTTTATAATACTGTCAATGGAACACCTCCAATAACTGATGTTCGATGAGAAGAGTTACCGGACCAGAATAGAAATACATGGAAAAATGTAAGGGACGATGACAATTCTCAATCTTTAACAGGGTATTTAAACACTGCTCGGACCAGTAAGACAGTCTGTAGTAGAGATTAAGTGGGTGCTGCGAAGAGTGTTTGATGCGATTGTAAGATAGCGTTAAAATTCAGCGTTTAATGACAACGAGTAAAGTGACATCACAAGCAATCCAGTGTGGATATGGGTTAATACAGGAAGTTTTCCGGTGAGTTTATTGTTAGAGTGACAGTATTAAATTCATTCATAAATTTTATGGTGGTCTATGGTGTAAACAGCAAAGGTATTTGCATGAGTGGAATTGTTTGAACTTTAGACTTGTCTAATCTTATCTGGTTGTTAATGAAATATTAGTTGTTAAAGATATTAATATTAATAGTCATTATGTCTTTAGTCAATTGGATTGAATTCTGGTTTTTATGATTAACTGCTTTTAAATAAATCCTGTTCTTATTTGAAATACTATTCTGTAAAAAAAAAAAAAAAATAAAATACTATTTTGTTTGCAATAATTCATTACTATTATTATTATTATTGTTGATTTATTACTATTACTACTATTGTTTGTTGTTTATTATTATTATTATTATTGATTTATCATATGTTCTATATTCTTAAACCAACAAATTGTATTTATATAAATATTTGTATTTGTTAATCTCTCAATATCCTGGTCGAGCTGCGAACACGAGACAATAGGTTAGTGAATTTGTCGATTTGTGAATATGCGGATGTGGACAGAGGGTAAAGATTCAAGAGGAAAATGACAAAATCCGATTATTAATACAAGTAAATAGCATAAAATATTTGTATATCAAATGCTCACTTATTGTACATTTTGAAACCTACGATAATTCATTTTTTTTAAAAACCTCACTTAAATAATTGAGTTTTTCAAATTTGCTTAATAAACAACTCTTTAATAAAAACACAATAATAATAACTGTTATTACCCACACCTTCACAGCTTTTTCTTTTGCCGGTGACATTCCTTAAACTCGGAGTAATTTATACCAACGAGATTAGGCTTACTATTGTTGACTGAGTGTCTTCCGGGCAAAATGGCAGGTGTCAATTATCACGCTCCTTTGCATTAGCGCGTGGGTCTTCCACTGGATCTTTAGTTTTTCAAGACTGTAGTGAAAAGTAGATGGTATTATTCCCTTCGCAGATATAATTATTGGGATTATATAAACTTATTTTTGATTCCACATTTCTTTAATTTCAAAAGCAAGATCTGTATATTTCTGCAGCTTCTCATTCTGTTTAATGTTGAGGTTTTGACTTGATGGGATGGCTACGTCTGATAGGTAAGTTACTTTTTCCATTTTGTCAACTACTACTATATCTGGCTTATTACAGTTGATGGGTTTTGCTGTTACAATTCCTTGGTTCCAGAAAATTTTTGCGTTGTTGTTCTCCAAAAAGGAGGCTGATTCATAAGTATAGTAGGGCCTATTTTGAAATTCTAACTTGTATCTATTGCAGGGTTCTATGTGTAAAATTTTTGCCACGTTGTTGTGCCTCCTGTTGTACTCCGTCGGAGCTAGAATCGGACAGCCAGTGATTATACGGTCTATTGTTTCATTGTGTTACATACATAGCCTACATTTATTGCTGATATTTTCTTTAAGAATAAATTTCTTAAAATTTCTTGTTGCTACTACTTGATCCTGTATGCTACATATAAACCCCTCCGTCTCGAAATGTAACTTTCCTTGCACAAGCCAATTATTTGAAGCTGCTTTGTCGACTCCTTCCTGGTCTGGACGGTGCCTATATCTCCCATGCAGCTCTTTCCTTCCCCAATCTAGAATTTTATCTGCATTGCTCTCTTTCTTGTGTTCTACGTTTTTAATCCTGTTGGCTAGGTTTAATGGCATAGTTTTGGTCTGCCGCTACGATGGCTTGATAGAAGGGGTGTTGCTTGCCATGGAAATAATCCCTTTAATTTTCGTTTATTATTATTATTACTGTTATTAAAAACGAAACTGTACTATTGTTGAAAACAACATGTTGTCCAGAAGAAAGAATTTGTATGGCAGAAATCTAGTGGTAGTATTTTTAAGGAAATATGTAAAGTGTAATCAGAGAAAGTTTCAACTGTTAACATATCGGGGATTAATTGAAAAAAATTAAGGCAAAAATTAAAATTAAGGCAAAATTAAAGGCAAAACGTTTCTTTATGAATATATTTTCCGTTCTCTCTTAGGAAAAATGAGATTGTGTTGAATATTCAATCACGAATGTGTATAGAGACATTTTATAGAATCAATGGTAAATACATACCAATGACAACTATATCCCTGATTTTTCGGAAGAGTTTTGATTCTAATGTTTATTTTTTTATCCAGAATTAAGCAAAAATCTCCCAAATCTAATTTTAAGGATTTATTTTTTACTAAAATAAAAATGTGATTTGAAAATGGCATTTAATTGGAAAAAATGAGTTTGTTTTAGTCCGTTTTAATTCAGTGGATCAGAGTTCTAAACTTTTCGATTGAATGATCATCGCATAAACAGTCTTTGAGACTTTGAGAGTGCTTTGTTGTGGCCGGTGTGGAGAAGTGGTGAGACAGGAGTTTTAGTCGGTAGGGTGCAGGTATACATACAATTTTAACACCATCTAGAGGAACCTGTACGAGTCTGACACTGCTCCATTTATGAGGCGTGCGTAAATGGCATTTCCCTGACTCATCAATAAAAAAAAAAAGAAAGAAAAAAGTGTACATGTAGGGAAGTGAATACATTATTTCATATCAATACTCAGCACGACTTCTACATGTCTTCTGCGTAACCAATAAATCTTTGGGGAAAATCCAATGTTTGAAAAGGTTAGTGTCGTATTTCAAGCCGTTATTCGAAATACCTTTTATCCTGCTGACAGATCAGCAGAGTTTCCATTGTGTGGAGACGTATTTTTTATCTATGGTGAAACTTTCAGGCTACGTATTACCAGTACTTGCTACCAATAAGTTATAGCACCTCCCATATTTAACCTCTGTACATCCGACCGAATAAGTACAGTACTGTAGCTCGACATGTATTTGGATGATTAAACCTGTCTGTGTGTTGAATCACCATAATTGAATATGTCATATTATCGCGTCGTATCAAGGGAACTACATGTTGTACTACTGTACAGACTCGTATACGTACTGGAATAAAAATTTATTTTTATTTAACGAGTACAGTACAGTAGTGCTTGTTTGTCTGTTACCGCACATTAGCATATTGATAGTCACTGTTACCGCGAATTTTGAGAGCAGGCTATTGAATCTAATTTTTATTGTATGCGTTCACTAATGGCTACTCAAAATCGAAACGCATAGTGTATTATATGCAACAGAAGCTTTAAGTGCTTGAACGACTTGATAAGAATGAGAAACGTTCTTCAGAACTGGGATTCGGCATTACTGTAATTAAAGACTGGATGAAAAACAAAAGGTCCTTGTAGTACATACACTGAACGTTGAAGGAAAAGATACGTTAATAAAAACCGAAGAGTGCTAAGAAGGCCTAAATTGGAACTCTTAGAGAGTGCATTATGGCTTTGGTTCTGCCAAGAACGCCGAAAAGGAACTCCTTTATCTGGATTAATTATTAAAGAAAAAGCAACCGTTTTGTACAAAAACTGGAGGGAAAAGATGAAAAGTTTACAGCAAAGTGAGGAACGGCTTCATACGTGGAAGAAGCGCCAAGAAATTCGACTTCGACAAGTTGCCATTGTTGGGGAAAAATTGTCAGTTGATGATGCCGCTGCAAACAAATTTGTGGTAAAATTAAAAAATTAGTTGAAGATAACAATCTGAAAACCGACCAATTATACAATATTGATGAGAGAGGGTTAAATTACAAAACGCTTCTGAAAAGAACTCTTGCTTCAATATTTGAAAATGTTACTGGTACCAAGTTGGCAAAGGATAGAATTACAGCAACTTTCAGTCAAGTCCAGGATGTCGAATTTAAAATAAAAGAAAAAAGAAATTAAAGATTTTTCTATTTACAATAAATCTGTTTTGATGTACTGTTAGTTTTTTATTTTGCGAACTGGTCATAACTCAAACAAAGTTTATTATAAAGTTTTTTTTTCTTTGTAAAACCATTGTTCAATACAGTATATATCCTGTATTTCGCTTTTATTATGAACTTTTTCAAAAAAAAAAAAACTAAAATGTTTTATTTTGTTACATCAGTGTGGTATTGTGAGTTCATGTTTATATCTTCATAATAGTCAAATATTTCTCTCCATAACATCACATAAGTAAAATTTAATATTTCTTCCTTTATTTAGTATACAATTAGCAGACCCGGCAGTGCTTCGCTATTGCTAGATTTGACTATATATAGATTAAATTAACATAATTGAAAGTATTATAAAACATTAACAAAATAAACATTATGGAACTTCAGAAAATTTAACATTTCCTTTTTACCCTTTCTCTCTTTCCCCATTTTCTTCTCCCCTTTCCCCCATCCCCATTTTAATTTTACAATAACCCGCTATCCAGTTCCCCATTTTATTCCCCATATTTTCCCGCTTTCCCATTCCCCCTTTCCGTTTATCCTTTTCCACGTTTTCCCCATTTTCCCGTTCTTCCATTTTACCTTCTACCGTTTTATCTTTTTCGATTTTTCCCTATCATTTTTTATTTATTTTCCATCAAATGAACAGGTTTTACACGAAACCTTCTATATTGACATAATTATTTAGAGATTTCTTAAATATGAATCTCGTTGACTAATATTTTTTTAAATATATTCAGCATTCGTTTATATTCACTAAACTTAGTAAAATAATAAGAAAAAAGTATTAAAAAAGTATTAAAAAATTATAATTAAAATTATATTACTTTCCCGTCTATGTAGTGGTTATAGCTATATAGAAGGGAAAGTATGGTGATCGGTCAAAATTTGGCATATCCGGTTTACACCGAATCTTGACGAATTGACCCCTAAGGACCCCCAAAAACCGAAATATGGCATCGAAATTTCAGCGACAAAATGTGCGTACGTATGTTGGCGTGTAAATCGCCTTATATCCTCAGAACTACTTGACCGATTTTCACCAAACTTGGCTATAATATTTCTGTAGTAGAGGCATTGATGCTATTAAATTTTCAATTCAAAAGGTCAGGAGGTGGGGTTGCAGAAGGAAAAATAAAATTGTCTCCAGATTTTGCATAATTAAGGTTAATATTTTTTTTAATATTATTTTGTGAATATTAATAAAGTAAACAACCTTTGCGAAAAAAAGTTTTTGCTATATTTCATCCCGCCCTAAAAATGGTTTTCGGTGTTGACCTATAAATCATCTTATATTTCCAGAATTATTCAACCTATTTTTACCAAAATTGATCAGATTACTTCTAAATGTAGAGCATTGATGCTACTTAATTTTCAATTCAAAAAGTCATGGAATGGGGGTACAGGGGGGTAAAGGAAATCGCCTCCATATTTTGCATAATTAGGGTTATATATTTTTTTTTATAGTCGTGAATATTAATAAAATAAACAACTTAAAAAAAAATTGCAAAATTCCACCCCCACCCCTAAAAATGGTTTTAATTTTAAAGAGTTATAGAAGGCAATACAAGGGGTGATTTTCGTTGCATTTTTAAAAAAATATTTTTGTAAACTGTTATAAAAAAAATCTTGTGTGTAAAAATGTTTTGCTAAATTGCACCTCCATTACAAAAAAATAGTAATAATTTTGAAACATTGTAGAAGGTAATACAATAGGTCTTTATAGTTGCAGTTTTTTTCTATTAGCATCTCGTCGGATCCACAAATTTGTTCCCCATCAAAGTGGGGTCTTTTAACCCAGCCTATCCCTCCCCGTTCAAACCATACATCCCACTTAGCGTCTGGACTACTGCTGTAGTCGTCTGTTATGTTGTGACGTCACAAGTGAACGAAAGAATTAAATAAATGAATAATAATATTTAGTATAAATATTTATTTAAAATGGGTACCGCCATTCCCGCGCGAATGAAATACGGTATGCGCGCGCGCTTTAGTTAAAATAATTGAATTAAATAAACAAAAAAATATTGTATTTAAATAAAATTATAAACATTTTTAATTTATGTGTGTGTAAGCCGTGCATCAGAAAAAAGTCACTGACGAGAAAGTCCTACAACTGTGTTGTCAATTGTTTTTTTTAATAATAATTAAAAATATATAAAAAAATTATTCATAAGAAAAAATACGATTTCCAGCTCTATTAAATCAGACAATGGAATAAGTTTTGCTTAATACGGTACAAGATATCTTACAGGAAAGGATCTAATCGTGCTTCTGTTTCAACTTTTAATAAATTATTAATTCCGAATAAATTAAATTAAGAACTTTCGAGCATTTTTTTAAATTAAATTTTTTCGGAAAAGTAATTTTGAAAAAATAATAATAAGGCGATAATATGAAAAAATTGAATAATTTCAATTACCTATTTAAAAATTATTATTTTACTTTGTACTCTGTACATTAATTTTTATTCTCCTGATATTTGATTCACTATTATATTTCGAATATTTATTAGTTTAATGTATTTGGATAGAATTTAACCGATAGTGTCTGTTTATAATTTTATTTGTTTATTTTGTGTCTTCGTTCTGAACAAGAATTTTCCGTAATTACTATTGATCCGTTTTAGCAAATATTAGAACAGTTTCTAATCTATCCATAGAGATAATATATGCGCTTCTGACTTTAAATAAAGTATTTATTTATTTACGCTAGTAGAATTTATCACTAGGAATAAAGTAGTTTAATATACATTTTTATCTAAATACCTTTATCCTCAACTATTTCCAAATTGTATAAATCGTTAAATTACATTTAACATTTTTCAAATAATTTTAAAAATATATAAATTTTTAATCTTAAACTAAAATTTAATTAAACATTTTAAACCGTTTTAGAAGAAAATAAAACTTATATAAATCATCTTATATCACGATTTTTTTTTCTGTTAAATAAAAATAATTTGACATACAAAAAGACAACGGAAGTCGTAGAAGAAAAAAAAAAAATATTGTAAGAAAGTAAAGTAGATTATTATCTAAAGTGGAACAATAATGCAATTCTATGGGTTGGCCTATCAGAGATCGAATTTAGTGGGGGATAAGGTGGATCATAGCTAGCTGCAGCGGCTTCCTGTCGGTCCCAGAACCGGCTAGATTCGTGTCTGAACAGAACACAGTTAATGCTATCTGACTGGAGATTCCCCCATCTGTCATTTCCCAGACCAATACGTTACGACACACTCCATTGAATTACACATACATTCATCAATCTGATATCGGACTTTTTTGTATTATTATTATTATTGTTATATTTATTGTCATTACAATTCACTATTCAAGTGAGAAATCTTTTAAATAAGTTTACTGGTTTACTTTTATGTATGAAGTCGGTTATACTTTTGATAAAATCATCAATATTTACACGATAAAACAACAATTTTATTATAATGGATATTAAATCTTTTAAGCACAATAAATGTCAATTTCAGGGATGATCATTCTAAGCTGTGTAAACTAAACTTTTCTTAAATATCCTTGAAAAGTGAATTAATTTTATCTTTAATCCATTATGTATAAAATAAAACAAAAGATATTATTTATTTTCTTATTTTTATTATATTTATTTTCAATGTCGTAATTAACCAGACATTTCCTACACACTAATACCAAATACAACGTTTCGACTATAATTTTAAGCTTTTTCAAGTGAATCCCATCATTTGATAGCCGTGTGGTATTCACATTCCGGTGATTATCCGATGTATTGTTCTCTATTGTGCGCGGTTTGATGTAGAAAAAATTACTTTTAACCAAGAGCGAATGATTTCTTTTTAAGAAAATGTAACAGGTTTGAAATATAAAAGTATATTAAAATGTTTCTTCCTTTACAAATTTACGTCTTTGATTTTACTAATTAATGTTAGTTAATTATAATTTTTATTGAATATTAGTCTATTTTTTTTCTTTAATCATTTGACTGGTTCGATGCAGCTCACCAAGATTTCCTATCTAGTGCCAGTCTTTTCATTTCGGTATATCTCTACAACCTATATTCCTAACAATTTGTTTTACATATTCCAAAGGTTATCTGCCTACACAATGTTTCCCTCCAATATCAAAGCAACTATTCCAGGATGCCATAATATCTGGTCTATAAGTTTGTCTCTTCTTTTAACTAACGTTTAGAGATGCGCACCTGGCTGTGGAAAAGTACGTCACCAGGCGAAGCTCGTAGGGTACCGTTCTCGGTCCCCTGCTGTGGAACCTCGTATTTGACGGCTTTCTAGGACTGACATTCCCAGAAGAGGTCACAACCCAGGCTTTCGCCGATGACTGTCTCCTTTTAGTTCGTGATAATTCACGACCGTATCTAGAAGACCGGGCGCAGGCGGCTTTGTCGACCGCGGAGGGCTGGATGGACATTCAAAATTTAAAGATTTCTGTGCCCAAGACGAAGTTTATGCTTCTCAAGGGTGCAGACAAATTATTGTACAGTCGTAACCCCCACATTAAGTATAAAGGTTGTGTGATCAGCCGAGTTAGAGTTCATAAGTACCTAGTTTACTACTATATTTTTCCAAATGCTTCTTTCTTCATCAATTTGCCGTAACACCTCTTCATTTGTCACTTTATCCACTCATCTGATTTTTAACATTCTCCTACAGCACCGAATTTCAAAAGCTTCTAATCTTTTCTTCACAGGTACACCGATCATTCAAGTTTCACTTCCGTATAAAGTGACGCTCCAAACATATACGTTCAAAAATATTTTCCTGACATTTAAATTAATTTTTGATGTAAACAAATTATATTTCTGACTGAAGGCTCATTTCGCCTGTGCTGTTCGGTATTTTCTATTGTTTATGCTTCGTCCATCTTTAGTAATTCTACTTCCCAAACAACAAAATTCTTCTACGTCCGTAATCTTTTCTCTTCCTATTTTCACATTCAGTGGTCCATCTTCGTTATTTCTACTACATTTCATTACTTTCGTTTTGGTCTTGTTTATTTTCAAAAAAAAAAAAAAACATTGCTGACAAACAAGCAATGTTTTTTTTTGGTAGTCATGTTTATTAATTTTTGATATTTATCTCTTGTTTAATTCTTCAGTTAATCTTAGAAGTTAGGTGGGTAAATTAAACTTCGAGATTTTATGGATATTTTTGAATTAGATACTATTATTCCTTTAACAATCATTATATTTAAAAAAATATATTTTACACCCTTTCTTTTTGATTAGATCAAACAATAAAAAAACTGCTTTTTGAGAAGCAGTAATAACATTAATAAACTTTTCATTAATAGTAATATTTTTATTGATGTTTTTCCAATCTTTTTCCTATAATAAGGAAATTAATAAACTTAACTAAACGGGTTTTATAATGGTAGATAAATAACTGTCATTCCTTTTACTTTCCAATGTAGGTAGAGCAGTAGCAAAGATGTAGCTCTAGAAGGGAAAGTATTGTAATCGGACCAATTTGGGCATGTAGGGTTTTCACCGGATCTTGACGTTTTGACACCTAAGGAACCCCAAAAGCCAAAAACCGGATGGAAATTTTCCGGATGTTAATGTTCTTATGTACGTGTGTGTGTGTGTGTGTTCGGTGTTGCCTCTAAATCACCTTATTTCCAGCACTATTAAATCGATTTTGATCAAACTTGGTCAGATTACTTCTATATATGGGGCATTGATGCCATTAAATTTTCAAATTAAAAGGTCAAGGGAATGAGATTGTAGAGCAAGGTCACCCTCGGTATCTCGAGATTTCGCCTAATTAAAGTCATACTTTTTTTAGGCAAATTTATTAACAACTGAAAAATAACAATATCTGGAAAAAAATGTTTTTGCAAAATCGCACTCCTATCCAAAATAATGCTGTTGTAGTCGTCTGCTATATTGTAACGTCACAGGTGAGCGATAGAATTAAATAAATGAATAATATTTAAAGTGTAAAAAATTAACTAACTCTGACTGGATCTCGAACTCGATCGGCTGGTTGAGTACCGACTCAAGTACCGACTTGGTGCGTTAAGCCTCACAGCTGCACCAGTCTGCCGGACGTACAAGCGAAATTTGTTCTATGTAAATTATGTAATTACATTAGTTTAGTTAGTGCTGACCGTAGCCACTAGTACCGCCACACCCGTGGGAATTAAATACGGTATTAAATTGGAAAAAACATTTAACAAAATTACGTGTAATGAAACATAAACCATGTAAAATTTTCGTGGTAGGCCCGCTTCTTTCTAATACTTGTAAATGATACTTCTTAAATTTAAGTTTTGTTCTGAAAGCCATAATCTGCATAAAAAATATAAAATTATCAGCAAGTGAATTGGTGTAAAACCTATCGATACAAGTGGTACGTGTAATTCGAATAGGTTGAAAGATGGAAATATTTAGGCATAATATCCAAAACTTAATTAACAGTTTATTCACCACTTGATTTGTATGAAAAAATGTATTTACCTTTTTTTCATACAAAAATACCCTTTTTCATACAATTTACCTAAAATTGTCAAATGCTGTATAGGGCCTGTTGAGTTATTATTTATATGCCGTACTGTACTATTTCGTATTGAGTTTGGATTTCTAAAAAGATCCATTCTTTTTTACTTCCTTGTACGAAGTAAAGAAGTATTATGATCGCCAAAAATTTCGGTTTTCAGATTTCAACGGAAATATCAACTTTGACCATCCATGAATTCATTTTGACTAGTTTTGGCGTGACGTCTGTACGTATACACCCTATATATTTCATATAACTTAAAAACGATTAGCCGTAGAATGTTGAAATTTTGGATTTAGGACTGTTGTAACATCTAGTTATGGACCTCTCCTTTTAATTGCAATCGACTTAACAAATAATGTTCAAAAAACCCAAAATCTCAAAAAATTGGATTTTTGCTTTTTTTTTAACTGCAGTAACAAGCCCTCATTGAGAGTTTATCAACGATATACGAGTATATCATAAGTGGTACTTATTTTTATTGGTTCCAGAGTTATAACCAGTAGTTAGTTATATAAAATTTTAATTAATGAACTATTAATTGAATCTTACAAGGGGAAGGCACATCGGTTCGTGTCAGAATTCATCACCGTTTACAACTTTTTTTAAAAATTTAAATATATTAATCTATTAACAATTATTAATCTGTGATTGTAAACAATTTTTTACGATAAATAATAATTCAATAATAACAATAAAATAAAAAAATATGAAAAAAATCAGAAGTTATTAGGGAAATAAAACTTTGCGTACTTTTCATTTAAAAGAAACGTATATATGTAATTTAATAGACGCACAAGGAAGTCATGTGGTGTCCACATCAAATTTCTTTAAAAGGCTTTCAAAGAACCAAACATATATTACCATCAAATTAAGTTTAAATAGTTTCTTTAATAAAAAAAACTCACCGTTTTCGGTACATTTCGTAAGAACCTACGGTAATGGGTACCATGACTCGACTTCCGGAAAATGTCGACATATCTTCACGTTTCACACTCCCCAACCCCAAAACCTCCGTCAGTCCAAAAGTTTATATATACATTTATATACTATACTTTCTTGCGGACAAGATAACTTCCGTAATTTTACGCCAATCACTTTCAAATTGATACATAAAATATAACGATCCAAAATCTCGGTCGAGTTCGTTAATGGACAAAATCGGACTACGGGGGAGGAAATGCGGAAGCTTTTTCGAAAAAAATAAAATATGTGTATAACTTTCTTATTAAGTAAAATATCGAATTTGTTTAAAGTTCCTACTGTTCTTTGGATAAGGGCCTAAAATGTATCTAAGTATAGTTGTTTGATATCGCCAACCACTGGCCTAGAAGTTGGAAAAAAGTTTTCGAATACAACAGACATCATACCTTCCTTATTAGGCACAGTATCGAATCAGATTAAATTGGTCATTAATCCAGTAAAAATTACCTAAAAATTTTGTCTGAGACAATTTTTGATATGATCAACTCTTACGACAAGTGATCAAAATCAAAAATCATGTTTGTGATTCGATTGAATTCTATTTTCAAGGAATACAGCGGCAGCAGCACCTAGCGAAAACAAGGTAACGGTTCACAAGGAAAGACTCTTCAAGAAACTTACAGGGATGTCATGTTATACAGACAGACATTCAAGACTTGTGCTCAATATTGCACAAACATCAGTTTACATCATGTGATTTTTTGACCTAAATTGATTGGAAGATGAGGTAATAGATTTTTCTTTTCGGTATATTCGAAGAAGGTAGAGAGTATCGATCTAAGTTGTGATACTTAATGTAGGTGGTAATGTAGCCCTATTGTACTTTCAAATTATCTTTTTAGCATCACTGTTGTTACATTTATAGATGTTTTTAAATAAAACTTTCTGAAAACATTGTTCGTTTTTTATCAGTATAAAAGAGACAAAGTGGAATCCCCCGCTAATCCTCAAATCGGTGTGTTATCAAGCAGTTCAGGAAAAACCATAAGGAAGTCTTGATAAATTTAGCAATAGCTTGTAGTGTAATGAGAAAACGTAGTTTCCGTAAAACATGGAGACTAATATTTGATAGGAGCTCGTACAATCCGAGTTCGCCTACGCCTATTTTGTCCCGGTGAAATCTACCCCCGCCATCCGGCGTGCCGAAAGTAATTTTTTTATATTCAGTTAAAAAAATGACTTCAATCTTAAAATACTGAGATCTAAGATGATCTTTTGTATTGATCATCTAAATTTCTGAAAAAAAAAGTAAAATATGGTGATTAATTGCAAAAAAATATTTTAACTTTAATCTTATTTCTAAGATATCATTCTTATCAATAAGGTGTCAATCTTATTTCTAAGATTTTATTCAGGAAATCTAAAAAAAAATAATAATTACAGTGTTTAGAGGAGAAGTATGAGTCAGATCAGTTAAAAAAATTATAATCATTCTGATTACAGATATAATGTCTGTTAATGTCATTATACAATTTAAATATACTGATAAAATTAAAAGTTCTCATACTTCAGAATCAGTATTTATTACAAGTTTTTATTAAATTTTTCTTCTCTAGATGTTTATTAAAAAGATTTACACAGTATTACTGCACAACCAATATTCAGATTTTAGATAATTCTTTGATAGAGTTCTATCTCTAATAAGTTAATAAGGCGAAGACAGAAATCTTATAATTCATTAGGAAAATACGGTTTAAAGTAAGAATAAAGGTAGAAGCGTTTAATTGATATAGTAAGTGAATGATTTAATCTTGGCTTAAACGACTACTGGTAACGTCATTCAACATTTCTCTCTTCTTAGAACAAGACGACAGTGTCGGAGTCAAAACTTGATTAAGAGCGGCATTAGCGGAAGACAGCTACAAAATGCAATTCAATTAAGTCACACGTCATTCATGGCGCATAATGTTCCTAATTTTGGGAGTAATTAATTAAGGAGTTAGAGACTGCACTTCTCTTCGCTTAAACCTCTGCCAGTAGAATATCAATGTGATGTCATCTTATTCCCTGATTTTATAAAGTCATGAAAGGTTTACACGTTATATTTTTCTTTAAATTAAATTTTTTTTTAAATACTGAACTATTCAGGATGAAAATTAATTCTGTTTGAGTGATAATTTGATTCATAACAATGTGTTATTTATTAGATAATACGCCTACTTTTTTTATTTACTTCAATATAGTTGATAAAAAAATTACAAGTCATTATATTTATTATTTTAAACTTTTTCAAGTCATTATTAAGGTGAACTTTGTATCATAGAATTTTTTAAACATTATTACTTCATAATTAAAAAAAAGCCACTTAAAATAATTAATTAAGTTAACAGTATCTTTTTTTTGTAATATAAGTGATTTCTTTTCTATGAAGAAATTTTTTCAATTTTGTATGTTAATCAATTATTTTTTCCCAGGAAATATTATGCTTATCAAACATGAAAACTTTGTACCGAAGGGAAAATGGATAGAGCCATTTTTACCATAAAAAAGAGTTTTGTTCACGATAAAAATCAAGATTACGCACAGAGGAGAAGGGCAGATTTAATGGAGTTGCCATTTGAAGTGGTAATTATTGATAAACAATAAACTAATCAGCTTAGATTTTTAATTGTATAACTTAAAAGATGTTATAATAGATTTCTTTAATAGTTCTCTTGGAGATACGTGATTTGACACACGTATATTTGAAGTTATAATCACAAGCACGTCTAACTATCTTCATAAGATTCGTTCTATACTATCAGATTTATATTTTTTATTGTTCTGATCTTTCATATCATTAGGTAATACTTTCCAAAACTTACCGAAGATAGTAGAAAAGTATAAACGAGAGTAGATTTTAGTTTGCGTAGCCTTCAAATCCTTTTATTATCAATTAAATATTAGATCGATAAGTTACATACATTAAGGCGTAACCAACATATGGCGCAAAAATAATTAAAAAATTCTCACATCTCTAATAGCATTGTCTTTAATTCCAACTGTCAAATCATTTGTTAATCTCTTTTTTCAGTGTTCTTTTATAATCCCTGCTTATAATAAGGATTGTAAATCCTCAGATTAAACGGATTAACAATTATTAATATGATTAAGATTGTTACAAATACAATGTTTTCACATAATTTCGATGTTACTCATGCTGAATAATTATAAAAAAATTCATTTAATTCAAAAGCAAATTTTACCATTAAAAATTGTCAGGAATTTACTGTTTATTGTAATTTAACAATCATTTCTAAAAAAATTGTATTTTCAGGAAACGGTAAGCCGCGAATGCGAGAGCTAGACTGTATTTATTAGTATGGTATAAGTTGGTCATAAATTTATTTTAAAATAATCATGTTAAAAAAAAGTTGGGAATAAAATATTTATTTAAATTGTAATGTAATCAATTTTTCCTACAAAATATAATGTCGAAATGTAGTCCATAAAGAAATGTCATAATTGTTTGCCGATATAAGATATTCGAGTATTTTGTAAATTATATTGGTAATTTTATAAATTATAACTTTGTAAAGATGATAAATTTTTAAAATCCATTTTAAAAATTAATTATTTATTTAATTACAAGATGATGTCTAATTATAAGTGCCATACTTTTATTCGACGAGAGATACATTTTTTGAATATGAAAAGCCAAGCTTGATTGAAAATCGAATCCAGGAACTTCTGGTTGAAGGACAGAGAATCTCAATAAAATATTATTTTTCATGTTATTTAAGTGAAAAATGTATACTATTGTATGTTCTACGAAGTAGTTTACGTCTTTGATTGACTATAACTATATTATTTGCCAAGGATTCGACTGAATAATCAAGAGAAATAGAATTGTTATACTAGAATATTGTAATTTGTTCGTATGGATACTAAAAACTCACAAAACATTCTCCGATAAAATGGTAACATTTTAGAAATAAAATCGTTTCGGAGAATCTAATTACCCAAAATCATTTATCTTTATTGCAATCTGTGATTCAGGTTTCTGCATGAATAACACTGAAATTATATGAAAACATTGTACTTGCAACAATCTTAACCATGATAACAATTGTTTACTCGTTTAATTTAAGGATTTACAATCCTGATTTTTAAGTAAGGATTATAAAAGGAAAGAGAAAAATAATTTAAAATTTATTATTTTTTGACAATTGGCATAAAAGACAGCGTTATTAGAAATGTGAGCAGATTCATGAATGTGAGCGCTTCATGGAATTAGAAAATATTTCAGACATAAATGCTTACATTTACCTATCCAAATATTCATTCCCATTAAAACATTACAAATTGGAAGACTGCTGTTGGAAACAAACCGTGTAAAAAACAGGGTTCACCTGGCCTTTAAATTGGAGAAAGTCAAGCTGTATGTGCTTTAATTTGGAAAACACTGTAATTTACAATTTTAAGTTTTTGAATTAGCCTGGCGTGCGGAAGTAACATACTGGAATGTAAAACGTTCAGGAAGAGTTCTCGCTAAAGATTTTAAAAGAAAATATATGCTAAAGATCGAAAAAGGTATAAGAATATGCATCATCTGCAGGAATAACGAGAATGTAATGTCTATCATATAAGACTTAACAAAATAAAATGGTCATTCCAAGATTAAGTTGTAAAAAGGTACAATCTATTGCATTGGACAGGACTTTTTTTATGTTGGTTAAAATGATTTTGTATATCATAAAAATCATTCAGAATGAATATAAATTAAATGTATAATATAAGAAATTGGGAGACGATGTTCAAATGTTAGTTCATGATATAGCCACCGGATAGTAAGCAAAACTCCCAGTTAGATCTTTAAACTGAGCTGGCCACATCAAACTACAGAAATACCAAGCAATTGTATCTCTAATATTTTTCCATGTCCTCAGGCAAGCGAGCGCTTAAACAAAACTTTAAGACCTCAATTGGGTAGGAAGGATAGAGGGTGGATAGTGATAAAGTCCTTACTTTATTACTATCCAAAGAGACCTAGCCAAAGAGAAACAATGAACGAGAAAAATTCACCAAAAACAATGTATCTCAATCCAGCTCAGGCTTCCTTCCGGTATTACGGTATATTAATAAAAATGGGAACAGCACGCAACAGATCTACGATTTTGGGTTGACAGTTTCATAAGTAGAATCGCTTCCAAGAAATCACGTAAATGCAAAAGACGCGGGAATTCTACTGGTTCCACATCCTTAGCCAGTATTCAGCGAGCGTCAAAATCCACAGAAGATCCTGATGAAGAAGCAATCAAGCGTAGAAGAATATGCATAATTGTTTTTCACCCAGATATTTTTTAACAGTACCTGGAAGCAGACTAGTGTTGTAACGTTGAAGTTATTATCCGTACTGAACTTGATGGAGATTACAGAATACAACTAAAATCCAGTTTATTATTTTCAGTGGTTTTTTAATGGATGTTCTTGGACTGGAATATGTTATTTTGAATAATTTTGGAGTAAATTCTTCTGATAAATAAATTTTTCGCCTCACAACTGGAGCAATATGACGGTTTTGGAGTATTGGTTTGCTTTCATTTGTTTCATTTTCGCCAACTTATGAACGATGAGAAAAATCTCTTTTTGGCAATGCCTTACTACCTGAAAGGATATCTGTGTTTAATTTCAAGTTTTCATATATTTCAGTCTCGGCACATCTTTTCAACTCTTTTTTTTATTTAACCCGTTAGGGATTAATGTTTACTTAACAAAAGGTAAGATAGGTAGTTATTTATAAAAATAGACAACAAAATGGGGCATTAATACTTTTGTAAAATTATCAGATAATCCAAAGTTTTATATATATTTTTTTCTTTAAAAAAACCGCATTGTAACTTATAACTTAAATAATTTAATCTTTATATAAGTAATTTAATTTAAATTAAATTTAACATGATGTAGTTTTCAGTTTTGTGAATTATATGATAAAATAGAACTTTCGATGTTGGTATAACATTAATTATTTTGATGGCTGTTATCCACTTCAAATGTGATTAATTATGAGAGCTTAGTATCAACTCTTAATGAGCGAGCTGCAGGGTAAGGAAGTTTCTTACCAAGCGCTTTGTGCTTGGTACAAAGTCTTGACAATAAGAGAGAGAAAGAGGGAGTGAGTGAGAGATTGATAGGAGAGGGAATGAGAAAGAGGTACTTGATAGAGGTTGTTGTATCTCATCTCAACTCATATCATAGTCATTGACAGCTATGTCCATTAGCCACCCCGACCCACCCATTATTATATATACAGTATATAGCTAGTGTTATGTTGAACACTACACCGGTTCTTAATAACTGTAATTCAAACTATCAACACACATAGTTTTCAGTTTCCCATAGAACTATGTAATTATAACTGTGTAATTAGTACATGTTAGTTTCAAAATTACGGATTAACCAAAGTAAGCTTATCTCAAATTACATTTAAATTATATATTCAAGGTATTAATTAGGAATTAACTTCAGCGCAAGAAACAAAATATATTTAAAATTTATATGAAAGGCTCATCCACACGATCAACTCTGTTTTATGACTAAACCTTTGGTTATTTACGAGACGAGGATACACCAAAATCACTTTTTAAATCTAAGGAAGAAAAATATGCTAAACATAAAGTTCAAAATAATTTTAAAAACTCTAAATAAACTATAAATAGTAATATTTCTTCAAAATAGAACTAGATTCTTGAAAAGTATAAAGCTAGAACAAAATGGTTTTTTTTAACAACAGCATCTAAAAATTATTGAGACGAGTTTCATGTACAGTAACACAAGATATAAATTAAAAAGCAGTTATTTACCACTGTGCGTCGGGCCGATCAGATTGCTGCTACATTGATAACAATTATTGATTTTCAATTGAAGGTTGTTTGTCAAATGAAAAAATTTGTCAACTGATCAAGAGGCTTATTTTTTCTAACTACAATATAAGTACATTTTTAAATCAAAATTTTTGTTAATGAGAAGCAAATCGGCCAAAAACATCAGTTAATTCTATATTCTGAAATTAATACGAATTTTATGAAAAAAATTAAAAAAAAATCATTCACTTTAAAACGGGTTAACAACAGAGTCATCTAAAATACATTAAAGAAGAAGCCAAAAAGAAGGTAAAATAAATCTTTTGGAGGCAGTTCCACTTGATTAGACAAATTGAGTTGCTATTAATTTAATAAAAAAGTAAAAAAATAAAAATACTGTAATCAAGATTTGTTAAACTTATCAATAGCTCATTAGATGAAATTATTATTTAAAACTCGCTACAAGTAAAGACCGGAGTCCCGGTGAGGGGACCTCTTTCGGGTCTTCTCACTAGAGACGTGGTATATACTGCAAGACCGGTCCCGGTTACCTTTTTTTCTTTGTTACTTCCGGGACCACCGTTAGGTATTGCTTCAGAGGATGAGATGAATGTTTTTGTAGCGTGTGAAAATGCCATGCCTGACCGGGATTCGAACCCGGGACCTGCGGGTGAATGAAAGGCCGAGATGCTACCACTCGCGCCATGGGTCCCGACTACCTGAGCGGGACATTGTGTTCTGCCGAGGTAGTTTGAGGCGAAGGCACCCCCCGGAGTTGAGTTACGCTTAGATGCTGCTCCGGTTCTGGTGGGCGGGGTAAATAAAGGTGAACAACAAAAAATACCAATAACTCACAAATAACCATAAATGTCAATAATAATAAACGGATTTATTCACAAATAAATAATGAAAACCAGAATTCAGTCCAACTGACAAAAGACGTAACAGAACCGCTAGTCTTAAACGTTTCAACTAGTTTTGTGTTAACAACAGTAAATAAGACAAGTATAAAATTCTTTTACTGCAAATAACTTTGCTGTTCACAAATAAAACTACCCTAACAATTTATAAAGGAAATTTAGTACATTATCTCTTTCACTTATAGTCTTACAGTAACTCACCGAACCATTTCTTGTTTTCATGTACTGGATTTACTTGTATCGTCACCGTAATTACATCGAACCTAAACTAAAAATTCGCTACTTCACTAATCTTCTCGCAGAATACTCTCGCTGATTGACATCATATCGTCTCGCTTCGACTGATTTCGCAGAACTCATACTCGCAGGCTCACATCGCAGACTCTCCTCGCGGAACTGAATTTTAACTAGTTTTCCCCGAGTACTTATACTTCTATCTTCTTTACCTGCCGGACCGGACCCAGTTTGAAGCGTGAGAATGATCGATCGTCCTCTCAATTTCTCATGAAATTCCAAACCTTGGTCCGGTAACTCTTCTCACGAAACGACATGTGTTTAGTGTGTCAGTGTGCAGTATTTCAAAGACCGTTGTTAAACGGACTCGTTATCTTTACTAAAAGGGTTCCTTTTTGGATTCCTCCCATTATTATATCTTCTACTACTTTCTTCTTAATTGGCAGGAATCTGTTGCTCAGGTTCACTACACCGGTCTTGTTACAATATGTATAAAAAGGATAAAAATTTCTCAACGATAGAACGAACATACATGAGGAAAAATGTTCTGAATGACTACGGTCATCACAAACGAATTGAAAAACACGTTGGTGAAATAAAAAAAGCGATCATTGAGATAATATCAAAAATTAGGAATTGATTATTTCTAGATGTTTTTTTGTAAAATTGTTCACCGAGATTTAGGCTATAACGAGATTTTTTCCCTTGGGTAGCTCCAAGGGATGCTAGCCGCAATTAGCGGAATACCATAAAAAAATGTGAATGGGGTAAGCGTTGGAATTTTTGACAAACAATAAACTCGGTGACTAGGGTATCTTTGTTGTTGTACAGTAATACTCATCTACATTTCTCAACTTTTACACTACAGTTTGAAATATTCGGATTGGACGTTTTAGGTCACCTTCCTTAAAATTAACATGAGACACACAGTTTCGTCTAATAAAAAAGTTGAAGTTTTGAACGACAAGTGATTCATACATATGAAAAAATAAAGAAATTGTCAAATAGAGGTTAAATGGAAACAGTAGCAAAGTAGTATGACCTCCACAAAAGGGTACTTGAAGTCGTATAAGAAATTACCCAACATTAGTGTTGGATTACATAGAAAAACTAGTAGTTGCTGCTTAGTTAAAAGTAAAAAAAAAAAAAATTAATACTTTCATATTAAACATTTTTATTTTCATACTGTCTTTATCTTCAAGATAATCCTAACTCATCCAGATTTTTACATCTACTTTTTGTTTTTTTTTTTAGTTATTTTTCTCGCTGGACTTCCTACTTTTCTTGTAAAGGTATTCTCAAGTTGATTATGTTCAATAAAGAAGTCCAAAGCAGAGATGGTTTGTAACAACATTTTGGTGTACTCGTTATCAACAAAATTTACCCTACTCAGAAACTAGATTATTCATCAATTTTTTTTTTCCATAGGAGGAGGAAAAAGCTCTGCCAGGCTTGCTCTGACAGCAAGTGCAGGGCTCACACCCACTAAAAAATCTCCCCTTTCGTCATGCAGGGAACAGACCTAATCCACATGATATGTACACAGCCCCTGTGCAACCACATTATGATTATTCATAATCAGGCACAATCGAGTAAACTGTCAAATAACTTCATTTCTGTTGCTTCTCTTATCCTATCGAGTAAAAAAATAAAAAAAATAAATTTTGCTATCTTTTGAGTTTATTATGTAAATTTCTATTATAATGTTTGTCATGTGGAATCATACATTTTTTTCAATTTTAAGTACATGTTTCATCATGAGAGCTTTTTTGTTTCTTCGCTCCAGTGGATAAAAACCTTCTCTTAATATTTTATCTTATCTTACCAGTGAGGTGATAAGATGAATCTCTTAACAAAGAGATAGAACGCTTACTCTTATAATAATATATTTGTGTACTGTAAAAGTACAGCTGGGACTCAAGTTAAATAAAATAGTTTATTTGATTTTGTTTTTTCGTATACAGATTTCCCATAGACATAAAAAATTCTTTATGGAAGAAAATGTAATGAAATGTATTAACTTTGATTTTTTTTTCATCGTTTACTTATAGTTGCATCAACGATTATAGTCGTTAGTGACTTAAATATAACTACATATTCATAAATAATTAAACAATAAACAAAAATTAGAACAAAAATAATAAATGTTGGAACACTATCGTTGGTTTATTTTCACTGCGCATACAGTATTCTGCGAGGGATCTCAAGTAAGCAAAACTGCTAAATTAATTTCTTCATCCCACTATCAGAGAGAAACTGCAACAGTCTTTTTAAGTATTCCTTTTGGTTTAGTAAATACTTCACATCTGAACCCAGGTTTAATTGTTGTCAACCAGACACGAACATTGGACAATCGATGAGCAGGTGGTTTAAGGACCATTTTACATTGCATGTCTCACAGTTCTGTTGAGGAGATCCAAATAGATGGGCTTGGGTTAGCTTTGTGTGTCCAATCTTCAGTTTAGTTAGGATAACTTGGTCTCTTCTGTTGCTTGGGATAAATTTTATTTAATATAGTAGTAGAGATAAATGTACATATTCAAATACACGTTAATCCAGTAAAATTATTTGTTCAGCAAAAATATTGAGATAATATTTTTATTAGTGCAAAAATAAAATTTCTAATTAGCCTACCGATTATTATTATTTTTTAAATAAATACATTCTCAAATAGTAATCATTAACCTCTTATCCAAAAACATTAAAATCCATAATTTTTTTTTTAAATTAAACTTTTTTATAATTTTTTATCATTATATTTGTTAACTGTCAAAACAACATAATATGGCTTACCATCAGGTTTTTGTTGCATTGACAACTGAATGTGGTTTTTAACTAACTATTAACATAAATGTTGTAACAGTGAAACAGAAAATATATAACAAATGTTTTACCATTTGCATTATGAGAGGGACTGTTTATTACTTTATTTACAATTATTGGAAACTATAAAGATAGAAATGTATGTGAACAAGGATTTTAGTACGACGTTAAAATAGGGATGAGCGAGAGCAGCATGAGGCTGCAGTCATCTACTGATTATGTCTGTTGTGTTTGGTGTGCATTCGATTTGCATGCCGGCACTGTACGAGATTATTGAGTTCTGGTGCAGGCGTAATAATTCCCTAAACACGTTCTGTGACTCCCGTCTCTTGTCATCTCTATTGGTTTGCTGCTGCCATGTTCAACGGAACCCATCCACCACCTCTTCTATTCATCCCCTTCTATATGATCAGCTCTCTCCTATTTTAATGCAATTTGGTTTTATGAAATAAGAGGGGCATTTTCCACACATTTTGTACGAATAATTCCAGATTATCACATTATTACAATATCTCATTTTTCTATTAATGGTAATTTTTTTTTAATGTGGTTATACGTACATTTTATTATTGAAAATTATGATACTACTTCCCAAGCTTGTTATTTACCAATAAATATTTTAATTTTTTGTCTTCACTGGTTTAATCCTTCAATAGTTGTTACTATAAAGTTTAACTAAATTAATAATCTTTTCAAGCCAAAGGAAGTCAATGTAAAGTTATCTAATTCTTCGAAGGGTTAGTTTATTCAAACATAAACACAACATAATCATGAAAAAATATATACTGAATTTTCTCTTAGGACACAGTGTACTGAGTTGATTTTCGAACTAATTTGTGGCCGAATCTATAGTTAATGATGTTCAGATTTATTTGTTTTCTTTGTTCTCTTGCTTAATGTAAACATCTACTGTCATATTTTTTCTTCTTATTTATTAATGAACCAGCTGATCTTAATTATTATTAGAATTAATTATATAAATTTACTTTCTTTTAAGAAGTATTAGCAACAACATCAGTAAATCTTTATCGTTCTGGCTAGACATATTTAATATATATTTAAAATGTGAATAAATCTCAACATACTGCCTGTCAAAAAAGTTATTTTTTCTTATAATAACATGAAAATTTCAATATAATTAAGTTGTAACATAAGGTACATAAGTATTATAATAATACAAATATAGATTGTCATTAATATGATTCAGTAGTACAACACAAACCAAGTGATCACAAATCAATGAAAATGTATAAAAATAGTAATACTATATGAATAATATAATAAGAATAATAATGTCAATGCTCATAGTTTCATCAGAACCATATGAGAAGGTTTCACCTTGATATGAGAACCATAAATATATAACAATAATAAGAATAATAATCATAATCCTCATAATATTAATAACTTTGTAATAATATACATAAATATTTACATTCTTGCAAACTTGTACCTACAATCTTATAGTGATTAGGATTTCTTTAAATATATTGTTTGTGATACACCTATTGCGAGCTCGACTACCACTAGCTCGAATTACCATGGTATCATTGGCTAGAAAGTGTAAACAATGATGACTTATTGCATATTTAGTGACTTATCGCAACTAATATACAATATCTGTGTGTTGTATATATAATGTGTGTGTGTGTGTGTGTTTATGTTGTATGTGTTGTCTGCATATGTGCCTGCATGTGGTATATATTGATAAATACATAAATATATTGATATAAATACAGAATATTACATTATAATAACAATATATAATAACATTTATGACCATAATATAAATTATAATTGAAAGCATATCAACAAAATACAATAAATGAATTACAATAATAAAGTACAAAATCAATCAATACAATTATTATTTTGGAAATATTCTCAATTAGTAACATGTAAACTTACTGACAAGTCTTCGGAGATGACCATTAGCAGTCTTTAAATCTATGACTTAAACTAATCGGTCAGGACCTGGAAAAACTTTAGTAATAATTCTGAATTTCCATTGCATTGGTGAACAGTTCTCGTAAATGATATTTTATGCTTTTAATTGCACTCTCCCATAAGTCACCAAAATGGGACGAAGAAGGTGGAATAAATGACCATAAGTTTTATTTGGATGAAAAGACTTGAATGTTTGATTTAAAATTTTCCGAATTTAAGAATTCAAATAAGTCATACAAAATATTTTTGGCAGAATGGATGTTGGAACCATTATCGGAAGAATTTGGTTAGGAATACCTCTTTGTGAAGTAGATCTCTTGAGTGTTGCTATGAATGACTGTGTAGTCAAATCAGAGACTAATTCTAAATGAATTGCCTTAGTACTGAGGCATATAAAAAGTGCTATATAAGATTTACTTAAGGCTTTGGACCGCTGCCCGCCATGACGAATCGTAAGCGGACCTCCATAGTCTATTGCAAAGACAGAGAACGGATGACAAGGTACTATTTTGAAAGGTGGTAACTGACCTAGTTGTTGCATTTGAGTTTTTGCTGTAAGAATATAGGTATAAGATATTTACACTTTCTAGACAATGGGACGATAATAAATCAGGTTAATGGACACATCTTCTCACAATAGGTATGTTATGAACAATATATTTAAAGAAATCCTAGTCGCTGTAGCATAATAGGTACATGATGAATAATGTGATAAGCCACTGAATGTAATTAGTCATCATTACTAACTTTCTAGCCAATGATACCATGGAAATCGAGCCATTCGACAAATCTTTTTGCAATAGGTGCATCACAAACAATATATTTAAAAAAATCCTAGTCGCTGTAAGATTATAGATACAAGTTTGCAAGAATAAATGGAAATACCCCAAAGCAAGGGTAAGTTAAAAACAAGTCCTTGGAAGATACTTCATTGTTTTTAAGGAGGGTGTTTTATCAATTTTACAGTGCATCCAACTATGTTATTGGAAAAACTTATGTTTGATATCTTATATATCAGAACAGGGCTTTATATTGATCAAGTGCTCTGGGTTCAACCATAAACGTTTTTTTTGGAAATATTATTTCAATAACTTTATTAAAACCGAAATCTGTTTTTGATGTAATCTAATCACTGGATTCTAGGCTACCAGAGTGTTGAATGGAAACAAGGGCTTGCTGAAAACGTCAATTTCGACACTGTGGGTAAAGTCAGCACCGTTAGAATCAGAAATCTGGCTAGGATCAGAAATCACAGTCTATAAGTCTGGAAACAACAAAGGGAATGATAGGAGTATACCAGTTAAAGCCTTACTAATCCTAAAATTAATAATTATTAATCCTAAATTAATAATATATCTGTACTGCTTCCTGTTTTTCATGGAAAGGAGGCGATATTAACTTGATGATACTTAAAAACAGTTGGTTCAGGAACCGGTTAATAACAATGGAACTCTGATGGTGAAACTCTATGTAGACTGTTCTCATGCTAAAAAGAAGTAGTGACTGTTCAACATACATAATGCAGTGTCAAATATTGAAATAAATGTAGATTTTCTAACCTTGTCCTTCTCCTAAGGAGCAACCTCTCTTTTTTCTTGTTTAACCTCCAAGACCACCGTTAGTTATTGCTTCAGAGGATGAGATGAATAATTTGTAGCGTGTATGAAAAATTCCAGGCCTGACTGGGATTCGAACCCAGACCTCTGGATGAAAAGCCAGATGCTACCCTTCGCGCCATGGAGGCCGGCAGGTTGCTCCTGAGGAGCAACCTGCTAGAACCTAGTCGGTAGGTACTGGTTGTGAGAAGAGCGCTAATCTACGATACGGAGATTAAAACGGATGTAAAGTAATAGATCTTGTGCGCCGAGATGGGTACAGTTTTTTGTCTGTTCACAACTTAAACAAGAATAATGATGACAAATATTGAGCCGATACGCTCAAGTACTCTAAGTAGCCTATTAATATGCCGACTCCATGGCGGTATTATGTAGTTTTACCTTTCATCCGGTAGGTACCGGATTTCAATCCTTGTCGGGCTTCGCATTTATTCATACGCTAAAAAGTTCATTTCATACTTTACGCATTTGGTTCGAGCTTACTTAATGTTATTAATTATACTTTAAAACATACACAATAAGAGTAAGAACTGATTTATATTTATTGGTATTCTTAAAATAAGAAAAAAATTTCTTTCATTTGAAGTGAATTCTGATTTTATTTTAACTATTAATACAGGGAAAAAAACACAGTCACAAGTTCTTTGAGGTTGTTTTTTAATTCTATCAATTGATATATTTTTTAAATTTTTTTTGTAGATGCTTCTAGGTACAGATATGAGGATTTTATTGAATGGTCAGGTATAAATCCAGAAGAACAGTGTACATGTTTACGGCGGACTGTCTTTTATAAATTAATGAATTATTTCCTTGTTATTCACCTTTGATTATCTACTACGTACGAGCCTATAACAACTTAATTTTAAAATTCTACAAACGTTTTAGAACTAATTTGTAAGTTATAAAATAGAAATAGTTTTTATTCACTTCTTTTATCATAATTTTCTTACATTACACGATTTTTCCAGTCGGAAGATTTTAAGAGAAATTTGGAAATATTATTACAGCGAAATTATTTTTCTAAGTCAACGTCGAAGAGGGTACCATAGTACACCCAAACACTTTTCAGAATCGGTCTTTAATTATAATTAAGAGAAAAACAAACAAAGAAGTTTGACTGTACGGTCAATAAAACTTTGCTTAGTGTAGAGAATAAACAATTTATATATGTATATATTTTATGTTAAACTGGAAAATTTTAGGACTGTTCAGCTTATCTGTATTCTACCGATTAAATGATTACAATTAATAGATTAGAAGATTTCATTGCTATTAAATAAACCGTTAAGCGAATTACAGTTTAAACGGATATATTTACCCATTCTACTGCGAGCTGATTGAAATCACAAAAAAACAATAATTCAGATTGTTAATAAGTAAGATATTTGCGATTAAAAAATTCTATTTTCTGTTTGTAACGATAATATTGCCGTAAATTTTATTTAATTAATGGATACACATAACCAAAAATAAATAAGTACATTAGAAAAAGAAAAAAAAACATTTAAAATGTAATTACATTTTATAAGCCTTAGGAAACATGCTTTTTATTGACAAGAAAAGCATAAACGGCTTTGAAGTATAGCTATTCAATTTTCTGATGAAAGATGAGATACTACAGCCAGTGGCAGGGTAGTGGCTGTGCGGCTGAGTATTGCAGCAGTGGTTGTGTCAGTATAGTGGTACAGCGGTTGTGGGAATAGCATGAGTGATAGGGGGTAGGGATACGTATTGATGCAAGAGCTGACAGTTTGACACAGGACAAACCCGTAATTCATTTCGACTGTCAGGATTCCTCACGCATCCCACATCGACGGCATAAAAAATTAATTGACTCTCTTCTCCAACTTAACATCTTTTGTGAACTTTTCATTTTAATTCTTCTTCTTTAAAAGTTTTCTGTTTCTTCTTCTTTTTCTGGTTACTCCTATCATTCGTATTCTTCTTTCAGAAATGTCAAACTTTAATTCTTGAAAGGATTTTTTTAAAAATCTTTTTACTTTTGTCGTGTTTTAATTTATAAACTGAGTAATTGGTTAAGTTTTTCTTATTTTTTTTAAGCTTTACAAAGAACTTACTAATAATGTATAAGATCAAAGGAACAAATATGGATATGCACAGTAGAAAAAATGAAAGTTTATTAAAATTTAGTTTAAAGTCAAAGTTTTATAAAACATTGATGTCATTATACTGTTAACATTAATTTTAATTCTACGTCATTTTTAAAACTTTTTTTTACCGAATATTGATCATAAAATAAAACTGATATATAAAAAAAATTAAAATTATGTGTAAATATCTCCAGAAATTACTAATTAAGAAGTGAAAATTTACTTTAAAAAATAAAAAAAAATAAATTATCTTCGAAAAAAATGAAATAATCTAAATTGAAATATATTAGTTTAATATTTAATAACAAACATTAATTCAGTTCGAAAGATATACTTATATTAAGTATTTATAAATAAGTATAATCATATTGTAATAAAATAAAAAAAAACTCCTGAAATATAAACGAGATAAGTTGCAGGCACTTTTATGTGCGTATTAAATCATTTTTAACCATACAGAAATCAGTAATCTTGTAAACAAGTTCATTTTTGCTATTGAGGCTGCTGATTTACACTATCTATATCAACCTTTTTGATATAACTGTAACGCTTATAAAACATCTGAGATGCAAGAGACAATAACATTCTTCTTTTTTTTTTTTTTTAAGAAAATTGATATTTACCATATACTCAGGACTTATGGTGAAAAGAACATAGGTATAATTTATAGAGCTAAGCATCAGCTGCATTTTGTTGGCCAAGTCAATCTGATGATATGCATGAGTAACATTAGGTTCGGTGAAAAAAGTTAATGGAAAACAAATTAAGTTTTTATAGTAAGCCTGTTATGGAATACTGGTAATTCATGATTGAAAATTCATTATGATGAAAAAATAAGTAAGCGTTTTATGATATTGTTTTTCAGTTGGCTTACTCCTGGACAGTTGAACATAGTAACCCACCGGGTTGGTCTAGTGGTGAACGCGTCTTCCGAAATCAGCTGATTTGGAAGTCGAGAGTTCCAGCGTTCAAGTCCTAGTAAAGCCAGCTATTTTTACACGGATTTGAATACTAGATCGTGGATATCGGTGTTCTTTGGTGGTTGGGTTTAAATTAATCACACATCTCAGGAATGGTCGAACTGAGAATGCACATTCTTCATTTACACTCATACATATCATTCTCATTCATCCTCTGAAGTATTATCTAAACGGTAGTTACCGAAGGCTAAACAGGAAAAAGAAAGAAAGAAAGTTGAACATAAGTAAAAACACGTAGCACTTTAGCTTTTAATTAAAAGTTTTTATTAAAATAAGCTTTAACCCTTTTTCAGTATTTATAGGTCAAAAGTAAATTATAGCAGCGAATTCAAACATACATACTAGTAAAACGTGTCAATTCCGATATACACGTTTAAATGTCGTACGTATAGAATAAAGTGGATGACCATTTTAAGACGGATCGGATCGAGCGTTAATGTATAATGTTTGATTTCTTAATTTCTTCTTTATTTAACAAATATTATGTAATTAAAAAAAAGTTGACATTATTTAAAAAAATTGTCATTTATTTACTTTAAATTCATGTTTTATAACCGGAAGTTATTCCGTTTCTGAATAAATTTATTTTGAATTAATAATTGATTTTGTTAATTTCTAAAATAATTTAACAAGAAACGTATATAAATAAAATGTTTATTATGTCATTCCCTACGCTAAAAACTATATAGTTATAAAAAGTTTGGATTTAATAAAAAAAAAAAATTATATTCCTGACGTATTCTACATGTAATAGAGTAATAACTTATTATAATGAAAAGAATGATACACAGGGAGGAAATTTGATACATCTTTACGGGTACATTTACTGTTGCGTACATAAAACGATTGCATTGGTACTCAACGTGAATAATTTAGTATTAAATACAAAATCTGATCTGGACAACGCATGACTTCCTTGTACGCATATTAAATTAAATTCACAAATTTTTTTTAAAATGAAAAGTACATAAAATTTTATTTCATTAAAGGTTTCTGATATTTTTTTGTTGTTATTATTGAATTATTATTCATCGTAAATTTTTTTTCATAATGAGAGGTTAATAATTATTAATAGTACTATGTTATGCTCAGGTTCTACATCAAAAACAGGATATACTTAAAGAATGACTTTTCCTTATTTTCAGAGAAAGTAATTTTTTACCCCCCCCCCTTTCGGATATATTTTCATCAAAATCCTCTTTTACAAATAAATTTAACAACAAACTCACATTCATCATCGGAAATGCAGTATACGTCGAGGTTCTGCAACAGTTTTCATAGTATGTTTTTTTAATGCATTCTTTAACGTATGTTTTTGCATTCATCTCAATCCCTCTCTCACCATATATTTTTTCAGTAAATCCACTATTTTATTAATAAATTTAACAATAAACACATATTCATCATAGGAAACATAAGTTCAGGTTCTGAATCAATTTCCGTGATTTGTTATTTGATGTATTTTATTATATGCACTTTAACAAAAGAATAAAATATGATAATGTAAATAAAAATTAAATTATCTACAGCGACCTTGATTATAAATTTATCTGAATATAGGTCATCTTTTTGTATGAATTAAATAAGATATATTACTATATTTAATCGATTTATTACATTACCAGTTCATGGTGAGTAAGTAATTATATTGTAGTACATCACTAAACAGTACGCGATTGTATTAGGCTTGAAATTTCGGTTTCAATCTTAATTTTCAAATCGACAACGCCTATTTTTATAGATTCATCGTTGGGAACAATCGATCACATTAACGGATAATTATTTTTATAATCTGAAAACGTTTACGGTGAATCGATATTTTTATAATATGTTTTTTGAAATTCTATAAACATTTATACATCAACATCCGATTTCCCCGTAAATATTCATTCGGATGTTTGAAGATTTATCATTACTTTAATATTTTTCACGTTACAAGAAACAAATTTTGACGCGTTTTTAGTAGCCTTATCTTTTCTATCGGTTTGAAAACCTACAATAACATATCGCGGTTTGTCTAATTGTGACGATGATTTCACGTTCCACGTCATAGAATTTGTTTGAGAAATTGCAAGATTCCTCAATATGAAGTTCCCAATTTCTAAATTCTATACACAGATCTTGATTTTTATCTTTAAATTTAACCAATTCCAATTGATATTCAGACGCCGCCTTCAAATATGGTACAACCCATACGATTTCTGTTAATTCTAGTTTAGATTTATGATCTGAAACTGTAGCACGTTCAAGTTGCTATTACTACGTTCAACACTAATTCTTGTCTATTGTTATGATTATTTTTTTATAGTCTTCGGCGAAACCCGTCAACATTGATAATGGTATACATAAAGTATCATCGTCTATATTAATTTTTTTTTACTATTAACCCATCCGCTCTTTTAGCCAATGAAATTAAAGAGTTTGTCATTGAAATCGCATTTGTCATAATCGTTGTCATGCCTACATTTCTTATGCTGGCTTCTTTTTTATTTCTTGCGCGTTTATAAGAGACTTTATCTCCTCGAATAAGAATGCACCCGCAAAATTAACCAATTCTGATGTTGTTGATTTTTTCCCGTCTTCGCCTACAAGTTTCCCACAAACGATTAAACAATTATCGCCGGAACAGTACTCAGATCCGTTTGATTTATAGCGATTCTAATATCCTTACCCACATCAAAGTTATCTAAAAATGGATAATCTTTGTGGTGTGTTGTTTATATGTTAACGTTTCATCTGCACGCGCAACTTTTTTAACGGTTAAATAATTCATTATAGAATCTATATAAAAAATTTTAATTTTTCATTTCAATAATGTATTGTTTTTAGATTTTAATCTCACATCAACGATTTCAAATTCTAGAGATTTTAATTTTTTAATGCTTTCTTCTGTCAATTTGTAACGTTTTTTAATAAAAAAACTTATCATCACATTCAGGATCGAGTATCGTAAGGGCATTATTTTTTTACGTATCTATAGCAAAAACAAAAATTAAATTACAATAATTTATTTACATTGTTTCAATACCAACAACAAGAGAGAGCACTCGTTCGCCTCGTAGATTTAATAAATTATCATTTTCGTCAGTCAACTGTAACATTAAATCATAAATTTATTTCAAATCTACCGGCACAAATTCAATATGATGTGGATATTTTTCCAGCATATTACTCGGATCTACACTTATTGGAAAATCATATAAAATACGATCTAGATTTTAATTTTTATAACTACCTGAAATAACATTACATTTTACACTTATTTTATTTACAGGGGCGATATTTATCAGTTTATCTGATACATTTCGGTTTTAGCGGTCTTGATTCACAGCCCATCAGACTACCGATACTGCAATCTTTATCTGAAAAATCTATCCACAACGTGCTTTTAATTTCAGTTGCTGTTTGCTTTAATTACAATAGATTGTTTAAAATTTTTCATTTCTCTGTCTGTGTTTATTCACTAACATCGTCAATTTCATAACAGCCTGACGGTATAGTTATGTAATGTTCTTTAGTTAGCGCATAATTATTATTGTTTTCCTATTTTTTCACGTTTTCATCAAAATATAATTAATTATTTTTATTTTCTTCAACATTTGGAATAGTGTTAGCCGTCATCAACCATTTGAAACCCAATTTGTACTCCCCTTTCGAAAGGTCTATTGATGGTAAAAATGCTTTTTTAATCCTTCAACTATTACCTTTTGCCTTTATCACCGCGTTTTAATCTCTTATTTTATTTTATGCCCGGACTGCAATAATTGTAACCCGGAATATGCATCTCAAACGGTTATAAATGTACAGATTTATTGACTACAGAACCGATAATACCGCGATCGTATTCTTCTTCTTCATATCTATATATAAAAAAATTTATTTTTATTCAAATACATTATTGGTTACATTGGATCGACTTTAAACTAGGAAAAAGCCGAAGCTCACATCCGAGCCGCGGCTTTTTTCAACCCGAATTCGGACCGATGAAATAACTTCATTTTTTACCACATTTTTACAATTAACAGAAATCTTTAACGACAATATTTTCACGGTTAACGATTCATTAATGTATCACTCATTCCATCAGCTGTAATTCCAGCCGATGAGATATTTTCGTATAAGGTAATTTTTTCACCTCATTTTTATAATAAAAAATTAACGACAACATTTTCACGGATAATGATTCTTTGATGTATCTAAATTAGATGGTGGGAATTTCCACCCCCAAAATATTTCATTTAAAGTAATTTTTTCACCACATTTTTACAAAAAAATTAACGACAACATTTTCAGGGTTGATGATTTTTTAATATGTCAGTTTTGGTAGCTGGAATTCCTGCGACCAAAATATTTCTTATAAAGCAAAAAATACAATAAATTTAACGATAACACATATTATTTATGCTAAACCGGTTGAACCAAAAAGTTAACATAAACTAATAATACTTTATTTCATCGGCCGGAATTCCGGTTGATGAAATTTACATTACTTTTGATGAATGATATTATCTTTTAATTTTGTTATTTCGTTTTCGCGAATCAATTCTGAGATAATCAATTTAATCACTTGCATTTTATTTTCTACATATGTCGTGATGGTAGATTGCAAGAGATCTTCGTCACGCGGTTATTTAACTTATCATCTATATCCTTATCAACTTTTGTTTTCAGCAACACATTTGCATCGCTTATAAACTTTGTAGTTTCATCGGCCAGATTCACTATTTCAGTCTCTATGTGCTTTTTAATGTTTACATCATAGCGGGTTATCGTCTGATTCAGTCTTCCCAAACCGACAAACTGTTCGCCTTAGTCTAGTTAGACTTAATATTCTAACTAGACTAAGTTCGCGGGAAAAATGATAAAAGCGAAAAATAAAAGAAGGGAAAAGGAAAACCTAAAAAGGGAATTAGGGAAAAAGGGAGGAAGGGAAAAATCGAAAAAAAAGAATAATGGAACTAGGGAAAAAAGAAAAAGGGAAAATCTAAAAGGAAATAATGGGAAAAGGGTAAAAGGGAAATGGGGAAAAAGGGGAAAAAATGCCACATTCATGGCATTGATTGAAAGAAAAAGCGGCACGCGTCATGAAAGAGCTCACAGAAGAAGACTTCCAGCACTGTTTCGAACAATGGAAAATTCGCGGATGGGTGTACATTGAAGAGAATAATAACTAAATATGTATAAATTTAAAAATAAAAATTTTACAGAATTAATATATATATATATATATATATATATATATAATAGTAGTATATATATATATAATTAGTTCATATATATAGCGTAACTAATTAAAGTTTAATATTAATAATGTTACTATGATTTTTATTTTTAAACATACTTTGTTTATAAATTATTAGTATTATTTATACATTGAAAATATATATAAAAATTTTTTTTAACCTCCGGTACTATCATTAGGTATTGCTTCAGAGGATGAGATTAATGACAAGTAGTGTGTGAAAATGCCATGCCTACCGGGATTTAAACCCGGGACCCGGAGGCCCCGGTTCGAATCCCGGATGAAAGGGTTTTCGGAAGAAAGGCCGAGACGCTACCACTCGCGTCTGCGAGGCCCGAGCTTTTATATTTTGTATTTTATTTCAATACTTTTTATTAGAAAATAAATTTTACTTTTAACTACTTTCCTTTATTAATTTTGTTTTTTTAATTATTTTATTTTCTTCATTCAAGTATTCGTGTTTTTCATTCGTGAATTAATCCTAAAATTACAATTATGTTATTAATGTTGATAAAATTATTCATTCATTTATTTTTATTGAAAATATTGGTATAATTATTGCGATTTCAATGCCAAAGATTAAGAAGAAGATTTTTGCAATTAAAGAGAAGCGAGTTGATAATGATTTCTTTTGATATTTCTGAGAATTCGCATTTTTTTCTAATCTTATTTTTGTTTTTGTTTTTGTTTAAATAGTTATTATAATTAATATAATTGTTATTAATTTGATTTTTTATTATTTGAATTTTAATTACATTTTAAATTTATTAATCTTTTGGTTGGAGGTCAATTATACTTTTTTTGAACAAAAAATTTTTTTTAATTTTTCTTATTAAGAAGAAAATAACAAAAATTTACATGCATTATAAACTTAAAGCCAAATTTAAAAATAAACTTTTTTAAAAATCAAAAATTAAAGTGCCAAAAAACTAATAAGAAAGTAAAACAATAGTTAAATCATCAAAAAAAGACGTAAGTCCATAGTCATTTAGACAAACTGTCTAAATTTTGTTCAAAAAACTTATTGATAAAAGTTTTTAAATAAACTAAAAAAAATATAAATTGATTTTGAGTTTTTGTTTATTTTCAACAAGTAAATTTACTGTTCAATTCACTTGAATCTAATAGGTTTTTTAATTAAAAATTTTTTTTGTATTATCTTCTTTCAATTTGATTTTTTATAATTTAGTTATTTTTACTCTATCAGATAATTAATTTTTTTTAAGAATAATAATTTTTTTTTGTCTTTTTGTATCACATCTAATAATTAACAATATAATTAATTTTTTAGATTTATTTTTTTTAATAAAAACTTTATTTTCTTCTTCTTTTTACTTCGTTGTACGAAGTAAAGGAAGTATTGTGATCACGAAAAATTTACGTTTTCAGATTTCAACGGAAATATCCATTTGACCATCCCTGAATCCATTTTGACTGCCGGCCTCCGTGGCGCGAGTGGTAGCGTCTCGGCCTTTCACCCGTAGGTCCGGGGTTCGAATCCCGGTCAGGCATGGCATTTTTCACACACGCTACAGATCATTCATTTCATCCTTTGCAGTAATGCATAACTGCGGATCCGGAGGTTAGAAAAAAAAAATCCATTTTGACTAGTTTTGGCGTAACGTCTGCATGTAGGTACGTACATATGTACGTACGTATGTATCTCGCATAACTTAAAAACGATTAGCCGTAGGATGTTGTAATTTTGGATTTAGGATTGTTGTAACATCTAGTTGTGCACCTTCCCTTTGATTGCAATCGAATAAACCAAAAGTGTCCAAAACAGCTCAAAATCAAAACAAATTGGATATTGGACTTTTTGTTAACTGCAGCAATAAGCCCTCACCGAGAGGTTTTTTAACGATATAAAATAAATGGTACTTATTTTCATCGATTCCAGAGTTACAGCCAAATAGAATTTTAATTAATGAAATATTTGGATCTTAGGGGAAACACATCGGTTCGAATCAGACTTCATCTACTTTCTTTTTTTTAATTTAAATATATTGATTTAATAATTGTAAATGGGGGGGGGGGGGTGCGCAAATGCCATTTCTCAGAACCATCTATAATTTTAAAAAATGCGGCTGTTTAAAAGTTATTAAGGGTTACATTAATTATTGTTTTTGAATTTTATTTTGATTATCTGAATTTGGATTTAATAGTAATTTTTTTTAATTAATTTTTTGAATTTAGCTCTTAATTATGTATATAAGGCCCGCGAATCTCATAAATTAAGTCACAAAAAAGTAGATGTACTGGGAAGTATCTAGAAACGGATTTTGGGTTTTTAATGTTTTTTTTTATCTTTGAATTTTTTTATTTTATATGTTTTTTAAATATTTTAAAAATAATGTAGAACTAAAAAAATAACTAAAATCAAAATATTACACTTGTATAAGGACATGCCTAATTATTCCTCCTATATAACAAATATCTTGATTACCAAAAAACAATGAATAAAAATCCAGCTAATAAAAAAGAATAGACTCAAATATAACATGAATTAACAAATGGAGAAAACAAAGAATTAAAGAATTAAAACAAAAAATAAAAAAATATAAGCCCTAGTTGTCTAAGTCGAAAAAGCAATAACTTTTCTTAAGTCATTTTTTTTTTTTTGTGTTATTTTTTCGCTTTTGAGTCAGCAGCTTAGTAAAGTTATAAAAGAATTCTAGCAGATGAGAGGGGGTCCAAGACTTCTTGTTATAATTTCCTACTTTACATCCAAAATAGAGTTCATACAATTTTTTTAATGAAACAAATAATATCTCTTCTTTGAGA
Organism: Lycorma delicatula; assembly: GCF_047948215.1. Classification (NCBI taxonomy): domain Eukaryota; kingdom Metazoa; phylum Arthropoda; class Insecta; order Hemiptera; family Fulgoridae; genus Lycorma; species Lycorma delicatula. The sequence goes on along the minus strand of NC_134457.1, from coordinate 207,176,950 downwards.
TAAAAAATTAAATCACCACACAAAGCAAAAATTGTTAGAATAATTTATATAACTACGAGGCTTTTTATATAATTTACTAACAGTTTGTATGAAGCACAACAGAAACAATACACCTCTGAATAAGAAAGCATAGCTATAAAACAAGACCGAACTCGCGGTGTTCACATGGGCAAAAATAAACCGATTCTCTTGTCTAGGTTATTCCACATTACAGCAATATTTAAAGTGTCCATATCAATTATGATATAATTAATAAAGGGAATTATTTAAATCATATTACTATGATAAATTTATTTTTTCTAGAAGGAATAAGTTATAATAAATAGTTAGTATAGACATAATTCTATGATTTAATATCATATTATTCACACTGGTTACGCCTCTAAATAATTCCACTCTTGTGTCATTTATAAATATCTTCAGATATTCATATGTCATTATTAATATAAACATTAACTCATAAAAAATATTTTACAAGTTTTGTCTTAATACGGAAAATAAATCGAAAATAAAATTTCTTTTTTTTAAGAGTGAAAATTACAAACCAGTGAAGACCTTAGGACAATTCTGAGATAATATTAGGATTCAACGAAAAAAAAACATAAAAAATAGTAAAATTATCTGTGAAACAAAACTCTTATTGTTCAGAGTTATTAATGTAATTATTATTATTAGTACATATTTAAAAAGAAAAATAATTGCCAAATCTTATTATTAGAGAATAAATCAGAAAAACCGCACTCAAAATTCTAAGAATCTTATTATATTATGATTTCTTATTTAATCGGTTAAATTTTATGAGAATACTCTCCGGTCGAGAGATATTAATTAAAATAACTGATTTAGAAATGTGTAATTTGAGGCTGTTAAAATAAAGTTAAAATAAACAAACTTGAACATCCGCTACGGAATATAATCGTCTAATAATGTTTTATTGAACTGATGTCTAAAATTTTGACAATTATCGTTAAAATTAAACAACAAAAACGTTACACGAACTCCGTCTCATAATTGTTATTATGATTTTATATTAAAAATAAAATTTTAAAAGTGGTAATGAGAAATCAAGCCAGGAGATAATTTTGTAAAAATTCATTTGAAATGTGAAGTACAAAAAAATAATTAATCTGTATAACGTTTGATTTTCTCAATATACATTATTCATTTATGAGAAATTTAATTTGTTATTGACAAAGTTTTTCTGACGTTACGTTCAATTAAGCTAATAAATGTAGTAGACATTTATTTTAATTGATTTTTAATATTATTAATGATATAATAATTGCATGTTATTAATAATAAAATGAAATATTTTTAATATTATTTAGTAAAAAGTACACAAATATAAATAAAATAAAATGATAATAGGTAATTAACATGATAAAAGTTAACTGTTAATAATAGATATGAATAATTTTTTTTTTGTGGTGTATACTTAAATGTAACCTTAAAATAAAAATGTAGAACATTCCTTAAAATTATGTTACTGATACAATATTTCATCCAGATTATTTTTTGCAACATTTACCATTCGATTACTACTAATGAATTAATAGAAAATCAAAAAATTATATTTAACGCTTTAAAAAAATGTAAATAAGACACGGAGGAATCGTAAATCCGTCACGTAACATTCAAACAATTTAGCTATGTCTGATACTACTTCTGTTTAATGCTTTCAAACAATGAGCTGAAATTAGGCCCCATCTACATCAACCGTAAAATTTAATAAGAGTGTAGAAATGTATGCCATCAAATATAAGAGAATAAAGAATATCTTAAAGAAATTTATTCCCTGCGATAAAAAAAGATGGCAAAGGGTTGCAAAACTTTGTCGGGTTTGCTCGTGAAATAATTTCAATTACGGTTTATAAATATGAATGATTTAATTTTGAAATATTTAAAATACTATTGTTAGAAAGATCAAAATGTTAAACAAAAAAATTTGGGTTCGATTGACCACTTATAACAAATGAATTTTTACCTTAAAATTATGCAGTATTATAAGTATAATTTATTGAGAAAACAAGTTTTAAGAAGTTTTTTGTTAAAAACTAAAAAATACGACTGCCAAATACAGAAAAATTGTTCTTTAATCTAGGATAATTACTAATATAGCATAACTATATATATATATATATATATATATATATACACATAAATATTTATACAACCTATAACACTGCCGGTAACATAAGGATTCCAACGCGGGGTCATCATACATCTAAATCGGTTCAACCGTTGAGTTGCTAAGGTGGAATAAACATACATACATATACCCTAAATACATTACACTCCTTTTTGGGCAATCATGTAAAAAGAATTCAGCAAAGAAAAATAATATTTGATATAACTTTCTTCTAGGAAATTTTCTTTCTATTCAGTTATTTAATAAAAATTTGATTGCTCATCTGTAAGCAAGCGCGACGGAACTTTTTCCGTCGCCCTTATTTACAAATGACGGATGACTTTTTCTTTGTAAAATTAAAATATTTGTATATTGAAGAAGATTTATTGAAGAAGAAATATTTGTATATTGAAGAAGATTTGAAGGACGACAGACAAACAAAAACAAATTTTTTAAATCAATTCAGCGATAGATAAAATCAGCAACTTATTACGTATTACAAAATATAAATTAAAGTAAGGGATTATTAGTTAATATTTAGCATAAGAAAATGCTTCATGATCGAACATACTGCTCGTAAAAAATCATATGATTTTTTTTCTTAAATATTTATAAACAATTAGAAGAAGCAACACAAAGAGATATAAGAACAAAAAAAGAAAACATGCTTACATGGCCAAACATACTGCCCGTCAAAAAATCATTACATTTTTCTTAAATGTTTATAAATAATAAATAACGACAGTAATAATAATAATTATAGAATAAATTAATAAAGTTTACTACCGTGATTTATTCAATATCGTAGTAGATTTACACAACTATTTTCGATACAGATAAATCGATACTGAAAATACTATCGATTTTGTATGTATGTCTGTGTGTATGTATACACATACATACTAAAATAAAAACATTACACTCCTTTTCGGGCAGTCGTGTTATAGTCAAAATTCTTAGCAAAATATTTGGAGTTCCAGTTGACTACCTTGAACCAAATGACTTCTTTATCATCAAGATTATACTTTTTTTAGAATATAATTGCTAAAGGGGTACTGCCCTACCCGCTTGAGAATAGGGTTGCAGACTGTAAATTATATTTTGTCTAACAATTCTATACCTTTTTTAGATATAATTTTTGGGAGCAACTGTTTATCAACCGATTTGAACAAAGTGTCATTTTGTTCAAAATAAAGGCTTAACATTTCAAAAAAAAAATAATTCGATATAACTAATACTTATGGAACTATTAATGATTACACGATTTTAATGGCCGCCTTTTTCTAATTTCCGAAGGTAAATTATTAAAATTTATTTATTTTTTAGAAGATATTGTTGGTCACTTATACATCAAATTTCATTAAATTATCTCAATTTGATTTTAACATACAAATTTTTATTGTAAAAAAATAACACAAAGAAAGGCGGTCAGACGGAAAAAGGAGGATGAGGAATTTGTCAACATGAACTTTGTTTATTTTCATGACTTAAGTTTGGACAGTACTTTCTGGGACACTATCTAGCTATTTCCGGGCGGGAGAAAATAAAAATTATATGACTGGTGTTTAGTCTGATGGGGTCGAAAATCAGGCCAAACTTGAGATACATATTATATAATATTTGTTCCAAATTTCAACTCTTTTAGTTAACGGTTTATCGAAATATAGGGCAAAAATTGTTTACAAATAATGTTGAATGTTCCTCAACCTCTATTATCCGACTGACTTAAAATTGAGGATTTTTAAATAAGTTAACAAGTATGTAAAAAAGGATACAGTGCATTAAAAAGTGAAATAAAAGACGCAATTAAAACGATAAAAAAGGAAAAGCGTAGGGTGTAATGAAATACCAATTAAACTGTTCAAAGCAATAAGAGAGACAGGGGAATTGTTATTATTAGATCTATGCAATGGAATACTTGAAGAAGGAAAGTGGCCTGAGGACTTCCGGAATACGTGTACAATAACGGGGTACCAATAGAAAAGAAAAGAAATACAAAGAATGGAAGAGGTGTTGCAACAAGAGACGTTATAGGGTGCTAAGAAAGTGAGAGTAGGAAACGAAATGACAGGAAGAATAGTGATTGGAAGGGCAGTGAGGAAGAGATGCTGTATGTCACCAATACTGTTTAGTATATATCTGGAGGAATAATTAAATGCTGTCTGAATGGGAAAAGAGGAATAAAGATCGGAGGAAGAAGAATAGAATATATGTTTTGCTGATAACATGGCGGTACTGGCGAAGAGTCCAAGTAAACTAAATGAAATTCTTGATGACTTAATTGAAGCTTGTGAAAGTTAGGTTATGAGGATAAACAAAAAGATTCAATGTGTATGGTAATAGGCGGAAAAGTGGAGAGGATTGAGATTAAGAAAGGAAATGAATTTTTAGGGCACGTGAAGAAATTTCAGTACTTATGGAGCTTTATAACTCATGATCGAACTTGCACAGCAGAAATTAAAACAAGAATATCAAGAAGTAAGCAGAAATTTAATAAGCAGGGTAGAATGCTACGTGGAAAGTTAAATTTAGCGTTAAGGAAGAGATTAATAAAATGTTTTATATGGAGTGTGACCAGTAAAAATGTGGACGATGAGAAAAGCAGACAATAAACGATTGAAGCTTTTGAGATATGGGTGTGGCGCAGAATGATTGTCAGATTGGCAAGACCATGTAACAAATCAAGTGTTAATAAGAATCGGAGAGAACAGGAAAATGCTAAACGTGACGGAATATAAGAATAGGAATTGGCTAGGGTATTGTATGAGAAGAAGGTGTTTATTAGTGGATGTGATTAACAAAGAGATTAAAAAAGAGTAGAAAAATATGAAGAGCAGCCGCCATGACAGGACCTGCCCTAAAACAGAACACTATGAATGAATTGTGTTAAAGCTCAATTTTCTACGACCACTATACAAAAAATGAAAAATTCAAAATGGCGTGAACTACTTCTCCTCCTTTTTAGTTTTGCCTAATATTTAATGCCATTAATGCCTCATATATAAACTTTTCCAAAAAAATAAATTTTTTTGGAAAAAAAATTTTTTTTATTATTTTAGAAAAATTTATTTTTTTGGTCTGGTCACTAAGGGAACTAGCACTAAATTTCGTTTTTGCGATCAACATTTTTGGTGGTAAGTTGTGTTCATTGCCTCGAAATACGAGACATTCACGAAATTGGTTCATAATAATTAGAACTAGGCGCGGAGTTCGCGATTCCGCGAGCTCGGTTAGCTAGTTCAGAATGATACGATGTAGGATATTCAAGATGTCCGGACGAGGTCTACGACGAAGGCAAAAGCTGACTTCAAAATGTAAATGTCTACCGAGGCATTTACATCGGTGGCATCCCAACAAGGCCAGGCTTATTACTATGAGATGTTAAAGTCAGAGGGCGATAGACGACTCCCGTTAAAGCCCAACAAGGGCTAGGAACGTCGTGGGAGGAGGGGGGGGGGGGTATGGAGACCGGAACGTCACTAGGCGGGTGTCTTCCACTACGGGGTTGGGATGAGCCAGTTTGGAGATAGTAATCAAAATACAGGCCAACACACTTAAGTACACACATAAATTTGCCAGAAACTTCTATGGTTGTTTTTTCAATTTTGAACTCACGAGGGCGGTGGAACGTCGAAATTCTAAAAAAAATCCGATATCGAAATTCTGGACGATCTATATATATTTTTTTCTTTTATACCTATAGTTGCTTCATAGCAGTAATAAAACAATAAGTGGAAAAATAAAACAAATTATACCCTATTAAATTTAGAAAAGAAGATACTTTAGAAAGAGGGAAGCGTCAAATTTATATATTTGTAAATTCCCTGAGAAAGATTTTATTTATCGTTGCACTAAGTATCGCTATTTCGTCTAATACGATTTTTCAAATTTTTAAAGAACTTTAAATTTGTCCTGAAAAATATATTTATTTCATGATTTGTATGTGCTTTTTACGATTATCTGTATTTACATATTGTCTTTTAAAGTGGCTGTTTATCTATTTTACATTACGTAAAAAAATTATTTTATTATTTTTATTTTTTAATTATTTTATTTGTTCTAATCTTCATTATATTTTTATCGAGTTAATTATAGAATTAGCAAATAATTATCTACGGGTCATTGTTCAACTCCGTTCTCCGTATATCAAATACATTTTCATGTATTTGATATATGGTTGGGCAAACCATAACCTTTACTTATTAACCATGAATGTCAAGATAAGAGTACTATCTACTCTTATGCATACGTCTTCATTTAATCAGCTACAATAACTAACAGTTTAATGTTTAATCAATTACATTACAATGTATTTATTTATCTTTTAGTAATATACAATTAAAATTCTTGAAAATATTTAGTTTAGTTGACGTAAATGTATTCTTTACACGTAAGTTTGTATTTTTATTTTATTATTTAAATTAATTGTGAAAGAAAAGGAATTGTCTGTCTATATAAACGCATAACTGTTTTAAATATTTTCTTATACATGTATGATCTTTTTCTTGTTCCCGCTTTTGTTAAGTAAACATTTCGGGTTAAGTAGTGTTTTCTTGGAATTTGCAATCAAAAGGAAAAACCTATTTAGTTTACGTTTTAATTATTCATTCCAATTTCTATCTTCTACGTTATCTTTATTACGTTTATTTCATATATTCGTATTTATTTTTTTCCTTTTGTATTATATTTACTTTTAATAAAACTATAGAGCGGTTCTTATTTTGAATAAGCGAGAATTACTATTATTATTTTAGTTTATATATATTCAATCATATAATTCTTTACCAAATGGATCAATTTCAGTGATTATATTTTTTATTTGAAGAGAAAGAGGTAGTCACTGGTTGTACGTTTTAACCCCCGGTTACTCTTGAATGAAACATTTTTTTACGAAAAATTTCGTTGTTTACATAGATGATTTAGTATTAATGATGATGATGATGATGTATAGATATGTCGTTTAAATATTCAAGAAAAATTTTAAGAAAATTAATTGGAACAATTAAGGTAAAAAAGTAATACTTATTCTCATAATTTAGGGAGTCTTAGCTCGCGCACTGTACTATAATAATCTTATTTATAATTTTTCAATCGTTTTTAAATGTCTATAAAGTAAAAATTTTCTTGGTTTTCCATTTCCTGCACTCAGATATTTTTTTTATATGGCCTCCATTTTGCACCCTTAGATAAATGTAAAACAACAATGCAAAGTAAAATAAAATTAAATAAAAAATAATAAACTCTTAAATAAATAACTAAAAAATAATAAAAAGTGACTTAAAAATAAAAAGTACACAATTTTTTTAAATGTAGACTTTTTGAACTCTGCGAAAGTAAAACGTTTAAAGTATATATTAGTTTTTTTTTGATTTGAAGAATGTTTTTTTAAGTGGAAATAAAAAGGGAAATTATAAAAGTATTTACTGTTTTTATTTTTATTTTTATATCTGACGCATTATTTTAAAGTTGTATTAATAATTAATAATTGTAGTTTTAAAGTGTTTATAATCTACTTATAATTTTTAATAACAAACAGTTTATAGGAATATATATTTACTTTAGTTCATAAAACAAATTTTCTTTTTAGCAAAAAATTACTTACATAATATGTCTATTAAATAAATAATGAATGTTTCTGTACTACGTGATCTCATTCAATTTTACATTAAAAAATTGGATTGTTATATTTTTTTGGTTATGATGATTTCGTTTCTTAGGAAGTAGAAGATTTTTCCAAGGATAAAATTATCGTTCATTTTGCATAAGGACAAAACATCTACAAAATATCTTTTAATAAAGAATTGCTTTACATTATATGATACTGTACTACATTGTATTTGATTTTATGTTTATTTTAATGTTTATATTTCAAAAAGTTTAATCTAATTACAAAGAAAAACTCAGATATAAAAATCAAAATCTGATGTGGACACTAAATGACTTGTACGCCTATTAAATTTCATATACACATTTTTAAAAATAAAAATTACGTGCATAAAATTATATTTCATTAATAACTTCTGTTATTTTTTCATAATTTTTTTATTATTGAATTATTATTTATCGTAAATATATTTTTTTTTTACAATCAGAGGTTAATAATTATTAATAAATCAGTATATTTAAATTTTATAAAAAAGTTGAAAACGGAGATGAATTCTGACTCGAACCGATGTGCCTTCCCCTTGTAAGATTCAAATAGTTTATTAATTAATATTTTATATAACTAACTACTGGTTATAACTCTGGAACCAATAAAAATAAGTACCACTTATAATATATTCGTATATCGTTGATAAACTCTCAATGAGGGCTTGTTACTGCAGTTAAAAAAAAAAACAAAAATACAATTTTTGGAGATTTTGGGTTTTTTGGACATTCTTTGTTTAAGTCGATTGCAATTAAAAGGGGAGGTGCACAACTAGATGTTACAACAGTCCTAAATCCAAAATTTCAACATTCTACGGCTAATCGTTTTTAAGTTATATGAAATACATAGGGTGTATACGTACAGACGTCACGCCAAAACTAGTCAAAATGGATATTTCCGTCGAAATCTGAAATTTGGTAAGATCCGAATATTTCATTAATTAAAATTTTATTTGGCTATAATTCTGGAACCAATGAAAATAAATACCACTTATATCGTTGAAAATCTCTCAATGATGACTAATTACTGCAGTTAAGAAAAGTCCAAAATCCAACTTTTTGGGAATTTGGGCTTTTTTGGACACTTTTGGTCCAGTCGATTGCAATGGACTTTTGGTCCAGCAATGAAAAGGGGAAGTGTACATGTAGATGTTACAAAACTCCTAAATCCAAAATTTCAATATCCTATAGCAGACGTCACGCCGAAACAAGTCAAAATGGAATCAGGGATGGTAAAAAAGGATATTTCCGTTGAAATCTGAACATTGGACAGCATCTGCAATGGCTTTGGCCGGTAATATGATTTCACGAGCTGCCAGGGGTTGCGCTGCAACTCGCGCATAGAGTCTCGCTAAAACTTGAGTTTGGCTTCCTTGATGACATGCATGTACTCTCATTACGGGCGCGCCAGTAGATCCGCAGACCCTCAGCGCGCACGTCATCAACGATAATCCCCGTTAGGTGGCGACGCTGGTATCTTCTCCTAGCGGACCTAACTCTTGCACGCAGCATGCTAAGGTCAGAGGACTACCACTTTTTCCTGGGTATCCGCCTGCTTTTAACAGATGGGTCCCCGGAAGCAACGGTCTTGACGGCTCCAGGCACTCTCCGATCAGCGGACTGGCTGCTTCCTAAGGGTCCGTCCATTGGCCGAGGCCGCCGTAGGACCCAATCGCAGTCAGTCTTGATGGCCCGGCTGAATAGTTCAGTCATCAATTTCACCTTCTCCCTGTGCTCCATGAGCTATTCCAACCCCTGTAAGGCAGCCGCATACTCACGCCGCAGCCTGTGCTGATCCAGGTCCCTTAGGTTATAGCGATCCAAATCTGGAGCTCTTGGACCGCCATCGTAAGCGATCTCATAGGTTATAAGACTATGATCAGTCACACTGGCCTTGGGCCAGACGGTTCAACTACTTGTACACCTAAGCAGATCGCCGGTCACCAAGATGACGTCGATGTAACTTTCTCCCAGTTCGGAAGAGAAAGTCGGCGGTTGTTCTGCCTCGTTAAGCAAGTAGAAGTTTCTGCCTTCAACGAAATATTCGAGACCAGCGCCTCTGGGGTCGGTGAGTGGTGAACCCCATGCGGAAGACTTGACGTTAGCGTCCAGAGCAATCAGCACTCTAATGCCCGGGAGACCCTCCAGAATCCGCCCTAACATCGCCAACTAGTCATCGATACTCCATCCTAGCTGGAAGTATCCCGAAACTAGTGCAACATCGGGCGGGAACGACATGTTAAAAGTTGTATTTCTTTTAGCTATTTGCCCTCTTACTTGACTATAAATCATTTCAATGCATTTAAGTCAGGATAAGGTGGCAACCGTAGAACGTTGTGACCATAATTTTCGAAATGTCATCTATTAGAAATTTCTTTTGATTTTCTTTGTAAAATTTTATATCATATAATTCAGTATTCGTCAGAGCAGGAGAACATTTAATACGTTGTTTGGCTAACCATCACATCGCTTTTTAAAGAGTTAGAATTTGGCTGCTTTTGTAGAAGAACGTTATGATATGATGCGTTATCTAGTACAATGACTGATCGAGGTGGCAAGTTAGGAATACAGTTCTCACGTAACCATTTCGTGTACTTTTCGGAATCCATTGATTTGTGTTAATTTCCTTTCTATATGAGTTTTTCTGTATGAGTCAAATACTCATACATAAGTAAAGCATCGTTAATGAATCCTTTATTACAGCCGGAATGAACAATTATAAATTATCAGCCCTTGGATACTAATCTTTTCAGTCCTCATAAAGCTTTGTTGTGTCTACCCACGATTTTGATGGTGCATGATTACTGTGAATGTAGGTTTCATCTCTGCATATAGTCGGTTTTTCTTCTTCGCGAAACAGGGGAATTTGTCGTAGAAATTTCATTCTTTGCATTTTAATGTCATGCCGTTCCATCAGTATATTCCGTTTGTCTTCTGTTTTTTACCATCTAAATCCCATTTTACGTAAACTTCTCCTTAACCATCTTTTACTCCCTTTGAAATTATTTCACGTTCGCGGGTTTTTTGAAAAATTCTCTTCACGGTAAGAACGCATTTTTCATTTACATAAAACTTATTTATTAAACCCCTCAAAGCATCCGTGTCAAACGAATCTAAATAAAACACAGTGCTGGGGCGATTTAGACGTTTTCTCGGTAAAATGAACACGGATGACTTCAGTTTCATTTGATTTCCCTTCTGTTATAATTCTTTGGACCGTTCGTTCTGATAATTTTGTCGCTTGAACAACTATATTCAGCACTTCACTTTTCCTCACTATTCCGGTTCCGGCATTGTTTTGTAGAAAGAAATTTGTTAATACTGTATACAATTACCCTCTCCTGACTATGAACTGTACCTTTTCCTCCTAACTTTGGTATATTGAAAGAAAATAACGGTATTGAAATATTAAAAATTTACATAACAGAATTTATGACAAAGCCTTAAATAAAAACAACACAATAAACAGTAAAAATAAATAACTAACAGCTACTCATTTCATTAAGTAAAATATACTCCCCAATAAATTTTTCTAAAATAACCACTTCTAATACATAATTACCAGCGATGTGTGACATATGATTCTTTACAGTGCAATGATTAGAGTAGGTTAATAAGTAAATGAAATTCTTATAACTGAGTGTTGTGTTTACAACAATTCATAAACAGCACATTAGTCATGTAAGATTCATGAATGATTCTACTATTATTAGTTGCTACGCAATAGGAAGTAGGTCTAGATTACATCAATATATAATTTAGAACAAAACTCAACAATTACATACGCTACAGCAAGTTTGCTTGGAATTTTTCCCGCCACCCCCCTTTCGCTCGCCCGAAAGCATAAGATCGAATGTCTGTACCAAAAACGGCTACTGAGCCTCGAAACAGTTTAGCGACCAGTGTCCTAAATAGCTCCTAGAGCTTACCTAACAGCGTTAGCGAACTAAGCGCGGTGACATACACCATCGGCTTACGTGTCCCAACTGCTGACTTACCATATATTTACCAAAATGGGTAGGCACACCTCGTCAACTACTAAAAATATATATGACATCTATAAATTGAAATTTACTTTGTCTAAACAGCAATTCATTGTCACGCCTAGGCCGCTGAATGCCAGTAAGTACCTGTCCACCATATTAAAGCGCTTGAAACCTTAATTGGCTGGTAGTCAGCCATATATCTCTAGGTTAGCTTTCCACAGAAGTAGGGTAGAAGTCTTTTTCTTAGGTAAACTACTGATGATGGTCGAACAAAGCAACCGCATCAAGGAACTCCCACACGGTCCGACAATGTGGCTCTCGCCACATTGACTCGCCGCTTGTTGTGAGTGGCCAATTTTCCCCTTTACCTTTAAGTTCCAGGGTGGCTCGGTCTCTGGCCCCCCTCAAGAGGAGGGCAGTCAACCATCAGTTGTTCATTTGACTGGACCTCCCTGCAGACGCACAGCTCATCAGCTGCCAGGCGGAACCGAAACAGATATTGGTTCAAACTTGCTGCAGCATGTTTATGGAACCTGTTTTTTTATATAATACTACACCACAAAATACATATAGAAAATGACAATGTTTACGGCGAGTCTACCAATAGTTACCACAAATAAAGAAACTTAAACGCTCCAGCTTGCAGCATCATAACGTACCACCCTTCTAACTTGTCCTGTTCAAATTTTTTCGACATTAAATTGAGCGTAATTCAAGAACGATTCAACTAATCTTCATCAAAGTTTCAACTTCAGACACACTATTACAGAATAACTAAATTTCAATGAAACTGATCTAGTAGTTTAGGAGATTTTCATAATACAAAATTTTGTACATAGACCTAAATATAAAATATAAATATATAAGGAAACAACAATTTAACTGAATAGTATTTTTTTACTCCTCATAGCTTAAAACTTAAAGAAAATTCATTTTTACCCCTTGCTCCTACCATGCGACCGAAAGTAATACTGTAGTTTTCTTCGAAAATTCGGTAAAAGATTAATATTTCTGCAGATCAGTGTTTAATAATGTATTTTAATTCACCTTTGTTTTTCTGTTTTTTAATACAGAAAGCGTTGGACATGTTATCTCAAGATAAGATAACTAAAATTTGGAAAATAGTGCATAATTAGTCTTTCTTTTTTTTATAAATATAAATGTTTATCGTGCTTTTGTCTAAACAATGAATATAGATTGTATGTCTAAATATTTATTTAAATTTTATAATGTTTACGTAGATGAATTATTTCCTTTGTTATTAGAATGTGCCATTCATAAGAATAGGTGATAAAGCACATTCTTTGTATTGTATATTTTTGGTCGTGGATATTCTGTTTACAAAATTTCATGATTATCATTTTACCTGTGATTATTATTAACTTAGAGAATAAATAACGTACGTATACACATAATGTGGTACAAAGCGTTGTAAAATTAATAAATATAGACTTTCCTATCATTTTTTTTAAACAACAGAATTATTTCTTTACCAAAATAATAATCAGTGGCCATAAGCAGTTTCTACAATCAAATTTTGAATAAAATATTGAATTTTATTGCAAATAAAATGGTTGAATGTTTTCCCCTGAATACGTAGTTTTTAACTTTTTTGCTTATGATATCGATGTTGTAAAAATCAACTCTAAAAAATTTGATTTCACCAATTTTCTAAGAAATGTAGATCATTTGCAATGCTGCCAATAGTAGATATTTTTTGAAGAATAAAACAGCTAATAGTTATATAAATAATTACGTTTTGATAGATTTTTGTTAAATGAAAATATTTTCATTTAAATTAACATACAAAAAGTTGGAAAATTATTGCATCATTATCCCTGCTATAAAAATTAATAAAGCCAAAAAAAAAACAAAAAAAAAAAAATAAAAATAATATTCATTTTTTAGAAGCAGGGAATAAATTTTAAGAAACGTTTTTCGAAAAATAATCATATACTGGATAATCTTAACAACTAGCCTTATAAATAAACTTTTCTCTAAATCTAACAATCCCTGCAATAAACACTAAAATAAGAAAAAGAAAATTGGAAAAAACCTTTTGCCATTTTCGGTCCGGTTTTACTCATAGAATGAAAATCAATCACAGACATTTCTTGATTAGATCTATATATGAATTATAAACTTTCAAAACATTAAAAATATATTTAATTCAAAGGGAGATAAAGGCAAAGAAAAAAAAATATAAATTCAATTTTAAGAGGTAGGGATTGACTGCTTGAAAAAAATCTTTTTTGGATTATTTATAAATGCACGTTAAGTAATAAATTTGTTTAATTAAGTTTTCTCTAAAATATTTTTTAAGGAATTTGAAATAGATTTTTTCGTAATGTCCTAACTCACTCCCTTAACGAATTTTGAAAAAAATTAATATGATAAATGCCCCACATTTAGAAATATTTGAGACAAATTTGAAGAAAATCGGTTTTGTTAATCCTGAGATATAAACCAAAAGCAGTGCGACACGCAAATGTAAGTACATATGTTTTTTTGGTCTAAACGAACTAGTTGGGATTGTAAAACCTAAAAATTTGAAAAACCCCGATACTAGCTATAGCTACTTATATTCACCGGAAAAATAACAGTTTTATAGAAAAAAAAACTATTTCACAAACTTTATTTTGAAGTAAAATGACTGATTATCTGAATTTAATTTTAAGTTTTTTGAATAACTAAGTTTCAAAAGCTCTTTATTGCTTTAATATCGAGAGAAAATTATGGTGGGATACTATTCTGTAAGTAAATTTTTAGACGATTTAAGAAATATTGATTTCTATCAAAAATCTTTTCAAAGGACGCCTACGACGCATGAATCTATGTTTGTAATTACGTACGGCCTTATTTACACTACATTTTATATAATTTTTCGTGTTAAAATTGTACTATAAGATAAAAAGCGAAATATTTTGTATACGTAATTTTAGAGTAGTCCTATAGATTTCTTTCGAATAAATTATGACTCATAACAATAACGTTTTAAACTAATGAGTGTATTGGTAATTGTTGAATTTCTATTTGTTATAATTCTTATCTTATCCGGGCCCATTTAAGGGGCGAGCATTAGGACGTGGCGGCCAATATCTGCGGGGAGTATTTGTAGTCTAAACTGTTCTTAAGCTTACTCAACGTTTTAGGACTGCCCTGTAGGACTTACATAAATTTTTAATCGTCAGTTATTTTCATCTTAGAATTTTTATTACTATCTTCACAGTTTTATTTTTAAACACAGGTAAGAAATCTGTTTTCGTGGTATTTCGTGAGAATTTATTATTATCTATTAATTAATTACTATTATCATTATCATATTTTTCCCTTCTATTTTTTTAAAATTCTATTAATATTTATTAATAGAATCTTAATGCATATGAAATAATAAAGTTCTGATAATTCGCTAATGCGAATTACTTGTTTAAATAAAAGTTTTAAAAGGATGGAGTCTGGCGAATTGCCACAAATGAAACAGTCTAAAAGCAAGTCAACCCGATTCTCAGTACAATGAAAAAAAGAAGAATTTACCATTTCTTCCACGTATTAAGAATACCTGAGAACCGAATTCTAAAACAACTGGTCACAAGGAATATTAACAAAAAAAAAACCTATGTAAAATATGTTGGAGAAATCTAAAGAGATCTTCAAGAAATTGGCTTGAGAGTTGAAGATGCCTGTGATAAAATGAAAATTAACTACGCACTTCAAAACAATGGATTCAACGTTAAAAAATTAGAAAGGCATAACACAGTGGAGGTCACAGATGAGTTCAGGAAGCAACGATTCGATAGAATGAAGAAATACTGGGAAAATCGAAAAGCTTGACTAATACAGAAATTGACGAGGAACTGAAACATGGACGACTAAAGTGTCTAATGTGGCCTCAAAAGTAAATATATATATATATATATATATATATATATATATTTATTTATTTTACTCGTAATTAATTTTCTTCCATTTGCTAATGATGAATGCTTTAGAGTTGAAATGCGCGTTTAGTTTTTTAGAATTATTATTTGTTTGCAAACAAATTTTGTGGACTTTCTACGATGAATATATTTTAGTAAACATTTAATGTAGTTCTTCCATTGTACTTTTATTTTAATATATTAAAATTTAGTTTACAAACTAAATTTTATCTTTCTACCCACGACGGAACGGAGACGATGTGCATTTGGTGTAAGAGGTTGTATGAGTATGTCTGTTACTATTTTCTTTAAAAACTACTGGACCGATTCGATGCGGTACATTGCATAGGAATCATTTCAGAGCAGGTTTTTAGATTAGTTTACGGTTATAAGCCGCCAGGGGCGCTGCAGTAAATATGTTTTTTCAAAATTGCTTTTGAATTTTTCTAGGTCTAACTCCAGCAAGGCTACATTATTCTGTGGATTATTAAATAATTTGCGCTGATCAAGTATGTTAAACTTTCATTACCACCCTATAAACGTCCTATTGTCGGGCACAGGATTATTAAATCTTTAAAAAATATTAAATAAAAAATAAGATTAAAAAACCCCACGATAGAAAAACTTGAAATAATTAAATAACTGTATTTTTTTACCTTATAATTCTCTGTGACATTATGATACTGTTTTAAAGATAATAAAATTTAAGATTTTGATTGACCGTTGTGCGTGACCCGTAGACTGCATAGGGAAGCTTTAATTATCATTATAGTCACGCACGTCGGTTAATCAGAATCTTAAAATTTATCGTCTTAGAACAATATCACAATGCCACAGAGGATTATAAAGTAAAAATACAGCTATTTTACTTTTTTAAGGTTTTCTGTCGTGGATTTAAAAAATTGTTAATCTTATTTTTTGGGCAAATAGTGCAGCAAAATCACATCTTTGAGAAGTGAGAATCTCTTACTATAATTTTACAACGTCTTTAAATCTACTGAATTACATTCTTGTTTTTTCAATCTTTCTTCCAAACTATTTTTTTAGACTTCAAATTTTATGGAACATAACCCACGCACTGTAGTTCACGAGCAATGCTGATCAACGATTACGAAGGCATTCCATACGTTCGAGTAGAAGTTGGATGTCTAGTTTCAAGGTACATATGTGTCTAGGCTGCATAATCATCTTGCTTTGAATCTGCTAGACAACAGTGCGAACGTTAGGATGCTAAAATGCCTCCATGTATTTTCAGCAGAAAAAATCTACCTTGAATTACTGAACATTTTATCAGTCTATGGCATTAAAAAACAATATCAAAGATTTTGAATGGATATAATTATTATTTTAGCATAATTATTTTTGGTAAGTTAAGCAACATAATTTTATTATGTAAATTATTTCTAAATTACATTCAACATATCATTTATTATACAATGATTTATTTGTTACAGAATGGGGATGCACAATATCTTTACTAATTATTGGAAAGAAATAATACTTGCACTTTTTACAACTGCACTAGTTACTTTTGCATATTTTAATTACAAGTTCACTTACTGGAAACGACGTGGGATTTATTCTGTACCAGGAAAAATACCATGCGGTTCAATTACAAGTTTTATTTTAAGTAAAACATCGATCGGTGAAATAATAGCGGACATTTATAATAGCGGAAAAGATTATAAATATGTAGGATATTATTCTTTTTTGTCTCCTACATTAGTTGTAAGAGATTTAGATATAATTAAAAATATTTTGGTTAAAGATTTTGATAATTTTTGTGATAGAGGAATGTATTACAACGAAAGCAACGATCGCCTTTCCGGTCATCTGTTTGCTTTAGACGGTGCAAAATGGAAATTTATTCGAACTAAACTCACTCCGGCATTTGCTAGTGGAAAAATGAAATTTATGTTCCATACCATGAAGACGTGTGCGTCCGAATTAACGGAATACATAAATAATTTATTAAACGATAAAGAAGATATTGACTTTAAATATGTTATAGCTAGACACGGTGTAAATGTTATAGCAAGAACTTCGATTGGAATCGAGGGACATAGAATACAAGATGATAGTGAATTAAGTAGAGTAGCATTTAAAGTAACTGAACCGAAATTAATTCAAGCATTTAGATTCATAATACCTATGTTAAGTAAAGACATTGCACGGATTTTTAAATTAAGGTTTACACCTAAAGAAGTGGAACATTATTATTTAAACTTAACTAAGGAGATAGTTGATTATAGAAGCAAAAATAACGTAAAACGCAGCGATTTTATGCAATTATTAATGGAGATGTGGGATAAAAACTGCAGTTTTGATGAAAATCCTAATATTATAAAAGGTAGTATTATTTGAATTTTTGTTACTTTTAGTATTAATCTATTTAAAAAAAAATATATTGTATTTGTGCATGTGTTTACGTGTATACCATGGTTACTTATTTTTTGCGACGGAGGTGGAAATGCATTTACGCACAAAGTGTCGGACTCCTGCTGGTGGTCTAATGCAACCGCCAACAGAATACCAACTAAAACCACCCCCCTTTGGAGTTACCCTACGCATTCCTGAATCACCCATAACTTCGAGATGTGTATGCCCCCTTACGAACTCATTCGTACCAACACGTCTCGAATGCTCAGTCATAAAATACCATGATTAACTGGAAAATAAGAGTGGGTGGGTCACAATGCTGAGAAGGAAGAAAAAATTGAGACCATATACAAACAGCTGAAACTTATTTATTTATTAAAGCCAGATTATTGCTATCTTATCTTCTTGCTTATATGAGTGGTGAACTGAAGAAGTATGAAAAATGTCAAGCCTAGTCGAAATTCTAACCCTAAATCTTCCGCGAGTTAAAGACACAGACTCTATCACTTCGCTACGGAGATTAGAATAACTATGGTTTTCATAGAAGCTACTACCCAGGCTAAAAAAAATGAAAGTGTTGAATAAAATAATTAATTCATCGTAGCAGTAACGTATATCGTGGGTGGGTGGAAACCTATACAGCAAGAGATATCTGGTACTGAATAGTCTATATGAACATGCAGGAATAAACCAATTAATAAACCCGTGTTTATGAACATAGGCCGAAAAGAAAGAGCGACAAAAAGTAGAAGACTCAGGTGCATTGCTTTTAAGGAAAGTTAATTACAATAAGTAAAAAAAGGATATCTTCCTTTCATATTGTTTATAAGATTTCAATTTAATTTTTCTTTCGATTAGCTGTAGTTTAGCTTACTTCCAGCTAGATTATGTATCTTTATTAAAACTTATACTTAAATTTGTTCCTCGGCTTGATATTCACTCGTCTGACAAGAAAAAAAATGTCTATACAGAGCCACATACAATTGCTCCCAACCAAATCACAGGATACTTGATTCTTATATATAACAATACTTGGGTTTATAAATTCTGGTATCTTCAGTATGGTTCTAGACGGGTCTGATCTACACTCATAAAACGTAAAATGGCGGAAGAGAATTAAGGATAATGACAAGGAATAGATAGTAATAAAGGAATATCTACTCGTGCAGAATTTTAAGCAAGAGACAAATTCTCTCACCACAAGAGAGTATTTACCTCCCTCCAGGCAGGTAGGCGCTCATTCCCCTTTACAATCCCACGGGAGATCGAAGTACTTTTAACCAGAATTAGAACTGTACTTTACTAATCAACCGATTTTCCGTTGTCCAGTGTTTTTATGTATACTATACTGCAAAAAACTGTTTTACTTCAACAGATTAAGAACAGATGATTGAAACATCCTAAAGGAACAGAATCACTCATCGATAAGTTGTAGCATTTGACAGGGGAACTATAAACCGTTCAGTCAGGTATTTTATTGGAGGTTAATTTGTTTTAAGTGAAATAATCACCTAAGAATATGAAAAAATTAAACTGTATGTGTTTTATGATCAAGATGTCGTATCCATATGGAAAATAATAACGTTACAGGTGATTAGCATGTTTTAATCGCCAAAGGGGATTTTCAACAGTCTATATATATAAATTAGCAAGGACAAAGTAAGCAAAAAGTATTTTTCCTTTTTTATTTAGGTAATAGAATAGAATAGATTATTTAAGATTTATTAATAATTACAAAACACGTTATTATAATTTATATAAATGAATGTAAAATTAAAATGAATTTTACTATTACAACTACAGTAGTTATTAATTAATAGGCAGATCACACGAACTCCTTTTGAAATTTTTTTATAATTTTACAGTTAAGATAAATTCTAAAGTTAAAACCTTAAAGAAACATGAATTAAACGTTTGGTAGAATAATGATAGCTTGTTGTGCTAATAATAGACAAAAAAAATTTAATTTAACTTTTTAATTTTTATTTTTGGATTGTTAAATGTGGAGTCTAGACCAAATAACATCAGATCCATGGAACTAAAACATCTCACCATCTAAATAATATGTAAGAATCTGATGTGAACGCCAGATTTACTCCTTTTAAATTACACATACACATTTTTTAAAAAGTAAATAAAATTTTATTTCAAAAAATATTTTTTTTTCGAATTTTTTTTGTATTTTTATTGTTATTATTGAATTATTATTTATTTTAAAAAGTTATTTTACATTCCGAGGTTAATAATTATAAATAAATCAATATATTTAAATTAAAAAGAAAAAAAGTTTAAAAAAGGAATGCAGTGCCGAACCGATGTGCCTTCCCCTTCTAAGATTCAAATATTTCATTAAAAAAAATTTTATTTGGCTATAAATCTGGAACCAACGAAAATAAGTACCACTTATGATATATATATCGTTGTAAAGCTCTTAAGGAGGACTTATTACTACAGTTAAGAAAATTCCAAAATCCATATATTTTAGAGCTTTTTTGGACATTTTTCGTTCAGTTGATTGCAATCAAAAGGGGAAGTGCACAATTAGATGTTACAATAGTCCTAAATCCAAAATTTCAATATCCTACGGCTAATCGTTTTTGAGTTATGCGAGATACATACGTACGTATGTACATACAGACGTAGTGTCGAAACTAGTCAAAAATCAGAAAACCGAAATTTTTCGCGATTGCAATACTTAATTTTTACGCTATTGAAATTTTTTATGATTGATGCACTGATTTATATTTATTATTTAATGACTTTATTCTAGAATTATTTGCTTTTAAAGATGTAGTTTATCCTTGATCGAAATCTACTGTAAAAATGTGTAAATAATAAAATGACTAATAATAAGTTCGTCTTTGTAAAGTCAAACTGCAAATAATTTTTATTTAATAACATTTTTATTAATTACTTTTTAAATTGTTTTAGAAAATGAAAATCGACTGACTTTAAAAGACTTAGCTTCTCAAACCTTTCTTTTTATATTGGCTGCATATGAATCAAATTCTTCTGTAATATGTTTCGCCCTTTATGAATTGGCAAATAATCCAGATATTCAGGAAAAACTTGCACAAGAAGTTGAAAAAGCTGGTGATGATCTTTCTTACGAAGAATTACACGACTTGAAATACTTGGATATGGTTCTTAACGGTAAAAGAAAAATTACTTGCAATGTTAGCTTACTTAATATTTATAATTTATTATTATTTACATTACAGATACACACGCACACGCGCACGCGCTTATAATATTAAATTTTAATATATTATTTATATATAAAATAATATATATATTTTATTAACATAATTGATAAGTTACAATCGATAAGCAACAAGATAAAATGTTCAATAGATCACTAGATAGATTAGTGGGGAATGTTCCCCACCTAATCAGAAATGATTCCGAAGAAGCAGCATAGCGGTAAATCGATCACACAAACACACATTTATTACCAAATCTGTAACAGGTATTATAATATTAAAATAGTTTGTCTCCTACTTAATGTTCTATGAATAGTAAATTTGGCCAGCCACAAACAATCCATAAATACTTTTTGGAATACGTCTTTTTCAGTCAGAATTTTAATCTTACACTGATAAAATCTTCTATTTTTTTTCAATCAGATGTTACAGTAAAAATTGTTTGTCGATTTATTATTAATTACAAATTATTCTTCTAATAATTGTTGTGTTTAAAAAACTATTTACTTAAGTATTAATGATATAATGACAATTAAAACCGTCTCATTTTGCTGAATTCCATGTTTTTTATTTTCTAGTTATGTATTTTATAATTTTACTTGTACTCTGACTTTATTTTGTAATAAACCTTGAGTCAAGAAGTGTAAAGGTTTTTCTTTAAAAAAACAATTTGGTCAAATTGTAATTCTTTGTTACTACTGAAATTATTATTGTTAATAAATCCGAAAAAAAATATTTTTATTTTGAACTGATTTTCAAAATCGTCGTAATTTGATTTTTATTATAAGATTACTAGCCCGGTATGCGATTAAATTTGAAAAAATTGTAGAATTTTATGGTTTCCATTTTTTTGTACAGGAGAAAGAAAGATAAAAGATGATTCATTAAATGATCCCACAACAAAAAGGTTCTTTTGTAATATTTTAGATCTATCAAAACAAAAATCATATTAATTTGAATTAAGATCTTTTTTAATTTTTTTCCTAGTTTTTCAAAATTTCGAAACTAATATTGATCCATTATTAAGATATTAATCTTAATAATGGATCAATATTGGACCGATTTTCACGTTTCGTTTTTTATTATATTTAGAATTCTCTAAACATTAATTAGATTTTTTTTTTCATTTTTTTATTACATTCAATTTTAATTTTTTTAAATTTTGTAATTGATAAAAAAAAATATTTTAATTAATGATATAATTAAAGTATATTTTTTATATTCATACCAATATTTAGGTCGTTAACAGAAAGGTCAGTAATAAAATCCAATAGTTTGCATTTCTGAATCACTGATAAGAATTATATTTCCTGCTTTACTACACTTATTGTTTTACTTACTACAGTGAGCCTTGGCTCACTATCAGCAGATTATACCATCCGAAATAAAAATTTTTCTAAATTTTCAGAAAATTAATTTTTCCCCTTCTCATATTTATATCAGGTAAGTTTTATTTCAAATACGATGATTTTTTATTCAATATTTTCACTAGTCCTTCAGTTTTCTGGGGTTTTTTCCAGAGAGTCCAGCCCCATCCGTCCAGTAATAATGTACGCGTGTCAGGCCAGACACGATGTAAGCAAGTTCATCGATTCCAATCGTAACTCGGCAATAAAATAGTCTGTTGGCTGGTTGATCGGACTCAAAGAAATCTTAACTGGGTCCGATCTACTCATTTATAATGACGGTATAAATTATTTTTAAGTAATAAACATATACATATAAATAAAATACATTCAAAATAATTTTGATATTTTATAAAAAAATATTTTTTTCTAAGTACGAATTATAATTACTACTTTGAAGTGTAAAAGGATGATCTAAGTAAAAGATAATTTAAATTATTTTATTTTTTATCATATACTTTTATTAAAAATTTATTAGTTAATATATTTTAAGTCGATTTCATAAGAAAGGTACCATGATTCGACTTCCGGAAAATTTCGAAATTTTCACATCCCGTAGATTCCAAATCCACACCGTCAGTTCAAAAGTTCACTTTCAAATTGATATATAAAATATAGTGACCCAAAATAACGGTCGAGTTCGTTAATGGACAAAATCGGATCATGGGGGTGGAAATGGGGAAGAGGCTTTTTTGAAAAAAAACAAAATATCGCTATAACCTTATTAACCTAATTTCTTAATAAGAAAAATATTTAATTAGTTTAAAGTGCTTACTATTCTTTGGATAAGGGCCTAAAACTTATCTAAGTAAAACGTTTTAATATAACTAACCGTTAGCCCATGGGGGTGGAAAAAATGGGGTTTCGATGACAAAAAAAAATCATACCTCCCTTAATAGACATAGCATCCATCGATTTAAAGTGGTCGTCAGTCCTCTAAACATTACCTAAAACGTTTATCTGAAACAATTTTTTATATGGCCGACTCTTACGGTAACGGATGACCAAAATGTTGCTAGAATAGTAAGAAGATGGGGCTTGCCGTATGCTAAACATGTGAAACATTTTTCACATGCAACCGTTGTATTGAGTAAATTTTTAGTTTTTCTTAACTTTAAGTTGGAAGTCTCTTTTATCCCCTACTTGGCACCGGCAAAATCTACCACCGCATCTCGGCGTGCCGAAAGAAATTTTTTTTTTAACTAACTAATCTTCATTTTCAAATAAAAAGGGACGCAATTTAATCTTTACATATTTTTAGACTATTAAATGTAACAGTCAAATTTTTTCTACATATAAATTTTATTTTATCTCTCATAATCTCACAATGCCGGGAATCTCAGAGAACCAACCCATGACTTTTCAAAACTGATTTAATCATTTAATTGTTTTTAAAATAATAACGTATAAATTTTCTTTAAATTATCTTATAAAAATAATTGTTTTTTCTTGGAAAAAAATTCCAAGTTTCATGCTGCAACATTATACACTAATCTTAAAATATAATTTAGCAAATTGGAACTTAGCATCAGAATATAATCTCTACCTATAAAGCAACTTGTTCTGATTGACTGATTGATTCATCAACGCCCAACAAAATCTACCTAAAATAAATTTATGAAAATTTTTATACAAGTTTTTCTTACGTTTAAGTACACTCTAAGAATGATTTTTTTGAAATTAAGAGTTTAAAGGGTTACAATGGAGTAACAATGAAATTTACAATTTTTTTTTTTAATTTCTCGATAAATTAAAATATCACCTAGATTTCTAGTATGTGTAATTTTCATGTGGTTTTAATTTCAATTTTTGAAATTCGATCTTGAAAGTGGTGAAAAAAGGTAAAAAAATATTTGAACATTAATTGAAAATTTTCCCCATTTTCGACTATACTATTCACTAGATTGGGGATTGCAAATATCTTCAAATAAATATCTAAAAACCATTTTCGGGTTTTTTAGAATTATTATTTTTTAAAAAGTGTGATGGTGTGGCGGCACAATTACCACAGCCACTGTTCTGCATGTGCAACGCAATTCGCTGCATCTGCCTCCCGTTACTTGACTAAAAAACATAAAATAAAACTCATTAAAAAAAAGATGAGAAACGAAGTACGTTCAACTGGTGGTTGTTAGGTAACGCTAAGAACCGGGGAAAATAATTTTTACCAGTACCAAGTACGGGTGACAAGTTACAACATATTTTTAAGAAGGAGGTCTACTACTATTTTGAAACCAACATTTTTAGATCACTCAAAGTTTTTAATCATGTATTGACCAAAACTGTTGTTCTAAAGAAATTACAATACAGTAATATTTTTTATAAAGTGAACAGAATTTAATTTTTATTTATCATTATTATTCTCACAAGCTTAAGTTTAATTAACACAACGTAGGCGACGAGGCAGAACGTTTAAAAGTAATTAATATACTCGTACCGCAAAGATCACTGAATTCACTTGGTCAATAGGAAAAGACAAATTGGATGTTAGTTTTTATTTACATTTGCTACAATGACTTGTTAATTCCAATATCTGTTTTAAATTACATCAATCTATTTTTCAATATTAATATTATTAATTATTTTCATGATTTCAGTAATATTTTATTTTATTGTAATATTTTCTTTTTATTGTAATATTTTTTATTGTAAAATTGTATTATTACATTATTATAATTTATTACATAATAACATTAATAAAATTATTCCAGTGTAGTTCCTGTCGAATTATTTAATTTTATTCAGGAGGAAATTAAAACTGGGTTTTTAATTTAAAGTGACACAATTCAAGAATATTTGCCATAACTTTGTTATTTATCAACAGATCTGAATAAATAACGTAAAATTTTCTTTGTCGTAAAACGCTTAACATTTTTTGTATAACAAAAAATTTAAATAAACCAGCTGTTGCAAACATATTAACAATTAAAAAGTTTACATGGCAACAATTTAAATGGACTGAGAGATCAGGTTCATTATTTTATATTAGAAAACATCTAGATACCTTAATAGTATACGAAATTTCAGCTTAATACGATCAACCATTCCTGAAAAATAAATTTTTATGTTAAAAATACAAAATGCGGACAGCTGGTAAACTAAGAGTTTCCAGACATATGTTGATAAAAAGTTTTTTTTTGTTGTGTGGGACCATCACCTGAATCTTGAAATGGCTTTTATAAACACTTTGTAAATAAATATGGTACACATATGTAAAAAATTCTATTTAGGTTTTATATAGTATATACATAATCAATTTTATACACTTCCGTCAATTATCAATAGATAATAAAACTATGGTTTTTGGAACCTAATTTGGATTGCTTTAGTTTTAAATTAAATTAAAGTAATTTTTAATTAAAAATTTTTTTTCCTGGTGGATGATTAATATATTACATTATCCAGAAAATTGTGTGAGAATATGTAATTATGTAGCGTATGAAAAATACCTTGCCTGACCGGAATTTGAACCCAGGACTTTGCAATTGCATTACAATTCTGTACCTCTGTCGTCACATTTCTTTTTACATAAACCTGCTAAATCGGTATGTAGAAGTGAATAGCAGAAATATAAGACCACTTTGAGGAACATTTAAAATTATATAAAATCATTAAAAATTCAATAAAATACTGGAACCTCCGAATGAAAAGCAAAGACGCTACCACTTCTTCTAGGAGAACGGTATTGCAATAAAACTAACAATAAATTTACCGATTTTACAAATAATTAATGCATTGTTATATATTATAACGGGTAATTATAATAATAAAAAATAAAAATATTATTAATTTCCATGTTCTTGAATTTTCAGAAGTATGGAGAAAATATCCAGCCGCTGGATTTCTATTTCGAGAATGCAAAAATAATTACAAACTACCAGATGGAAAGATTCTGGAAAAGGGAACTATTGTGAACATACCAGTACTTGGAATTCAAAGAGATCCTAAATATTTTCCTGATCCAGAAAAATTCGATCCAGAACGTTTCAACAAAACATCACCCTCACACCCGATACAATCTTTTAGCTATTTACCATTTGGAGAAGGACCACGTTTTTGTATAGGTAAATAAATATATTTATATAATAAATTCACTCATAAAAATTTTCACTTATTTATAATTCCGATTAGTATATTAAATGATCTAATTAATTTTTAGATTGACTGTTTTTTTCTAGGATTCATAAAATCGAATTATTTTTTTATTAAAAAATAATTGTTGATTGTATAGAAGAAACTAAATGTTTCTACATACGAGAATTAGTTTATACAACCATTAATTTAATTTTCATAGAAATTAAATTTAGCTATTTTGTTTTGTTTGAGACAGAGAAAGTCAGAAATATGAATGGTTAAGTAAGAATAAGTTCATCTTTCTAAAATATGTAACTTACTAGATAAATAACAAAGAAATATTTTATTCAAATCTTCTATGAATAAAGAAAGGAATCGATTCAGTACCTAGCTGAACAAATCAAGTGCTTTATCAGAGCAGCGATACAGAATGTAAAGTTGTAAATAAATGTAACTTATGGCTGAATATCACACAATCATTTTTCATTGAGAGAGGGTTGGTTGAAGCTGCAGATAGAATTTACTGGTCAATGTAGGCTACGTTAAAACTGAATAAAATTACTTAAGCTTTTATCCAAAGAACTTTATTTTTAAAAGAGACAATGTATTTAATAGATTAGATATTGACAAAAATGGATAAAACATTAAATTTTTGTTTTACGCTGTATACTCCAGTGTTTATTAAGATAGTGACGTGTGCAAAAAAATAAACTGAGATGAAAAAAGAATACCAGTCTTTTGTTTGTTCTTAAAGTAATGTTGTTGAGTATACTGCCAGGACTATAAATAAGTAAGAGAGAAGTTGTATTTATAAGAGTTAAAATACCTTGAATTTTGGTGAACTGTGTAATCTGATTGATATACGTCTATTTTAAGCTTAAATAAGGCAATAGAATTTCATTCATATTTCCTTTTTTCTTGGATGCCTAGTACGAATGCCTAGTAGAAAGCTATTATGTACAGTTTTATGGCGTTTTCAGAGTATAATTGAGCCTATTAGAGTAGACTGTAGGAGATAAGATAAGAAATATTCCTATAAGTTGCATAAAAATCTATTCTGCAGTTTGATGTTTTTAAATTTGAAACAAAGTAATAAAAAGACGATATAGATAGTCAGACAAATATCCAAAAATTTCCAATAAATTATTGAAACTGCATTCATGTCCACAGAATTTCCTAAAAACTATCACGAAAAATTTACAATATAAAAAGTATATATATCATTTTTTAATATAAAAGCGTATTTATCTCACATTACTAAAGGGCATTTGTATGTGTGTCTGTTGTGTATGTGTCCTTCCCTATTAGCTTATCTCCGGATTGTACCGATCACTAGCGGAAAATTCCGACTCGACAGTACATTTTCCGTGATGATCAGGTGTATATTTGTTGTATGATTATATATCGATATATATATATATATATATATATGAAATATATATTAATAATATATTTTAGATAGATTTCATTAGGAAACCTACTTATAGTACTTATCATGATTCGACTTCCGAAAAATTTCGACATATCTTCGCGTTTCACATCATCCAGACTCCAAAACCACCGTCAGCTCAAACGTTTATATATATATATATATATATATATATATATATATATATATATTTCATTTTCTTGTGGGTACAATAGCTGCCGTAATTTTGTGCTAATCACTTTTTAATTGTTCCTTAGGAATAACTCATTCCAAAATCTCGGTCGAATTTGTTAACGGCCAAAATCGCACCATGGGGGTGGATATGGGTGGCATTTAACAATTCTTTGGATAACGGTCATCTACCTCCGCCTTCTGGCATGCCGAAAGGGATTCTTTTTATTTTTTTGATTATTTTTCTTCATAAAACAATGAACTATAACCAAAAAGTAAGCACCAGAGTGTACTGATACTAGCGAAAAATCCCGATTCGTTAGTATCAATTTCTAGAATTAAATTTCTAATGTAATTTTCGTTATATCAATTCTCATTCAAAAAAAAATATTTTTATACAAGAGGGTAATCAATTTTCAATTTTGGACACTTATAAATCCTATTCCGTGACGCCGCTCTCCAGGGCAACCCGCTCGGAGGGTCTAGCTGCGGAGAGCGTTCCTACGGCACGCCTCTGCAGCTAGTTTATATATATAAATACAATTATATTAGTAACTTTTTTTGTTTTATTTTTTCAGGCAAGAGATATGGATTAATGCAGTCAAAAATAACTTTATTTTCACTTGTGTCGAAATTTAAATTCGAGCTATCAAAGAAAACTGCAGCACCTCTTAAAATCGATCCAAAAACCTTTGTCACTCAAACAGAGGGTGGAATGTATTTAAAAGTATTTAAAAGGTAAAAATATCGACAATTAACTCCTTTACAAAAATCTATTTTATAAAAAAAATATTGTAAATTAAAAATAAATAAAAAAATATTTTATAATTTTAAGTTCACATGTTAAAATAAACATTTTAAAGTTATTTTGCATTTATGTTTTTTTATTCATATAATACATTTAGTACAAATCAGTTTAACTTAAGATGACTTCTTTATTCTATTAAAGAAAAAAAATTATATCTAGTACTTCAAGATGTTTTAACCTAAATTAATTGAATGAAAAATATTCGTAGTCATTGAAGGAAAATTTTAGATGAAGATATAACCTGAAACTCTTTGTTCTAAAGTTGCAGCTGGTAAAATGTTGTCTTTGATTTTTTTTTTCGCTCCAAAGGTAAAAATAATGCTATGTTAGAGATACAAATTATGAAGAAATATTTATGGTTAAATATGTTATTTTACTTGAAAAATTAAAACAAATGGAAAACTATTACTGTACTGTACAATAATATTATGGTACGGTTCTGTATCCTTATTATAATCTCTGAGAAAAATTACGTAGGCTAAATCCTAAAGAATAAACAGTGTTGAACTTGAATCTATGTAATTATTTTACACGTGAAATAAATATTATTTAAATTTTATACTCGCTTGCTTTATTTGAAATAGCTGTATTGCAAAACCATATTTTTGTCATGACACTATATTACTTTCTTGGTATCATAGCTCTAGAGATATGCTTCAAGAAACAAAGTATGGTAATCAGTCAAAAAAAAGGGTATAGATTTTTCTCACTTATTGATGTTTTACGTTCCAGGGACCCCAAAAAACAAAAGAAAATGGTGGGTAATGCTCTTACGTACGTATTATGTATTGACCTATTTGAAGCTAATAACTTTCGACTGGATAAAACAATTTTTGTGAAATTTGGCACAAAGATTTGTGTATATGAGGCAATTTGTTGGTAAAGGTTTGGTATTAATATCTCCAGGGTGTCGGATAAATAGTTTTATCCGACATGGGATTATTTTTGAAAAAAATTTTCAAAAATAATCCCACTTTCTATTAATATCAAGAAGTACATGCGTACTTCTTTATTGTATCATTTAAAAATATTGGTCCCAAATTCTCCCCTTCTCAAAAAATTAAAAAACTGTATTTTTAATTACTGCATATTTTTTAACCAAAAAGTTTTTATGTCTTTCTAAGAATTGCAGTAATGCAACTGGCCAAAAAAAAAAATATTTTGGAGGGGATATTGTTGGTGAGGGAGGAAGTTAGTTGATCAATGTTTAAAAACATCGATTTTCTGAATTTTTAATAATTTTTGTTTTATTTAAACTTTTAATAGTAATATTACAATAAAATGTCATCGTAATTCACGCATACTACCAAAAACTTTTCATATCGAAAAGTCTATAGAAATTTGGGGAAAACTGTTCAACACATATTTGCAAATCCACATGAACACTACAGATATAAATACATTTATCAACACCGTTTTTTTCAAATGTCGAACTTTTCATATTCTTACGTTTCAAAAACTATACTTTATTTCTTTCACTTTTACAGAATTAATAATTAATGGAGTAATCCTAATACTAATTATAATATTACTTAACTTAATCATACTTTTAACATTTAACATTGTTTTATAATACAATTTAATATTTATTACTTAACTTAACTTAATTATATTTCTTAATTTATATTATTTGTAAAAGATGAAAGATTAGGCGTCCACAAGGGTCTTGCCCGTTTTGTGGCACCATCCCTTTTCTATTAATCTTTTTAGTTAGAGTAAGGGGAAAAGTAAACAGTTTTATCTTATACAGGAGGATTAGCTTTGGTTCAATTCATGATTTACTCTGGTGGAAACTCATCTTTTCTGAGTTAAGTATAGAGAAGATCAATCGTCGTCAAATATTTATGTTTACTAATAAACCTTTCATCCAGTGCTACCCGCTAAGTTATATATGTAAAAATCTATTACTATGTTAAGACTAATAGTATAAAGCATTATAATTAATTATATATGTAATCGTAAATCATGTAATTACATGGAACATACTTTCAGCGTCATCAATATTAATTAGCCATCGTCTTAGTAGCTTTAAGAAAGTGTTTAGGTTCCTACTGGTATTTATACGATTAGGAAGTATGTTATACAATCTGGGAGCAGTACTTGAAAAGAACTTCATATAACTCGTTTTAGTTGCTCTGGGGACATACACATTCCTTTTTCTTCTAAGTTCATACTCGGTTATCATACTATCTCTATGACCACTTCTGATAAATTTTCATTGCTTTATAAACATATAAATAACGTAGCGGTATATAGACAATACCCTAAATATTGGCAAAGAATGATCCGTAGTTCTTTTTTTACTTATCATTCTAACGAATCTTTTTTGGATTTTGATTATGGAATCTAAATTTGTAACATAAGTTCCTCCCCAACTGCTGATGCCGTAGTCTAGTCGACTATGCGCAATAGCAAAATAAAGTTTTCTGATGGTTATTTTTGGGGATAGTTTGTTTAAAAAATAAAATATCCTAAGATAGTTGAAAAGTTTTTGCTTTAATAGCGCAATATGATTCTTCCAGGTTAGACCACTATCTATCACAATGCGCAAGTATTTAAAAATATCACGTTGTTCGAGCTCACTACACTCTAAACAGTCGGATTTATTTATCACACATTTTTTACATTTATATTTTGTTGTAAGTGGCAATTTTATTTTCCCCTTTAGCAGAAGTTGATATACAAAGTTTTTTCAACGCTCAAGATCATATAATGATTTAAAAAGCATAACCGCAGTGCGTCCAAATCTGATTGCATGTCATCAACCACTTCTATCCAGGTGTTGTGGATATAACACAAGGCAGTATCATCTGCAAACGCGTATACATTACCTTTAAGCGGGCCAAACAGACACTATTTACATATATTATGATTAGTATGGCTCCCAATATGGATCCTTGTGGTACTCCATATTGTACCCCAGCAATGTTACTTAAACCCCCTTTTATACTCACGCACTGTCGCCTGTTGATCAGATAGCTCTCAAACCAATCAAATGAAACACCTCTAATGCCACTCATCCACAGAATGCGTAGAAGGACATTGTCGTCTACACAATCAAAAGCTTTTGTTATGTCTGAAAATAGACCGCTCACACATTTTTTATCATTTATGCCCTGAAATACTTGGGTAGTAAAATTTAAGAGTGCCTTTTCAGTATTGCTCCCAGCCATGAATCCATATTGGTTTTTACTAAAAAAAAAAGTTTTATTGAGGTACGATATTAATCTGTTCTTCATACATTTCTCATAGATTTTAAAGAAGATAGAGAGTACAGATATTGGTCTATATTGAGTAACAGAGTTTATCTCCTTTTGTAAAGACAGGTATTACTACTGCTTTTTTTTAAAGCGTACGGGAATTTTCCGGATTGGAGGCTGATATTTACAAGAAAAGTAATCTTTTCTACTCTACAAAACTTAGTAGAGTAGAAAAAAATTTCAGAAGTTCACCACATATTTTCTCTATTCTGTTAGATTATGTAATCATAATGATTGAAGATGACCCTACATAATTAAATAATCATTCCTGAAAAATAAGAAGACATAATAATACTTAACAATATAAGCATTCTATTCCAGAGTTAATAGGTTAAAATAAGTAAAGCAAAGTGTTTTCTTGTTACATTTTCCAGTTAGCCGAATAAACTCTTTTACATCAGCCTGCCCAGATTACAAATAAGCTGGTAGTCTGCTCTTCACGTGACACCATCATGTTGTTTATCACAGGATCTGATTTATAATAAGCATCATCATTTTCAGAGAGAGAAATTGTGACTAGTGTTTCTTGAATCACAGATGATTTACAAGCGTTATTGGCAAATTTAAGACTTGCACAGATTATAAAAAGAAAGAATCTTCTATTATATCCTATAATAGACGATAAAAAAAACCAGGCTCTATAGAAAAGTAAATAATTTATTTACTCTTTCTAAAAAAATATCCCGTAAAGAATTGATTTATACAATTTAAAACTTAAATCCACATGTTAGTAGAGCACATGTTAGTAGCACTAGGCTGAAAATTTTCAAGTTGAGTTTTCAGCCAGAGGAGGGTTCTCATTTCAAATACAGAAAGAATTCTATATTGGTATATATATATATATCCTGAGGTCCCTGGTTGGAATTCGGGTCAGAGATTTTCATACTCTACAAAATTTATTTATCATTAAGTGACTATAAGTGGACATAAACCTGTTTATACATTGAAATGAATAAATAAATATAAATAAGTTAATATGTATATATATATATATATATATATATATATATATATATATATATATATATATATATATATATATGTATATATTTAAATATAATATATTAATATTTATATATATATTATAAATAATATATATATATATATATATATCACACACTCGAGAAAACCTTAGTACACGTTCGGTAGCAGTCTTTTTAGGTCCCTTTGGGTTGTTTGTTAATTTTTACGAAAATATTTAAATTTATTCCTAGAGATTTTTGTTTTGATTAAAGTCCCCTTTTTGCATGTCAATCTAAATATAAAATCAAACCAAAATTACAAGTAAATTAAATAAAACCCACCAAAAAAATCAACAAAAAAGTTTTAAAATTCTAACACTTTACTTATTTGAATTACGACTTTTTAAATTCGAAGCAAAATTAAGCAATAGAAAATTAATGGTAATTTTTTTAATTAGAACGTACCCAAGGTACTTTTGAAGACGTGTACTATCAGTAGCAGAGTAGAAAACAATAACAATAACAAGGATTAATAGAAAAACACTTATATGAAACATTTAGAGAAGAAAAAATAAACAAAAAGAGAAAAAAATTAAAAATGAAAGTTAAAATAGAAACATAGAGGAAGGGAATGAAGGACTGATTCCCTTCCTAAAAAATTCTTTTGACTTTAGGTACCGTAAACCCAAATATTCGTGAATTTTACTATTTTTAGCAAACCACAGAGCCTCAGCAACACACCTTGCTAGTTTGTTCCGAAACCTCTGCATGATTTCAATACTTATCTGGCTTGTCGTGCCCCATAGTTCGACAACGTATGTTCATATTGGTTTCAAAATTTCTGAGTATAAAAGTAGTTTATTAGACAAATGTAACTCAGACCTTCTGTCCAGGAACCAGTACAATTCCTTAAAATTAAGTTCCTTTCTTTCTCTCTCATATGAACCTTTCACATCAGACTACATGAAGGTGAATAGCCAGGTACCTAAACTTCAGTATACGAGATTAAATGTCACCAAGGTAGAACCGTGGGTAGTCTCCTCTTCTCATTGTGAATGTCACACAGCTGGACATTTTTTGATTTACTCTATCTTCCATGTACCCAGCCACCTGCTGACTAGATTTAATTCAGATTGTACATTAGTTGAGGGGACAGTTTGGTTGTCATCAACTGCCAGAATAGCCGTGTCATCGACAAAAGAAGCGATAGTGACTCCATCTCAACCGGAAGGTTTGCAGTGAAGATATAGGAGGACCCTTAACTGAGCCTTACGGAACCCTCGACTTCGAAACACGCAGTTAAATCTTGATTATATTTTACCTGGGAAAACGACCATCTAGGAAGTTACGAAGAACAAGATAGAACAGTTTAAGGAAGTTCTTTTCAACTTGCAAAGAGGTACAGGCAGCCAGACCTTCTCAAAGCCCTACTGGACATCTAGGAAGGCTGCTGAACAGTAACTATTTCCTCTCTAAGCTCCTATTGATGACGTTAATAAGTCTACGAGTTCGCTCAATAGTGGAGTCTCCACTACGGAAAACAAACTGATGATCTGGAATAACGTGACTATGCTCCAGAATAGGCCTCATCATCTGAATAAATAACCTCTCAAATACTTTTGACAAAAGATTGAGTTTCTGATCGGATTGAGAGCGGACGTGTCTAGATCGCTATGTTAATTTTAGTGTTTTTCGATCGTATGTAAGTTATTTACTTAGTTGTTTTTTGTTACAGCGTGGTAAATCTTTGTTTTTTTTTGTTTGTTGGAAATAATTGAGTTAGAATAATTTGTATTTTTATCAAAATTCAAATTTTTTGGTTAATTATTGAGAATCAATACTATACATTACATATGTATTTGGTACTGGTATGAACTAGTTTAGGGTTCGAATGCATGCGTTATCTTAGTATGACATATGTATTAAAACATACTGTTGTTTATTCTTTTTATTATTGTTTGTTTATATTTTGTCTTCAAACATAACTACTTGTACGTGATGAATTGATTATTTTTGTAATTTTCAGGATTATAAATTCTTTTGCACATTTCGGAAATTATATTTTTGAGCATAATATTTAACAACTGTTATTATTATTTTTTCTCTGAA
This sequence comes from Lycorma delicatula, assembly GCF_047948215.1. NCBI lineage: Eukaryota > Metazoa > Arthropoda > Insecta > Hemiptera > Fulgoridae > Lycorma > Lycorma delicatula. The sequence continues at coordinate 207,141,469 of NC_134457.1, read as the reverse complement.
CAACTGGTTCACTGTCATACTTTAAAACGTCAGTGGAATTCGTACAATTATCATTATTACTACAAAAAATTGAAAGAGGAAATCAACGAAAATATTCTGCAAGTGATTAAGCAGGAGATCGCTTCTTTAAATATTGCCTCTCTACTCCAGGAACAAAACAAAATTATAGACGGTTTAAGTAGGGAAAATGAAGGTGTCGGGTTGCAATTATCTAAATAATATAAAATTAGTGATTCAATGAGGGAAAACAATTTAATATTTTACGGCGCGTCTATAAATGGAGATGAAGACAATGGGAAACGAAAGGAAACAATTTTGGATTTGTATAATTGGGTTTATGGTGGTAAACTTACGAGATTCTGAATTTTAGTTTTGAGAAAACTCGGTGATGTACCTGATAAGAATCGCCCTGTTTTATTGATCCTTTTATCCAATTTAAAGAAAACTGCAATTGTGAAAAACTGAGCAAGACTCAAGTGTACTAAAATATTTTCTCCGCGGATCTCGACCAAGAAAGTAAAATAATTCGAAAAGATTTGCTTGAAAAGAAGAGTTCCTTACTGAAATCAGGTCATACTCTATTAGTATTATAGTCATTATCTATTAGTATTAGTATTATCATGATAGTATTATAGATTTTGATCTACACTCTCAAATAATTTTTTTTTTTTTTTTTTTTTTAGGGCGAAAAACGAGCGGTCGTTATCATCGCCCGGAAAATAAATTAATAAATAAAAGTAAAAGTAACCAAAACCCAAAACTACTATCACAGTAAGCGAAATTCGGAATGGGCGTATAAGGCCCATTCTCGGATAACAGAAACACTAACATGCAACTCAAAACTACGTTAAAAACCATCATATTAAAACTAAATAAAACTTAAAACTAAAAAAAAGAGATAAAACTTACAACTAATATCACAAAAATCCTAAAACCAATATCACAGACGAATTTAAAAACAAAAAAAAAAAAAAAAAAAACAACAACAAAACATGAACATACATACATAAAACAAAATTCCGATAGGGAGTGTAAAAGGCTCGCCACTCGGATAACAAAAACAATACATAAGATCAGAGTAATTACATTTTTGTACTAACCCTATACTACGCAAAAACAGAAACATCCGGTTTAAAACCTCTTTATCATTACACAAGACACCACGGATGCTTCTGGGTAGTTTAAATTTACGACGCAATGCCGCATAACATATGCAGTCCACGAGTATGTGGCGCACAGTCACGCGGCAGTTGCATCTTGCGCATAGAGGTGGTTGTCCTCTTGTAAACAGGTACTCGTGTCTGACCCTCGTGTGTCCTATCCGCAATCGACAGAGAACTACTTCCTCACGCCGGGGTTTTCTGTATGAGGAGTCCCATGGTAACACAGAATCCCCAATCCGACGGAGTCTATCATCAACGGTAGCTGTCCAATCACCTTGCCACCTTGTTCTTAATAATTGTTTTACATAGTTAATGAAATCAGAAGTAGCAACTCGGGTGGTGAAAGGAGGCTGATTACATGCTTCTTTGGTAGCGGAATCTGCATGTTAATTACCTGGAATCCCTACGTGGCTAGGGACCCAGCAAAAACTCAACTCTGTGTTGCGATTATTCAACTCAGCGATTGCGTTATAAATTTCAATGACGATAGGATGTTTGGAATAAAAGTTTTTTAAGGTTTGGAGAGCACTACACGAGTCACTGCAAATAAGAATTTTTCCATATTTAGGGTTAATGATGTCTAGAGCCCTACTTATAACGTACAGATCAGCGGCAAACACACTCGTAACACCGGGTAGACCAAACATATAAGTTCTTTCATTGACAACAAATGCACACCCAACTGTATCGTTTTGTTTCGATCCATCAGGTATACAACCGCGTCTGGTTTCATCTTGGGAGAGAACACACTGAAACATTTGCTGAAAGACAATAGATGTTGTTGATTGTTTATTGTATGTAGTCAGGTCATAATCAAAATTTATAAGGTTTATTCTCCATGGAGGATATGAGCAAGGATACATAGGAAAGAATGACGGTGTGTCAACATTTATATGCTGCAGCAGACGCCAGGTACGGACACCTACAGGTGCAGTACGACGTGGATGAACCTCATACTTTCCTAGATTAGGATTTCTAAAGACCGAGTCAAGAGCCGGGTGATTTGGCTGTCCTCTGATACGAGCAAAATAAGATAATAAAAGGTGGTCTCGTCTATCCCAAAGTGATGGTTCACCACAGTCTACAAGTAAGCTTGCGACAGGACTTGATCTAAACGCGCCTGTGGCAAGCCGAAGGAAAGTATGATGTACACTATCCAGCATTTTAAGCACGAATTGACGAGCTGAAGAGTAGGTGACACAACCATAATCTAAACGGGAGCGAACAAAGGAATAGTAAAAACGTATCATACATGACCTATCGGCTCCCCAGTTGGTGTTAGTAAGGACTCGCATCATATCTAGAAGTTTGGAACATTTTGTTTTCAATACTTTTAAATGTTTGACCCAAGTAAGACGGCTATCAAAAAATAAACCTAAAAACTTGTAAGTAGAGATAGTAATAGTCTCTCCGTTCAGAAATATTTCCGGAATAGACGGGTTTCGTAGCCGAGAAAAAACTACACATTTTGTTTTTTCGGATGAAAATGTGAAACCAGTAATCCTGGACCAAGCTTCAAGGTGAGATATAGTGTTCTGCAGTAGTCTCTCTGCTGTAGGCGTTGAACGGCTTGCAATATAGATAGCAAAGTCGTCAGCAAATAGAGAACATGAGACAGGAGCCTGCACACATTTGGTAACATCGTTTATGGCTACAGAAAATAAGGTGGCACTTAATACACTACCTTGGGGCACTCCATTCTCCAAGATGACACTATCTGAGAGCGAATCATCTACACGAACACGAGCCGTTCGGTGATTTAAGAATCCCCGGATAAAAGCAAGCATATTGCCCTTGATTCCCCATTCTTTGAGAGTGTTAAGAATACCACGTCGCCAGGCTGTGTCATACGCCTTTTTTATATCGAAGAAGATAGCGACGAGGTGCTGCCGATTTAGGAAAGCGTTTTGTATGGCTGTTTCCAGTGACACTAAATGGTCAATAGAAGATCGTCCTTGTCGAAAACCACACTGTTCTGGAGATAGAAAGCCATGATTCTCCAAGTACCATGTAAGTGTGCGGTTTACCATTCTCTCCATTATTTTACACAAAACGCTTGTCAACGAAATAGGGCGGTAGCTTGAGGGGTTCGTTTGGTCTTTACCAGGCTTCAGCACTGGTATAACAAATGCTTCAGACCAGCCGGGTGGGAAGACTTGTTCGGAGAATAAACCGTTGAAAATATTCAAAAGTTGTAGTAGTGCCGAATTAGGAAGGTGTGAAAGCATGGAAAGGCGAATGTTGTCCGGTCCTGGGGAAGTGTCCCGTGAGTTTTTAAGTGCATGTAACAATTCTTTAAATACGAATGGAGTGTTTAATTCACCAACCGAATCACCAATGTTTAACGATAATACTATTTGTATCTTGTAACGTTGAAAAATCGTTATTATATGATGAGGTGAGAGACACCGAGCGGAAAGATTTTGCTAGACTATTTGCCACTTCCGAGGATGATGAAAGGAGTTCTCCTTCATCAATAAGACCAAGAATAGATTGTTTCGGTGATCCGAAAATTGCACGAACCTTCTTCCATACAGTAGACGTGGGAGTAGTGCGTGAGATAGTGCTCACGTATTTCGTCCATGAATTCCTCTTAGCGTCCAAGAATACTCGACGGCACACCGCTCTAGCCCTGCGGTACAAATCTAGATGCTCTGTTGTAGGCCCACGATCAAATCTTCGTAGTGCCTGTCGTTGATTCCTAATAGCATATTTGCAATCATCGTTCCACCATGGAACGAAAGGACGTCTAGGATTACCCGATGTTTGTGGGACACATCTGTTGGCATTCTCAAGTATCATGGACGTAAAAGAAGAATATTGGTCGAGGATGTTCGCTTCATCGTCATACTGAGATTGGAATGCTTTATGGTATCCGTTCCAATCTGCCTTTTCAACAATCCATCTCCGTGGCCTTCTTTTAATCTCGCAGTCTACACCGAAACCAATAATAATTGGTCTATGATCACTGCCGTGAAAGTCATCACAAACAGACCAATTAAAATGAGGGAGCACATTCGGTGAGCATATGGAGAGATCAAGGTTAGATACAGTACCAGTTGATAAGGACATGAATGTGGGTGATCCATCATTCAGTAGGCAAAGTTCAAAGTCTTGTCTCAATCTGTTTATCATATTTCCTCGAGTGGAGCAGAAGGTTGAGCCCCAGGAAATATGATGGGCATTGAAGTCTCCTACTATTAACGATGAAGATGGTATTTGCGTGAGGAGATTTGAGACATCTAAAGCACTGAACTCAGTGTTCGATGAGAGATACAGATTGCAGATATGCAATTTGAAGGGAATAAAGACCTTTACTGCAATAGCAGGGATGACAGCGGTTAGTTGAATTCTTGTAGCAGACACCCCATTCTTCATGAAAATCGCTACTCCACCACTCTCCCTACTGTCTACTAGGCAGTCGTATCTCTCACAGAAGTATCCTCTGAGTGTAACTGGGTCATGTTGTAGAAGGTGAGTTTCTTGGAAACACATGATTAGTGGATCATGTGCGTGCGCCAGTACTCTAATATCTTCAATGCGGGACCGAATACCTCTAACATTCCACTGAATAATGTTCATAAGTGTAAAAAAATAAATAAAAAAATTAAGTTTCGGAAATTATATAAAAATTAGTTGTACGTGGATTCGGTTTTTCTTTTTTGTATTTTTTATTTTAAAGAACTCCGATGCCCTAGGGTCAGGTGGTTCCTCAACCATATCCTCCAGTATATGAGGTGATGGTGGAGGAGATTTATTTGAATGGGACGCTGAAGCTGACATCCCAGAGGAGATAGCTACGCGGGATCCCCCTACGGGGAGCCCATCAGGTGGCCTACTGCCAGCTGTGATAGTCGCCATTCGCGCCGGTACGACTTTGGGAACAGGAACTTTCGTATGTATCACACTGTTTGATTCACTAACTGCGACGGAGGACTTTTTATTCATTTTTGTCAGCTCTGAGATAGTGGCTGTAAGTGAAGCTACTTGATCAGATAGCATCTGAACAAGTTTTTTAAGCTCATTGCAGGATCCGCACTGCTGATTATTAACATTTGTAGGAATTTTATTAGATGTAGCGGTGGCAAAAGATACGTCTGGTTTAGCCAGGTTCCGTGAATTGTTTAGCTTTTTATATTCTCTACGTGCAGCCGGAAAAGATAGTTTTTGCTCCGTACAGATTTTGAGAATTGCCTTTTGTGGACCACTGCAGTTTGCACATTTTCACTTTCTTCGCAGTTAGTGTCATTGTGACCCTCTTTAGCACATCGAGCACAGATCTCAGTTTTTGTACAAGATGTTGTAGTATGACCAAAACCTTGGCATCTGAAACATCGCCGTGGGTTGGGTATGAATGGTCGTACTTGAACCGAGAGGTAACCCACTTTAATCTTCTCTGGTGGAACTGGGAGATTGAATGCTAATATAAGAGACGGTGTCGGTTCTTGTGTTCCGTTCTGCCGTTTCATCATACGTTTCACTTCAACAACATCTTGGTGGCAAAGCTCATCAACTACCTCCGAGATATCTATATCTAGAAGGTCTCTACAAAAAATTACACCCCGGCTCGCATTTAACGCTTTGTGGCATTCTGCACCCATATTTACACCACCCATATTACGGAGACGCAAGTTAGATCGACTCTGTTCATCGTTGAATGTTTCAACCAGAATCGATCCGTCGCGCAACTTCCTGATATTCTTCGGGGAGCCACTTGCACCTGTTACGGTTCCGTTAATTAAGAAAGGCGAAACCCTTTGAAGGGTGCCACCCTCCTGACCATTTCTGAGAACAACGAATCTAATATTTTTATATTTCGATTCTAACAAGTTGTGGTTCTCTTCAGTAGGACTTTTATCCTCGTCAGATAAAGCTGACCGAGGTCTCTTCACAAGACTGGATTTGGTGGTTTTTTCAGATGGACCACCAACCATCATTGTGTTTATTGTTGGAACTGAAATTTTGGTCCTACGAGTACCGGCGAAAAATGGACCACTCCAGCAGACCGCACGCGTACTGGAGCTAGAGCTAAATACAACTGGGTTCGCCCTGGTGCCCAGAGGACATCGTTCGAGACTCACTACGTAGAGCCATTCACCCATCGGCACGATTTGTTCCCACCATGGGTTACGGTTGCGTTTCGTAAGATGTCGCAACACCACCGAGTGTAAATGTAAGAAATATCAGTGTAGGTTGTTGTTGTGTAATTGTGTATGTGTGTATGTTGTAATTTATGTAGTGTTCTTGGTGTAGTATATGTGTATAATGTAAAGTGTTCCGCAGCTCATTGTATAGTGGGAAGGAAAGCTGCGGAGGCTAGGCCCGTGGGGACGCCAACCCCCAAAGTCTTAAAGAATAAGACTCTCCGTCGGGGATCAAATAAGTTGCCTAACTCCAATATATCTGAATTGCAACAAGTGATCTCAAGATTTTAATTCATTATACGTTCTGTCATTAAAGTTAGAAGGATCGAATTTTTTATTACCAACCTACTTTAATGAAAGAATCACTTCGGAGGCAATTGTCTGTAATATTCATCACTTGAAGAAACTTAATAGGAATTCTAAGGATAATGTTCTAAATGCATATGGGAAAACTTTGATGTCCTTTTTTATGGTTTTAATCTGTACTTACTGGATGGATTGATGGTAGGAAGTGATCAAGGCGAGTACATTTTCACTGGCTCTCAGAGATCATCTGTAATAAATTTTTGCTTTATATACTTTGATTTACTGCCGGTGGTTCTTTTATTTGAAGTGTGTCCCAAAATATTTTCAGATCTTTTCCCAATAAAACTGAAAATTAAATTAACGGAATCGAATCATGAGATCCGTTATGCTGTACCGGTTCTTCCCAAATTAGAATGGTTTTCTAAAAATAAAGCGAAATAGCAAAAACGTGTCAGTGCATCTAGGGCTGGAGTATTGATGAAGATGTGAATTTAAATTACCTGCTTACTGTAATTTATGATAACGCATCTTCCGAAAAATACTTTAATACATCTACTACTTGCAACCCGCAAGTTTGGTCGCGCGATTGTCAAATGAAAATACGTAGGACTTTTAGACCGTTAAAAAAGTATAGAAGGACTAATTTATATGTTCGTTGTGGGGTATGAGTTATATTAACATTTTGTAAATATTTATTTATTCAAAATGTATAGGTGTACCGAATAACAAATTCTTACTGACTGTTGAGAGTAGTGAGGTACAACTTGATGTGGTAGACATAACTGGATAACAACAACGATATAGGTAACTTCTCCAAGCACACAATTACTGTGTACAACTCGCTGAGTTATGCATTGGGATTGATTGATATGGAATACTACACATTCATACATATATATATATATATATGTATGAATATGTATGTATATATATGTGTGTATATATATACATATATAGGAAGATGTTTAAACGTTGTTATACAGGTAAAAGGTATTCGATCATTTTTATAATATACAATTCTGTGCCTTCTGAATATTTTCCTGAAGACAAACAATATCTAATACTCAAGTGACTCTACGTTCATAAAAAAATTAAATAGCAGTAATAAGTTTATTTTTAGTTTCGTAACGACCTGTTATATCTCTTTATTTAATAATTTGTCAGACGAATACAAATAATTAATTAATTTGGTATAATATACATTAGTAAAGCTTACAGTCTGGGTTAGGTTTATTAGTACGGTTATGTGCGTTACATTTGCAGTGACCGATGAGTTTCTATTATTCGTGTATATATGGAAGGAGGATATACCTTACACAGTAAGGGATTCCTACTTTTTAACTCAGCTGGTAATAGCAACACAGCAAAAAAGATCGAGTCCCGGCGGAAAGGCCCCACTCGGGGTGTCCCCGTTAGAGGCACTGGCATAAACCCGAGAGCCGCCTCTCGGAGTGGGGACGGCATAACCGGGCCTGGTAGATCCTACTCTGGGGGTTTGAGGCGGGCGCAAAGTGAGATCCGACCGGCGGGCCGAGACGTGGAGTCCCGTTAGAGTAAAGGACACTCCCCTGGGCAGTGTTATACTTAACTGCAAGAATCGGGGAAGAAGAATAAGAAAAAACTCAGCTGGTAATAACGCATTCCCAAGTTCAACAGTGAGAATTGTAACGTCTAACTATTATATGAGTAAAAGAGAATGGTTTTCAGGTAACTGATTAATTTAATTACAGTAATATTTTAAATGGATTACTGCTCTTAGTTACTATTGATGTTGCATAAAATGTGTTACACTATCGTAGTAAGTAGTTATACTATTGTTAACTGCTAATAGTGGTTATTTAACAATAAAAAAAAAAAACGTTAGTTTCTTACTTTTTATTTTTGGTAAACGGTTCTTAAGCCATCTTAGTAATTTTTTTCCATTTTAAACAATTAAATTAATTCATAGATTTAATTGAACATTACAGAAATTATTACTGTCTACGTAGTAAAAACGTTTGCGATCATTGTTATACATAAACTTAGTTGAGTAATTATAAATAATGAAAATAATAAATAAAAAAAGAATAAGTTAAATTATTATTGCTATAACAAACTAAATTTTTAAGGAAGATAGCTTGACCGTAACCAGTGAGCCTTGATGTGACATCTTATCACTTGTGGCATATCTGAATTGCATGTGCTGTGTCACTTTAGCGGACCACTGGGTATTCTTCCAATCGTCACATATTATAGAGATTCTAATAATCATTAAAAATTTTGTTCATTCCAGATGCCAATGGATTATTCCTCTCCGCATTCAATAGAAAATTGTCGAGGTCAACAATATTTTGTCAGAGACGTCATAGTCTTAACACAACATAAGATTTGGATATAATCAATACTTAGTTGACCCGACTTCAATTACTCACGGTGTGAGGGAAAACTGTTCCATCGAAAGCGGTCAGTCACAGAGACCTAGTATGAATTTATTCGCTATGCTACAAGGAAGCGCTGGTCTGGTTCAGGGAGGCGAAAATCAGAAGCCATCGACAGTAATGTCATGCGGAGTCAAACACGACAGGGGCTGTGTGTTGGTAGAGTCATTATCGCACTTCTTAAAAAATAAAAACCCAGTAAAACCCGAACATGGTTTTTAGATATTTTGTCGTAGACATTCATCACGCTGTTCTCGAGATTCTTGTCTACGAATTTCTGCTGTTCTGATTCGTTGAGATGCGTTTCTTGCTACAATTTGTTCTTACGATTCATGAGCTCTCTTAACACGCATGCGTCGTGCATCTTTGCTATACGCATTTTTAAGGTTAGATTTTTTCCGCGGCATTATACTGAAATTGAAAAAAAAATTGATTATATTTAAATAAATAAATTAGATCAAAATTAATGAAAGAATTAATTAACAATTAACAGATTAAAAAATCAAAATAAAATACCAGAAAAATAAAATAAAAAGCAAGCAAGAAATATTTACACGTTTTTGTGGTGTTATGAAGATTAATAGACAAAAAAAGTTATCTATAAAGTTTTATTATTATTTTTCTATTATAAAATTATAATAATATCCAAACGATACACTACACAATTATAACACAATACACAGAATAAGTATAAAAATCATTCACGAAAAATTAAAATAGTACGGTTATGTATGAACATAAACAAATATGAAATGGAATAGAATGTATTATCTAGAAATCGAAACAACGCCATCTACCGAATGTCTACGCAACCTAGATGTCAAAAGATGTTAGAGAGTTCTATCGATGAATTAACTTACACCGTCATCTATTAGGAATTCATAGAACTAACCAATAAATATGCACTATTGTAAATATTTAATTTGCAATAAAAAATATTGAGGTCTATAATTGAGATAAAAACTATCCTATCTTTTAAGTTGGACCAAATTACAGATGGTTACGAAATTTTATCAAAATCGGTTCAGTAGTTTCGCAGTTAATCCCGAACATCCATCGTGACACGAGAGTTTTATATATAAAAGTATTTTTTTTTAGTTTTCTACAATTAAATATTTATACAAAAATACCAGTAGTTTTACAAACAGTTCCTTGTAACTACTGTTCGATTCCTATTTGTATTTCAACATGTAGGAATAAAATATTGTCTATTTATTCGATAATACCTGCAGTAAGGTTAATTGTACATATATTAATTTATGCGAACTTTTCTTACTCTGACACGCTAATTCTAATAAAATAGTTAGTATTTTTGTCATTATTTGTAAAACATTTTTTTCTACATTCTGATCAGTATTTTGTTAGAGTATTATGTTTACAGTTTATTTTTGAATAACTATGTTTGATTTTATATAGTGGTGGAAACGAAGATCTGGCTTATAATTCTGTTCGATTTTTCTCGTATTCTCTTTTTCTGTTTTGCATGCGGAACCACCGTAAGGTATTATATCAGAGGATGAATTAGGATGATATGTGTAAATGTAAATGAAGGGTAGTATTTTACAGTCTCCATTGTTGCTAATGATTTCCATTATTTCTCAGTTATTTGAAGTTTATTTCAATAATAGAAAAGTATTTTTATTAAAATGTGCTTCAAATTTTACCTTATAACTTGAAGAAAATAATATTTCCAGATGCATTGATGAATCAAAAACTAAAATTCTCAGAATTTTGAAAGTATTATCAATATAGATTTGGTTATGTTCTACTGAAAATTAAACGCGTGTAGAAAATTTAGGAAGAACTCTTCAGTTTGTTTTTGAAATGAGCATCTTTGTTTTAAAAACAGATAGATATAGGTATTTAGGAATGCATTTGATATTTTAATTCCGAGTTTATTCCTTGAAGTTACTCCATTTATCTGATTTGTAGGCTGTGTCCATGGAATTGTACATTTTTAGTATCTGACAGTAATTTTCCAAAAATTATTGATATATTATATAATATTTAAAAAATTAAAAAAGTATGATTTTGTTTAATCATACTTATTTATCTTATTTTAATATTAATTTTATAATGTATACACTTTATTTCAAATTGAAGTTTTTTTAAAATATTAAGGTTAGAATTTCGGGTTCACTAAATGACAATATCTTAGAAATTTTGATTTCAGAATGATATTAGATTAAATGTGATTAACGTGACAACAGGACAGAACTTAAACTTGAGGTGTTATAAATTTTTTAATTAATAGCTAGAAAATAAATCGTAAAATACGAGTATTAGATTAAATCTCGTTCTGTCTATTATAATTTATTTATATAGAAAAAAAGGCGTCATTTACATTTGCAGAAAATCACAGGTAAAACACGATTTTACTGCGATATATTGCATTTAAAAAAAATTGTTGTGTTTATTTTTCAGTGATCGTATCAAAGTATTTTTTATGGCACTGGATAGTTTTACAATAGATATTCATAAATGAGGTTATTAATAAATAAAATTTAAATTCCGATGATTATTCGGTTAATTAAAGAAGTTTCCTTTCTGCGTAAACTGCAGTGTATAAATATTTATAGTCTAAGATAATAATCAACTATTGTTAACACAAACTGTTAGTTCGTTGTTTGAAGTGCAACAACTTTAACATATCATTTGGCTGTCAAGAAAACAATTAACACCATATTTGCATACAACAGTAATTTTGTCTTACAATAATTTTTTTGAAGCGATAACAAGAACTGTCCAACTTAGAATTTTATGCGTTTCCGATAAATAAGTAACTTTCTGTTTGTTTTTGTCTTTAATTTGACATTATTGCCATCAATTTCGAGAACATTATCTGTTATACAAATCACCTACACTCTTTGTAGGTCAACAGTATTTGATAAAAATGGACTAAATTTTAATCTTCTTCAACCAGTATTTAAAATATTAATGTAACAACTAATCTACAAGTAGCATGAAAATTTAATACAATATATATATATATAAATATAGGGCTTATAAAAAAATAATAAGTATATGTAAAAAAAAAATATTGTATTATAACCGTATCGTATATATATATACGAGGTGCGACAATAAAGTAATGAAACTGACGTGAAAAAAAATGTTGCTTACCGTTTTAGTCATGTTTAGTGTTGTCTCCTTCAAAGTAGTTTCCCTCTGATTGCACACACTTATTCCAGCGCTTCTGCCATTGATGGTAACATTTCTGGAACTCATCTTCTGTAATATCCTCCAAGACCCTCGTCACAGCTTTTTGGACATTTTGTGTTGTTTGAAAATGGTGTCCCTTGACCGCCATTTTGACTCTTGGAAATAGGAAAAAGTCACACGGAGCGATATCTGGTGAATAAGGTGGCTGTGGTAGTACTGAAATTTGTTTTGAGGTTAAAAATTGCTGTACCGACAGAGCAGTATGGGATGGCGCATTATCGTGATGCAGAATCCAATTATCAGCAATGTTGGCACGGACACGAAGAACTCGTTTACGAAGTCTTTCTAAAGTTCTTTCTAGAAATATTGGTTAACTGTTTGTCCAAGAGGTACCAACTCTTTATGAACAATTCCCTTGGAATCGAAGCAGCACACAAGCATGCATTTCACTTTTGACTTTGACATGGGAGCTTTTTTTGGTCTGGGTGATCCCTTTGAGCACCATTGCGAACTTTGGCGTTTTGTCTCTGGATCGTATTGAAAAAACCAACCTTCATCACCAGTGATAACACGGCTCAACAAATCTGGATCGATTTCCGTTTGCTCTAACAGATCTGCTGCCACATTTTTCCGTGTTTCTCGCTGTTGTGTGAGATTTTTGGGGACCATTTTTGCACAAATCTTTCTCGTACCAAGATCTTCAGTTAATATTAGACGAACCGTTTCTTGATTGATGTTGAGTTCTTCTGAAAACATTTTCACGGATAATCTTCGATCAGATCGTACGATTTCACGCACCCTGGTCAAGTTGACATCTGTCCGTGAAGTTGATGGTCGTCCACTGCGGTCTTCATCTTCAACATTCGTTCTGCCTTCACTAAAAATTTTATGCCACCGAAAAACTTGAACTCTTGACATAACCTCCTCTCCAAAAGCCTTCTGAAGCTTACCATAAGTTGTCGTCGCGTTTTCACCTGATTTAACGCAAAAAGAAATGGCATACCGTTGCGCAATATTTTGCGGTTTCATTTCTGTGACGAGAGACACAAACACGTGTTCACTTATTACAGCACAACTCACGACTGAGCAGTTGCATCAATGTGCTGCTTGGACTAGAAGTAGCTTATAGACCAAGGTCAAAGATGGTGTGCGTACGCAAGTGCAGGGTTGCCACATCTTGCAAAGAAAAATCAATCTCATTACTTTATTGTCGCACCTCGTATATTCACACATACTAGCCTCCCGTCACAGCTTTACCCGAGCTATATGGCTACTTGCGTTTCTCGTGGCGGACACTTTTAATTTTCAGTCAAGTAACCGGAGGCAAGTGCAGCCAGTCACACATACAATAACGGTGGCAGTGGCTGTGTTAGATGAGCCACAGCGCTATATAATTTCGCACCCCTTAAAAAAATCGGAATTAAAATAAATCTGAATATGGTTTGTAAATATTTATCAGAAAAGAATTTGCAAGCCCAAAATCTACTGAAAATCTCTTTAACTAGAGTCGGGATTGGAAAAATTTACAATCATTGTTCAATTTTTTTTTACCTTTCTTCATCCTCTTTCCAAGGTCGAATTTCAAAAATTTAGAAATTGGTTTATTGACATGAAGATTATACTGACCAAAAATCAGGTTGATTTCTTCATTTTTTACCGAGAAATTAAAAGAACAACAGGGTTTTCAAAAAAATTCAAAAATCCATTTCATCCCCTTGAAATTCGGAACTTAACGAAATCTAGAAATTGATTTTTAGATATTCATTATCATTTGGTTTCAAATCCAGGTCATACCGTGATAGACACTCACAATTCAAAATTCATTAATTCAATTCATTAAAGTGGGTGTATACAGAATGAGTATGATGCTACTACTTTTTGATGCTTTCAAATACTGATCTGAAATTAGGCCCCATCTATATCAACCGTTAGATTTAATACAGTGTAGACATGTATGTCATCAATTATAACAGAATAAAGAATATCTTAAAGAAATTTATTCTGTGAGATAAAAAAAGATGACAAATGGTTACTAACTTTGTCGGCTTTGCTCTTGAAATAATTTCAATTACGGTTTATAAATATGAAAGATTTAATTTTGCAATATTTAGAATAGTATTGTTAGAAACACCAAAATTTTAAATAAAAAACATTTGGGCTCGATTGACCACCTTTTTTTTTGTTTAACCTCCGAGTCCACAGTTAAGCATTACTTAAGAGGATGAGATAAATGATTTTTAGCGTGTGTGAAAATGCCATGCCGGTCAGGCATGGCATTTTCCGATTGACCACCTAGAACAAATGAATTTTTAACTTAAAATTATGCAGTATTAGAAGTATAATTTATTGAAAAAAGATGAGAAAAATATTAAAAACTAAAAAACACGACTGCCAAAAATAAAAAAATTGCTCTTTAATATAGGATAATTAAAATATACGGATGACAATGTTGTACATAATATTTTTATATAAACTGTAGGATAATTTTTTTTTTAATTTTTGAAATTTATTTAAACATATATATATATATATATATATATATATATATGTATTAATATTTATACAACCAATGCCACTACTGGTAACATAAGGATTCCAACGCGGGGTCATCATACATCTAAATCGGTACAACCTCTTTCTCTTCAAATAAAAAAGATAATCATGAAATTGATCCATTTGGTAAAGAATTATATGATTGAATATATATAAACTAAAATAATAATAGTAATTCACGCTTATTAAAAATAAGAACCGCTCTATAGATTAAAAGAAAAAATAACACAAGAGAAAAAAAAATACGAATATATGAAATAAACGTAATAAAGATAACGTAGAAGATAAAAATTGGATGAATAATTAAAACGTAAACTAAATAGGTTTTTCCTTTTGATTGCAAATTCCAAGAAAACACTACTTAACCCGAAATGTTTACTTAACAAAAGCGGGAACAAGAAAAAATCATGACATGTATAAGAAAATATTTAAAACAGTTATGCGTTTGTATAGATAGACAATTCCTTTTCTTTCACAATTAATTTAAATAATAAAATAAAAATAGAAACTTACGTGTATAGAATACTTGTACGATAACTAAACAACTAAATATTTTTAAGAATTTTAATTGTATACTACTAAAAGATAATTAAACGTATAATTACATTACAGTACAGTTCATTAAACATAAAACTGTTAGTCATTGTAGCTGATTAAGAAGAGAAGACGTATGAATAAGAGAAGATAAAGTACTCTTATCTTGTCATTCATGGTTAATAAGCAAAGGTTATGGTTTTTGCCATTTTCATGCATTTGATTTACGGAGAACGGAGTTGTTGTACATTGATCTGTAGATAAATTGTTTACTATTTCTAAAGTAAAGCGATAAAAACATAATGAAAATAAATAAAAATAAAATAAAAAAACTGTAAAAAAATGAAGTAACTAAAAATAATAAAATAAATTTTTTACGTAATGTAAAATAAATAAACAGTCACTTTAAAGACAAAATGTAAATAAAGATAATCGTAAAAAGCACATACAAATCATGAAATATAAATATTTTTCAGCACAAATTTAAAGTTCTTTCACAATTTGAAAAATCATATTAGACGAAATAGCTATAAATAAAGTCTTTCTTTGGGAATTTACAAATATATGAATTTGACGCTTCCCCTTTTTAAAGTATCTTTTTTTCTGAATTTAATAGGGTATAATTTGTTTTATTTTCCCAGTTATATTTCTATTACTGCTATGCAGAAATTTTAATTATAAAAGAAATATATATATATATATATATATAGATCGTCCAGAATTTCGATATCGGATTTTTTGAGTGCGCCAGGTGATCTGTAGCATGGCACGGCACAAGGCCCCCGGATATGATTGTATCACAGTGGAGCTTCACGTCCGAGCGCTTCCAGTGGCCCTCTAACTAGAATATATAATAGGTTGCTCTTCACCGGTCACTTTCCGGTTTGTTGGAAGCGTGGTGACTTGGTGTTGTTGTTCAAAGGTGGCGACAAAGTTCCTACTGTTAGTTCTTCTTACCGTCCACTAACAAACTTACCCGTGGTTGGCAAGGGTTTTTGAGAAGGTTCTAAATTTGCGTATTTATGAGCCAGTCCGGAGATAGTAATCAAAATACAGGCCAACACACTAAAGTACGTACATACATTTTCCAGAAATTTCTACGGTTTTTTTTAATTTTTGGACTCAGAAGACGGTGAAACGTCGACATTCTCAAAAAAATCCGATATCGAAATTCTGCAAATATATAAATATATATATATATATATATATAATAAATTCACTCATAAAAACTTTTCTTTTTTTTTTTTTACTTATAATTCCGATTAGTATTTTAAACGATCTAATCGTTTAAATCGATCTATAGGGTTGAATATTAAATCGATCTAGGGCAGGAATATTGATGAAGATGTGAACTTAAATTACTTACTTAGTGTAATTTATGATCAGGCATCTTCCGAAAAATACTTTAATACATCTACTACTTGTAACCGGCAAGTTTGGTCACGCGATTGTCAAATGAAAATACGTAGGACTTTTAGACCGTTAAACATGTATAGAAGGACTAATTTATATGTTCGTTGTGGGGTATGAGTTATATTAACATTTTTGTAAATATTTATTTATTCAAAATGTATAGGTGTACCGAATAACAAATTCTTACTGACTGTTGAGAGTAGAGAGGTACAACTTGATGTGGTAGACATAATTGGATAACAACTACATAGGTAACTTCTCCAAGCACACAATTGTGTACAACTCGCTAACAGAGTTATGCATTGGGATTAATTGATACGGAATACTATACATTCATACATATATACATATGTAGATATCGCTTTCTATAGGATGTTTAAACGTTGTTATAATAGGTAAAAGGTTAAATTCGATCATTTTTATAATATACAATTCTGTACGTTCTGAAAATATTCCTGAAGACAAATAATATCTAATACTCAAGTGAAAAATACTCAAGTGATTTTAAGTACATAAAAAAAAAAAAATCCGTAGTACTAATACTTAAATTTATTCTTAGCATCAAAAGCACGAATTATACCTTTATATTTAATAATTTGTAAGACGAGCACAAATAACTAATTAATTTGGTTTAATATATATTAGTAAAGGGTACAGTCTGAGTTAAGTTTATTAAGTACGGTTTTTGCGTTCGATTTGCAGTGGCCAATGAGTTTTATTCATGTGTATTTGGAAGGGGTATCTCCCTTCCACAGCAGGGAAATTCCTACTTCTTAACTCGGCTGATAATAACAGCATTCACAAGTTCAACAGTGAGAATTGTAACGTCTAACTATTATATGAGTAAAAGAGAATGGTTTTCAGGTAAGTGATTAATTTAATTACAGTAATATTTTAAATGGATTACTGTTCTTAGTTACTATTGATGTTGCATAAAATGTGTTACACTATCGTAGTAAGTAGTTATACTACTGTTAACTGCTAATAGTGGTTATTTAACAATAAAAAAAAAAACGTTAGTTTCTTACTTTTTATTTTTGGTAAACGGTTCTTAAGCCACCTTAGTAGTTTTTTTCCATTTTAAACAATTAAAAAACGTTTGCAATCATTGTTATACATAAACTTAGTTGAGTAACTATAGATTATGAAAATAATAAATAAAAAAAAAATAAGTGAAATTATTATTGCTATAACAAGCTAAATTTTTAAGAAAGATAGCTTGACCGTAACCACTGAACGTTGATGTGACATGTGAATCTTTTGTAGCACATCTGAATTGCACTGCTGAGTCACCTTAGCAGACCACTGGATATTCTTCCAATTGTATTTAAAAATGTATTCCATTCCAGTTCAATGAATTCAATGTATTCCATTCTTATAATCATTAAAAATGTTGTTCATTTATTGGCATTCGAGATGCCAATGGATTATCCCTTTTCCATTCAATAGAAAATTGTCGAAGTCAACACTTTTTTGTCAGAGACATCATAGTCTGAACACAACATAAGATTTGGATATAATTAATACTTAGTTGACCAGACTTCAATTACTCACAGTGTGAGGGAAAACTGTTCCATCGAAAGCGATCAGTCACATAGACCCAACATGAATTTATTCGCTATGCCACAAGGAAGCGCTGGTCTGGTTCAAGGAGGCGAAAATCAGAAGCCAGCGACAGTAATGTCATGTGGAGTCACAAGACGTCCCTGGCAAAGAAACTTTAACAAAGAGTTTGAAAGTACAGATTTCTTACCATAATTAAACGGTAACTGTCATTTCTATTTTCAATAAAAAATTCATTCGGTCAATTTTAAAAATGTTTTAATGTAATCTTTATGTCGTAAAGGCTTAATAGTCATCATCATAAAATAAATCAATCATCATACAATAAATATATGTAATTAAAAAAAAAAATAATAATAATTACCGGAAAATGTAATATATATATTTTTAAAATTTTCTACAATTAAATATTTAAAAAAAAAAGTAGTTTTACAAACATTTCCTTGTAACTACTGTTCGATTTCTATTTGTATTTCTTCAACACGTTGGAATAAAGTATTGTTTATCTATTCAATGATACCTGCAGTAACGTCTTTAATTGTTCATATTTTACTTTATGCGAAATTATCTTATTCTGACACGCAGATTCTAAAAAAATAGTGTTTTTTTTTCATTACTTGTAAAAAAATATTTTTCTACATTCTGACTTGTAGTTTATTACAGTAGTATGTTTACAGCTTATTTATGAATAAATATATTTGATTTTATATAGTGGTGGAAACGAAGATCTGGTTTAAATTCTGTTCGATTTTTCTCGAACTCTCTTTTTCTTTTTAGCCTCCGGAACCACCGTGAAGTATTATTTTAGAGGATGAATGAGGATGATATGTATAAATTTAAACGAAGTGTATTCTTTTACAGTCTCGAGTAGACCATTCCTGAGATATGTGGGTGATTGAAACCCAACCACTAAAGAACACCGTTATCCACGATCTAGTGTTCAAATCAGTATAAAAGTAACTGTGTTTTATACAGTTCCTTTTATCGTACTGGAATTTTAGTATCAATACAGTTCAATGATCTCCATTGTTTCTCAGCTGTTTGAAGTTTTATTTGAATAACAGAAAATAATATTTCCCGAAGCACTGATGAGTCAAAAACTAAAAATTCTCACAATTTTGAAAATTTTATCAAGATAGATTTGGTTATGGTTCACTGAAAAAAATTAAACGTGTGTAAAAAATGTAGGAAGAATTTTCAGCTTGTTTTTGAAATAGCATCTTTGTTTAAAAAAAAAATATTGATAGTGAGGTTTTTACGATAGCTTTTGATATTTTAATGCCCAGATTTATTTCTCGATGTTACACCATTTATTTGAATTGTAGTCTGTGTCCATATAATTGTACGTTTTTAGTATCTGCAAGCAATTTTCCAAAAATTATTGATGTATTATAAAATATTAAAAAAAAATTTTAAATGAATTTTTCTAAAACTGTTTAAGTATAATTTTAAGCTTTAATACTTTTATTGAAAGTATCCAATCTTATTTTCATATTAATTTTATAATGTATACAGTTTATTTTAAATTGAAGGTTTTTACAATATTTAGGTCAGCATTTCGGATTCATGAAACGACACATCTTAGAAATTTTGATTTCGGAATGAAATTGTATAAATGTGATTAACGTGGCAACAGGACAAAACCTAACCTTGAGGTTTTTTAAATTTTTTAATTAAGAGCTAAATAAAAATCGTAATAGATTAACTCTCGTTCTGTCTATTATAATTTCTTTAAATAGCAAAAAAGGCGTCGTTTATATTTGCAGAAAATCACTGGAAAAATAGATTTTACTGCGACACAGTACATTTAAAAAAAAATTGTTTTCTTTATTTTTCAGTGATCGTATCAACGTTTTTTTTAAAGCAGTAGACAGTTCTACAATAGATATTCATAAATGAGGTTACTATTAAATAAAATTTAAATTCCGATGATTATTCGGTTAACTGAAGTACTTTCCTTGTCTGCGTAAATTGCAGTCTATAAATGTTTGTAGTCTAAGATAATAATCAACATTGTTGATATAATCTGTTAGTTCGCTATTAGAAGCGTAATAACTTAATACTTCATTCAGCTGTCAAGAAAACAATTAACATCATATTTACAAACAACAATAGTTTTATCTTGCAATTTTGTCTGAAGCGATAACAATTATTGCCCAACTAAGAATTTTATGCGTTACCGATAAGTAAGTAAGTATCAGCTTTTTTTGTCTTTAAGTTGATGTTATTGCCATGAATTTCAAGAACATTATCTCTTATACAATTGAAAAGTTATACTGCTTGAACAACTTTTGTAGGTCAACAGTATTTGATAAAAATGAACTAAATTCTAACCTTTCTCAACCAATATTTAAACATACATGTAACGACTAATCTACAAATAGCATGAAACTTTTATATATACTAAATAGGGCATATGAAAAAATAATAATTAAATATAAAAAGATATTGTATTATAACCACCGTAACATATATATGTAGCTACTAGCAACCTATCGCAACTTTACCCGAGGTATATGGTTACTTGCGTATCTCGTAGCGATCAATCTTTTATCATATGTTTTTTAGTCAAGCAACCGGAGGCAGGTGTAGCCAGTCACACATACAGTAACGGTGGCATTGGCTGTGTTAGAAAAGCCACAGCGCCCCATATACCTTCGCACCCCAAAAGAATTGGTATTAAAAAAAACTCCGAAAATGGTTTGTAAATATTTATCGGAAGAGAATATGCAAGCCCAAATCTAATGAATATCTCGTTTACTGCAGTCGGGATTGGAAAAATTTACAATCATTGTTCAAATTTGTTTTTATCTTTCTTCATCCTCTTTCATGGTCGAATTTCAAAAACGTAGAAATTTGTTTATTGACATGAAGATTATACTGACCAAAAATCAGGTTGATTTCTTCATTTGTTACCTAAAAATTAAAAGAACAAGAGAGTTTCGAAAATAAATAAAAAAATCCATTTCAACCTTTGAAACTCGGAATTTCAAAAAAATCTAAAATTACTTTTTAGATATTCATAATCATTCAGTTTCATACCCAGCTCACAAAGTTATAGACACTCACAGTTCACAGTTCATTAAGTTTGTGCTTCAACCGGAAACTGCAGTATACAAACACACGCGCGCGCGCGCACACACACACACACACACACACACACACACACACATATATATATATATATATATATATATATATATAATTTGGTTGCGATAGAGCGGGTAGTTTTTTGTTTATCCCGAACAAAAAAACTACAAGAAAACTTTCTCTTTATATAATATTTTATATATATACAGAATGAGTCAAAAGTATGGAAACCTCTCATCAACTTTAAAAACGTTCCAGATAGAATACTGTAACTTCCAGGATAAGGTATCGGTCAACTACTTTACCTTTTGACGTAAAATAGAATTTCAATCCCTTATTGAGAGATGGCTCTGGAGTTGTAAATCAAATATTTTAAATGGTAACACTCTTTTAGTAATAAATCATTTTAAAGGTCTCTTTAAGTCAAGAAAAATGGTATAAATAGAAGGTCGGTACGATTTCTAAACCCAAAATGGCGGAGTAATAAAGTTTGGATTTTGAAAAGTAGTAACTTTGAATAATAAAATTAAATAAACAGAATTTAAACTGAAATACATTCAAATTTATTTTAAAAGTTAAATTTCAATTTTAAAATATAAAAGAAATAATTAACCTAAAGATTGTTGTTTTAATTTAATGAGAAAATAAAAAAAAAATTATCACCTAATTATACTGATCAGCTAATCATTGATGGTCTATTATCCATGTTGTAAAAATGACGCTTAGTTAATTATTGTGTAATAGTCTATTTAGTCTTCATTACTACATGAGACTTTATTATAATCGGTTGGATAATTGATTTTGCTTATCTTTATTGCATTTGTAAGCCACTTTTATTATTTGCATCTTTTTTACCTTTTTTTTGTAATTGCTTTTACTTAATTAATTTTTTCTGTCCTCCTAACATTGCTATCAACACGTCAGTTAGAAAACAGGAGAAGGTCACACTTTTAATGATGGAAAGGTTTTATGATAGAGTTTGATCATATAATGAAGTTTGTGAATTGTTCATTGCAACGTTTAATAATCGTAATCCTATTTCAAAAGGTACAATGTCAAAACCCATAGAACGATTTGAGGAAACAAGAAGCATTAATAATGGGGAAACTAGGAAGGCTTAAATCTGCAAATAATAACATATCGTTAGGGATTATGCAAGAATTTATTGACAATCCTCATTCCTCGACTCAAACAGCAGCACAAAAACATAACATTAGAGCCAAAGTTCAGTCATTTGAACATTAAAAAATGAAAATTTTAACCTTTCGAAATTCGTATGGTGCAAGAACTTAATGGAGATGACTACGATTGAAGACTTGAGTTCTGATAAATTATGATGAACAATATTTGTGCAGATCCTAATTTATTAAACAACATAGTTTTTAATGATAAGTTCACATTTCTTTTAAATGGTAATGTAAATCGCCATAATTGTCGATAATGGACTGACATTAATCCAAATCGGTATCGTGAGGCAAATATACATAATCCAGTCAAAGTAAATGTTTGGGCAGGTAATGTCAGTAGGCGATTAATAGGGACGATTGATGGAAATTTAAACACAATGAAATTGAGGCTTTGCTTCTTCTCCTTCTTCTCATCATCAGAGTATAGGCAAATCGCCTGTTCTGATCTCAAATAAATTCTATATTTATACATCCAAATTTAACTGGTGTTGATATGTACCAGCGCATAGGACATAGGTAAAGCAGCACTTCTCATAAAAATGGAACTGCATTATATTTCCATCCATACTTAAGAAATTCATATTTATGAAATACGACATTACTGGTTTCCATATATACTTATTTATATGGAAACGTAAACTTATTGATATGATTGAGAAGCTTTGCTTCGCGTCCAAACAATTAGAATCATTCCAAAGATTCAAAAACGTTGTGAGAATCAACTTCCTAAACATTCGGTTTGAACAAGATATTGCCTCGCCTGATTTTGATCTTCAGGTACGTGAAATTTTTCCTGGAAGATGAATTGGCCGAAGGGGTCAAATAGAGTGGTCAGCGATATCACCCGACTTATCCCATCGGATTATTTTCTACGGGCCACTTAAAAAGTATTGTTAATAAGGCTCATGATATCGATGATTTACAAAATATAATTCTAGAACCAGTACAAAATATCACTAGTAAATCATTGATTAATGCAATATCTTTTACAACAGATTGGTACACTGTCAAACAACAGAAGCAGGACATTTCGAACATTTATTAAAAATAAATGTAACTATATAAGCAAATATATACATATATATATTATTGCAGCTGATGGATGAACGTAGAAAATATAAGAATCCTAGTGATGAAGAAAGTAAAAGGAACTATCGAAAATTAAGAAATACTATAAACAGGAAGTGCAAACTACCGAAAGAAGAGTGGATTAAAGAAAAGTGTTCAGAAGTGGAAAGAGAACTGAACATTGGTAAAATAAACGGACCATACAGGAAAGTTAAGGAAAATTTTGGGGTACATAAATTAAAATCCAATAATCTGTTAAACAAAGATGGTACACCGATTTATAATACGAAAGGTAAAGTCGATAGGTGGGTGGAATATATTGAAGGGTTATACGGAAGAAATGAATTAGAAAATGGTGTTATAGAGGAAGAAGAGGAAGTTGAAGAGGATGAAATGGGAGAAACAATACTGAGATCTGAATTTAAGAGAGCATTAAAAGATTTGAATGGCAGAAAGGCTCCTGGAATAGACGGAATACCTGTATAATTACTGCGCAGTGTAGGTGAGGAAGAGATTGATAGATTATACAAACTGGTGTGTAATATTTATGTAAAAGGGGAAGTTCCGTCAGACTTCAAAAAAAGTGTTATAGTCATGATACCAAAGAAAGCAGGAGCAGATAAATGTGAAGAATACAGAACAATTAGTTTAACTGGTCATGCATCAAAAATCATAACTAGAATTGTCATACAAGATAACTACACATATAAGATAATAGATTATGAATCTTTTTTTATTATATATAGTAAAATTGTTTTCTGTAATTAAAAAAATATTCCAATAAGATAACACCAGATGGAAATTACAACCGTTTCCAATGGTTTTCTGGCAATAACACTTTTAATTCTATACAAACGAGTTGTAAATAAAATAATATATAAAAGAATCTAATTTGGTATTCATTATAGTTTCAAAATGTTTCAACTCTTTTATAAGGTAGGATAATTTGAAAATAAAAAAAGACTTTAATCTTCTATTAAAATATGTTTCGTATGATAATAAGTAGCAAAAGAAAGAAAAAAACAAAACATTACAATGACCTTTTAGTCAAGTAAAATATAACATTATCTTCAAGTTGAGATAGTATTATCTTAAGTAATAGGTAGTATTAGTTAACTTATTTTTATTAAGCTTTTCTTTGTTACTTTTGAAGAATACAATAAAATAAATCTTGTTAATCCCTAGAGATAAAAAAATTAAGTTTTTACGAAATGTAAACTAATTATACAGTATCACCGTATGATCTCTCCAGTTGTAAACAAATATAAATGTTGCAATACAGCTGCCTCAAAATATGTATTATGTAAAATTATCGTTATAAATAAAATTAAGCTTGTTTTATTATTTTAAACAATCTGTTTACCAAACACTCACGATATTAGAAACATAGTTGTAGCATTCTATTTTTCATACATTACACATAACAGATAACTTTTTCAATATTTCTCATTAATAGAAAAAACCGACACTGGACAGCTGTTCCGATGAACGAGATAATTTTTTTTTGTCATTGTAGATAGAAATTAAAAATTATTAATATATATTCGCGTTCGAATATATAATAAAATAAACATACTAATTTTTTCTCTATCCCATAATTACTGGTCTACATCAATTACAGCTAACCTAACATTTTTTTTTATATGTAATATAGTATTTTATAATACTACATGCAATATTAGGTTTTAATTTTATATAATATTAAGGTATTTTTGAGTATTACTTAACTCTAATATTCGAAAACATGTTAGGATAATCATACAATTGATTACAAATTTTTATTGGAAAATACAATTAAAAAAAAGAACTTCAAATCGTCTGCGATGATAAAATATTCTTTTTTTTTTAAAAGATTTTCCACTTAAGTGAAATATATACAGAGTGTATCATGAAGTTCTCCAGGAACTTAGGTAACCTATTCTATTTGTGAAAATCATGGAAAAAGTTAAATATATTTTCTAAAATGCTTCGTTTACGATTATGGCTAGTAAAAGATTTCGCTACGATAAAATTCTAATTTTTTTAACTTTTCTTTGATTTATTCAACTTAACTTAAACCAATTTGTTCGGAATTAAATTTTGTACATGTTTTGTTTAAAAGTTTTATGTGCTTATTAGCCACTTAACAAAGTATATTAAACAAAAAAAAAGGGTTTTTTACACTAATTTATTGGTTTACACTCCAAATTTCTCAAAAACTATGGCAGATTCGGTTCTGGAACCTCTTTTTTATTTATTTATTTAACCACATGAGAGCAACCGGTAACCGCCTACAAAACGTTACTTTGGTCAGTCCCAAGTTTCGTGGCTGAAGACTAGCCCCCCCTTAGTGCAGCTTGAAGCTTATCTCCCGACGAGGTCCCTCTTGGATTATTGAGACATCACAAGATCCCTCCCAGTTGCCATGATGACTCTCCTCAAGAGGGCTTTGGTTCTGGAACGTAGATTATTTAAGTTTTCAGGTCAAAAAAACTATAAGGAATCACCAATTCTTCCCCTTAATTAGCGTCATAGAAATTTTAGTACGACCTTTTTTCTCTAGGGTAGCTGAAATTTTAGCGAAATCTTTCACTCGTCGTAACTCACAAAGGAAGAATTTTAAAACATATGTTTATATGGTCTTTTTCAATTATTTCCACGAGTAGAATAGGTTATGAAAATCCCAGGAGAACTTCGTGATACAGTCTGTATATAAATATTAAAATTGGAGACAGTGAAGAAAACATTCATATTTTCCTATTGAAAAAGAGCCTATTGAAAAAGCCTATGAAAAGAACCAACAGTAAAGAGAAAAGAAGCAACAATTTATGTGGACAAATTTCATGGTAAAAAATCGGTATCGTATCTTTATTATCAAGATCTTAACAAGTTAAAGAATGTAAAGTTGAGATAAAAATCTAGAAATGTATTTATTTATTTATCTACCAGGTATTATTGCAATATTCCAATACACAATAATAATATTACCTTCTATTACACATACATAATCAGCACTGGAACTCGTATAAACCTGGTTATACGAAACCTGGTAGGGTTATAAACCTGGTAGGAAGTGTATAAACCTGAGCTCGTGCCTGGATGTAGAATCAAAAATAAAAAAAATAAAACATAAGGATCTTATCCTAAAAAAAAAGTTATGTATACTGCAGTTCATATCAGAAGTCCATATAACTCCAATTTAACCTAAAATTAACTTAATAAAAATACTTCTTATATAATTTGTTACAAATATAAAAAAAAAAATTATTTTTTTAAATTATTCTATTTACTTACAAATAGCCATCTCCGCAGTTTAGATTTAAGTATATTTTTACTTGTATCTAATAATTTCAAATCTCTGGCAAACTATTAAATAGTTTTGTAGCATTGCAGAAGTGCTTTTTGCCCATTTCGAATGGCAACCAATGGTAAAGCAATAGATTTGTTTCTTGTTTTGCTTTTAGACAAGTTATGCAATTGTTTTAAATTATCGTACTTATACAATAATACTCGTAGATTATTAGTTTAACGTGATTTAATACCATTTTGATGTCATTATTTTCGTTTTATTTAAATATTATTAAATTTTTTTACGCAAGTTAAATATGGGTGATAACGCATTATTGTAAGCAGGTTCCCATATTACTTTAACAACTTCAGTTAACTTCAAAAAATCATTTTTCTTGTGAGACTTTTAGCCTTAGTAATCTATTTTTACCTTTACAAAATTTCACGTTTTTGTTTTATTATCCTTACCTATCACTATCATATTTCAGCTTAACTAATTCAGTAATTTTCTAATTTGTATGCATAACAAGTATAATTTCTTTTTAATTCACCATTTGAGGACTTTTTTCCAAGTTTTGTAAAGCATGTTCTTTGTTTTAATAGATTTAATAATAATACTATGTATCTTTCTAGGTTTATCCTTTTTGTTTAATTCTTTTTTGTTGGTTGTAGATAAATTAAATAAAATTAAATTCTAGTTAAATTTAATAAAGTGGCTGCGGTAGAACTACAAAAGCTGAGATTTTGTCAAAATCTCTTCTAGTATGAATGTCTTAAATATTTCCTCTTTATTTATAGTCATTAAGACTCCTCTACATATATTAATCAACATAATTTTTGGGTACTAAGTTGCGATGCACGTAGACATGTATAATATTTTTAAATACAGTGCGTTCGGAAAGTCGCTGTGCTTTAGAATTATGTGGTGCATTCGGTTCTTTCGGCATTAGGTTTGTTTCCCTGTGAATTCTTCGTTTGGCGGTACTCAAAAATAAACCGAGAGACGTCAGGTGTTGTGCTATAATTTAACGTGCCGGGTTTCGTTTCGTTTATCGCAATCAATAGTTGCGGAAACGTAATTGTTCTTTCGGTAGAGAAACGCATTTTTCTCGTTGAACTCTGCTTTCGTGAAGTTGACAAATATTTATTGAAACACAAGTTTTGAAAAGTTTCTTTTAATAAACTCCTGTTCCTCGCCGCAATGCAGTTCGAACTCTTATCAAAAGAATTCGGATAACAGGCTCTATTGAAGACGCTGATCGATGATCAAAAAATAAGCTGAAGAAGCTGCTTGATAGTTCGGATTCGAGGGCTAAAGGTCCATCAAAGTTAATGCGTAAATTAGCACAACAGCAAGATATCGGACTTGCTACAGCACTAAAGCTATAAGAAAAGGACTGAAACTTTTCTTCTACAAAGCAATGTGTATTCAAGAACTGAAATCTACAGATCATGCCAAAAGACAAAATTATTGTCAAGGTTTTATTGACCAAAATTCCGTAGGTTTTTTGCAGATAAAGCGTGGTTTTTGCGATTTCTTGTGGGAGGATATATTAATTCACGAAATATACGACTGTAGTCAACTAATATTCATGAATTACACGAAGCAAAAATTGGAGTCTGGGTCGCTGCGAGTCGAATGCGCATTGTGAATCCAATCTTTTTTGAAAATAGAGTGGGAAAATAATTTATCGTTATTGTGTTGTTTGAAAAAACATCATTAGTCAGTTAACAATAGTGAAAATCAATCACGGTTGGTTCCAATAAGATGTCGTCGCTGCTAACACAGGTCAATGATGTTTTTACGAAATGTCTTTGGAAAACGAATCATTTCAAGGGGTTTGCAGCCTGTACAATCACCTCCCATCAGATTGCTTTACCATGAGGGGGGGGGGTAGCGAAACAAACAGTGCATCGCAACAAACCGCGCCCGATTAATGAACTACAAACAACAAAGACATACGTACGAGACATTCCAGTACCTCAGCTGGTTAAAGTGTTCGAAAATAAATCGAAACGTGTGCAGTGTTGTATTAATGTTGTAGGAGGTAATTTTCAACACCTTTTATAAATTAATCCAGTTACTTTAATATCCGTTTTTATAAAATAATGTAATAAAAATACAAAGTAATAATTAAGAGAATTTCGTCATTACACTTCCATAACTCAATGCACAGTAACTTTCTGAACGTAAATAATATTTTTCAACATAAAAAAGGACATAAAAGGAGCACAGTAATGATTTTTTTTTTACTTTATTTCATGTAATAATTTTAAAAAAATGATTGTTTAATTTCATATTACAGTATTTATATTTATGCAAATATGAAATTATGTTTTAGGGCATTAAACTCAATAATGGTTTCAACCTCCTGGTGCATGGAATTTTATATATTATTATTGACAGTTATAATAATATCATACGGTTATATTAAATATCAATTTTCGTACTGGAATCGCAAAGGCTTTCATCACGTTACTGGAAAATTTCCATTTGGATCGTTAGGTGATTTTATTCTAGCTAAAAAGTGGGTTGCTGAAACAATAGCTGATATTTATAAACAAGGAAAAGGACATAAATATATAGGATATTATTCATTTTTATCACCGGCTTTGGTCGTAAGAGATTTAGATTTAATTAAAAACGTTCTAGTCAAAGATTTTCAGTATTTTTCTAACAGAGGAGTATACTATGACGATAATGTTGATTCTTTATCCGCTCATCTATTCGCTTTAGACGGTGTGAAATGGAAAAATACCCGTAATGTAATCAGTCCAGCTTTTTCAAGCGGAAAAATGAAACTTATGTATAGTACCATGAAAATTTGTGCTCTCGAACTGAAAAACTATATAATCGATTTATTAGATAGAAATGAAGATATAATCGGTTTTAAATATTTATTAGCGAGACATGGAGTGAATGTAATCGCAAATACAGCAGTTGGAATCGAAGGACATAAGCTGGAAGACGATAGTGAATTAAGCAAAATAGCTTTTAAAGTGACAGCACCGGATTTGATTCAATCATTTAGATTTACATTACCTTTGGTCAGTAAAAGTATAGCAAGACTTCTTAAATTAAGATTTACTCCGAAGGAAGTGGAAAATTATTACTTAAATTTAACTAAAAAAATAGTAGATTACAGGACAAAAAATAATGTAGTACGAAATGATTTCATGCAATTATTAATGGAGGTATGGGATAAGAACAGCAACTACGATGAACAACCTAGTGAAATACCAGGTATTTCGAGTTTTTATTTTATTTTTAATTTTATTCAAGTTTTTCTTAAATTTTTGCAATGTAGTTATAGTTTTCGTAGATTAAAATAGTTAATAACAGTGGAAGACTACTGTTTGAATATGCAAAAAAAAACTCCAGTGCTTTTAGGCTGATAATTATGGGTGGAAAAAAGCTGGGATTTATTTACAACATATTTGAACAAGGGATGATAATATTTCAAAAATTCATTCTAGAAAATTCTTTAAAAATAAATAAGCAATAATCAAAAATTAAAAAATGAACACTTCTCAAACAAACTAATAGGGGATTTCGGTATGTATACCACTTTTTAAATGTATATTTTAAAATTTTAACTTTTTTTTTTGCTTTTATTTACAGCCGCATAAACAATCACAGTTATTAGCGACTAAAGTAACACTATCATGTTGTGTTACATAAAACAACAAAAATCATAAATAAAAAAATAAACAATAAAGAATAAATATAGACAAGTAACAACTAAAACACACAAAACAGACAAAACTAATAAATTATATTCTTCATTCCACTGCGGGACAGGAACCGTAACAGACGTTTTATACCTTCTTTTTGGTTTAGTAGAAATTTTATATGTGAACCCAGGTCTTTGTCGGATTGTTCCAAAGATTGGGCAATCAAAGAGCAGATAGTGCATGGACCATTTGACCTTGCAAGCCTCACAGATCTTCTGAGGAGAACTAAATAAATGAGCGTTAGTAAGCCTGTTGTGCCCAATCCTTAGCCGATGATGGACTTGGTCTCTTCTATTGCTTGGGGAAAGAGGTTTCTCGAGCACATTCCCCCGGATGTTATGTAATGCCGTGGGAGGACTCAGCAGCGAGAACCTATTCCACTGAGCCCGCAAATTTACTTGGACTGATCTCATGAAGTCTCTATCACATGTCGATTGTACTCCGATGCCATTTATTGCAGCTCTTTTGGCAGCCTCATCAGCCCGTTCGTTCCCGAGGATGCCACAATGGCCAGGAACCCATACAGTACCGCAGTCTTATTTATCCTTAAAAGGATATTATGAATAATCTGGACGATATTTTAAATAATGAAAATTTTACCTAAAATTTTGTTGAATTCTGAGTTGGGGTTAGATTGGTTAACTGGTATTTCTCCCGTCACCACCCCATTCGGTCGCCCTGAGCATAGACCAAATGTCAGTGCCAAGATACGGCTACTGTGCTTCTTAAACAGTTTAGCGACCTCGTTACCTAAAAGCTCCTAGTGAGCTACCTATCAGCGTGAGCGGATTAAGCAGGGTGCTATTCACCACCCGCTTATGTGTCCTAACCGCTCACTTGTCAAACTAAATCTAGATCGGGGAGGCGCACCCCTTGTTACTAATTACTAAAAGTCATTAAAGTTAATAATAATAATAATAGACAGCAATTTAGGCTGTCACGCCTCGGTCGCTGTATGCCAGCTAGTGCCTGTCCACCATTTAAAGCGCTTGGAGTTTGTATCTGGCTGGTGGCCAGCCATTATCTCAGAAAAAATTCCCACAGCGGCGCTATAGGAATCAGTATTACCCAGATTAATTATAAAACTCTAGCGATGACGGTTGAACTTAGCAACCTCATCGAGGAACTCCCTCACGTTTCCACAATGCTGCTCTCACCACACTGACTCATCGTTTATGAGCGACCAGTTTTTCCCCTGACCTCTAAGTTCCAGGGTGGCCCGGTCTCTGGCCCCCCCCAAGAGCAGGCTCGTTCGACTGGACCTCCCCGCAGACACACAACTCACCAGGCGCTAGGCGAAACCTAAACAGATATTGCTTCAAATCCACATGGTTGGTGAGCACTTGGGCACCCGCTGCCCTTAAAAATGAATTCGAGGCATATACCCTCCCCCCCGGATCCTGTATAAACCTATATAAGGATCTTCCCTTAGTCGTGGTGTGCCATTCGAGCTGCCATGCCTCCATCGCGAGGCTCCATAGCCTCTTCCGCAGGCGGGAAATGGGCAACTGAACGAAATTTAGATCCGGTGCATTGTAATCGCCGTTCCGCTCCGGTTCTAGCCCGGCTCGAAACCGCATCCCAAATGCCTTGGCTTCGCGACCTCTTCGCAACTTCCACATGGCTGCCCGAACTTTCACCGCTAAATCGATCGGGAGAGTTTTTCCCAATACGGTGGTAGCCTTGTAGGAGGTTGTTTTAAAAACACCAGTGCATACTATCAAAGCTCTGCGCTGGGCACTCCTTAAATTTTGAAGTAGTGCTCTATTTCTATCCAACATATGCGCCCAAATTGGTGCAAATTGAGTTGGGGTTAGAGAAGGTTTCTATTTTCTTTCTACATTACTAAAGCAAATTTTTAAAAGTAACCCAGGAAACCTTTCAACAAAACGTCATATATTCCAATTATAGTCCAATTTTTATATAAACTTAATATCGTTTGTGCCTTATGAGCAAGAACACGTTAGTATATTTCATAATTTCATTACACCTTCCACCCGTTACAGAAATCCTAAGTAAAATAGACGGCAACAAGAGACATGCATACCAAAAGGCGTAAAGAAGTAAAAATTGTGTCCTAGTTTTGTTGTACATATTTTTATTCAAAGAACCTTAACACATTAAGAATATAAGTACTATGAAACCAAAATTTTCACTTCTTAAAGTAATCTCACTTATTATATACTGTAACAATTGGGAAAAATAATAATGTAAGAAGATCTGTACTTCCTTTTTCCTGTTTAGCCTCCGGTAACTACCTTTCAGATAATACTTTTGAGGATGAATGAGGATGATGTGTATGAGTGTAAATGAAGTGTAGCCTTGTACAGTCTCAGGTCGACCATTCCTGAGATGTGTGGTTAATTGAAACCCAACCACCAAAGAACACCGGTATCCACGATCTAGTATTCAAATCCGTGTAAAAATATCTGACTTTACTAGGAATTGAACGCTAGAACTCTTGACTTCCAAATCAGGTGATTTGGGAAGACGCGTTCACTACTAGACCAACCCGGTGGGTTAAAAAGATCTGTACTAGAAAAACAAAACAGAACCAAAAAGTATACAATATATATTCGTATTATAAATAAAAATCTTATTAAAATTTAATTATATATACATATTCATAAAAAATTGATAGGTATGCTACTACACTTGGTTAACAAAACGAATAACTTTTCCTTGAAAGTTACTTTGTTAAATGAACATTAAAAATGGCAAATTTATTAAATTCCAAAAAAAACAAAAACTAATGGTTACAGATTATGTAAGATAATAGTGATGTAATTGTTTTATAAATAAATGAAATGACTAAAATCAATTCATATAATGAAAAAAAATTAAAAGTTAATTATAATACAAAGTGATTAAAAATGAAATAAACACTTTCTATAGCTTATGAAAAATTAAACTGGTGTATGTGAGTACAATAAATGATATAGTTTTACAGGGAATTTTTTTAAAGTTTATGTAGGTATATCTGCTCTGCTGCTAATGTCGATGATTAATGCATGATTGATTGATTCTCAATGTCATTGATTGGTGCCATGTTAACAGTCTGGAAATATGACCGCTGTTGTTGTAGAGAAAGCTTTTTGTGTACTAGAATTAGCCAAAAAATCTCTGTTATTGTCATACAGCGACGTTTCAAAACAAAAATTACCACCAACAAGAAAATCAATCTATGAGTGGATAAACAGTTTCAAAACACAAGGTATCTGTGTAAAAAGAAAAGTACTGGAAGACCTCCTGTTTCAGAAAAACAAATCGATCGTGTTCATTATTTGTATCAACGTAGCCAAGGCAAATCGACTAGATCAGCAAGTTTAAAATTGCAAATTCTTCAACCAACTGTAAGAAAAATTCTGTTGAAACGTTTGAAAATGATGCCTTAAAAATTATAGTTAGTACAAAGTTAAATGTCGACTATAAAGTCTTACGTTAAAATTTTTGTGTGGAGTTACAGGAATGTGTTGAAAATGACGATAGTTTTTTTCATCGCCTAATTTTTGGTGGAAAAATTAATAGACATAATGGCCAAATTAGTGGAAAATTTAATAGATATAATGTAAAAATATGGGGTAAAAAAAACCCAAGAGAAAGTTTACAACATATTTACGATTGCCGTAAAGTGAACGTGTTTTACACTGTGTCTCGTGAAAGGGTGGACGGCCGTTCTTTTTTCACGAATTGACAATAACCGGAGTAATTTATCTGGACATGTTGAGCGAATGGCTAACGCCTCAACTCGAGGAAGATACTGACAAGTTCGTTTTTTTTCAAGATAGAGCTAATATATTGGGTCACAAAAGTATTATTTTTGCCAATGAGAGATATGCTATTCACGCAATTAGTAGTGTTATGAATATATCGTTTACACATACTCGTATTAAAAAAGAAAATGATATTAACCTAAGAAGAACTTTTCTAAGGTTTTATTTTTATTTGGTTAAACTTATTTCTTATAAATGATTTTTTAATTGGTACATTAAGTTTTCTCTTAAGAGTTTATTATAAAATTTAAATAACTAATTGAACAAAAAAATATAATCCGTTAGATTTTCTTTTTCAATCTCTTTTCTTAACTTAATGTAACAGTCTGCTAAGATACGGATTATTATTCACAATCTGCACTGTGCAAGACAAAAATCAAATATAAACAACTGTATTTAATGTAATCAAATATAAACAACTAAATAATAACTCATGTTCATAAGTTTACAGTGGATGAGAACCTTGCAAAAAGAAGATGAAGTCAAAGTAGTAAATAAAAATGACTAATGATAGTTATCTTTCACAATTAATTAATTTTTTCAGCACAAAAAAATAAAATATGAACGAGATAGCCGAAAATTAAGAGCATGGTAAGTAATTGGGAATTACAAGATTTTTGGAGAATAGAAAGGCTCAGAAACACGTATCAAGCTACATTATTTGCGTTAAGTTTAAAGATTAATGATTTGTTTTATTAAACGCACCGGGTTGGTCTGGTGGTGAACGCATCTTCCCAAATCAGGTGATTTGGAAGTCGAAAGTTCCAGCGTTCAAGTCCTAGTAAAGTCAGTTATTTTTATACGGATTTGAATACTAGATTGAAGATACCGGTGTTGTTTGGTGGTTGGGTTTCACTTAACCACACATCTCAGGAATGGTCGAACTGAGACTGTACAAAGTACACTTCATTTACACTCATACACATCATCCTCTGAAGTAATACCTGAACGGTAATTCCCGGAGGTTAAACAGGAAAAAAGAAAGACTTGTTTTATTAAAATGGTAAAAAAGTTGAGGGTTTCTTAGTTTCCCCTAATCACTTTTTTGTTATGCAGAGTTTAATTTCAATGATAAATTCATAAAACAATTAAATTAAGACAAATTTAAGAAAAATATCTTTTGGACTATTAGTCTTCCAAACCCCAATAAGCACTTGTTAACTTCTCCTGTTAAATGTGCAACAAAAATTCCAAAGAAAAAAAGGGCTAATCTAATACTATATCACTGTTTGAATTAACGGTTTTCAGTTATCATATATTTACTATTTTAGACCAAAATGGTAATTAAAAAGAAAAAAAATGATAAATTTGGGTTTAAATAAGCTGAAAAAGACAATTTATAAAGCAATTAAAAGTAACCATTATTAAGGCGGGCACAAAAAATAATTAAAAAATAGGAAAATTATAATGTAAAATTCCTTAAAAATATTACCCTTTGAAACTGCTACTGTGGCCTTTTGTTTGCAAGATAAGACAACAGTGAATTAATTTCTAAAATAAGTACGTGGTCTATCATGTATGGCCACAATAAAAGTATCATACTCGTACTATTTTTTTAAAATTTAATTTCATTGGTGATAAAATATCTTTTTCTAAAGATATTCTCATACTATGATCATTATTTCTCTTCTAAATGATCATAACAGTATTTTAATATTAAAAATAACTATTGTCCACTGAAATAGCTATTAGTTGAATTACTACTGATAAATGAAAAACAATTTGTCAATCGAAAAATAAAATATGCTAAAAATACCTATCAGCGAAGAAAATGAGAAAATATTTTTAGGTAATAATAGGACATAACTTTTGTACTCGAAAAAGAAGGAATTAAAAGTAGGATTCGTAAAATGAAAGCACATTATAGACTAAAGGCGGATGGTTACAATAAGAAATTCTTCAGTCAGTTATAAGGCTAAATTACGACGCTACAAAACAGAAATTTGTCTAGAAGCCTTACATAGAAGCCAGTGTTTAGGAAAGTTTAATGTAAGAAATCTTTTAAAAGAAGAAAAACAATCTCAAAAAAGATTTTTGGACCCAAAAGAACAAAGGAAGGTTGTAGGCTAAAGTCTACCAAAAAGATTTATTAAGAAATAAAAGATTTAGAAACGGAAATGCGGAAAAGAAGAATGATTCTGACCATATTTAAAAAATAAGTGACAATAAATTTACAAACAATTGTTTAACTTTTACGAAGAAAGAAAAACAAAAATAGATTGCACCAGGACTTAAACCAAGACCTAAAACAATTAAATAAAGATTGGAAAACACAATAACAAAAAAAAATACTTCGAAAAACAAATAAGAATTTCAACCTACATGAAACGAAAAAACCGTAGAACAGTTCCAAAAAATTTACAGAACAGCAAAAATAAACATTCTCGGAAAGAATGAAAAAGACTGGTAACAATGGAAAGAAAATAAAAAGAAAAAAGGAAAAGCAACGAGATCGAAAAAGGTATAATCTTTTTGGGTTTATTGCGCGTTCGCACGTTTAAAAAATTTGAGTTATTAAATTTTATATAAAAGGATAGTCTTGTTTAAAGAATATATTCAGTAACGAAGTATATTTATGTAAGTTTGCAGAAATGTTTTTTTGAACTAAAATAAAATCAATTTAGATTTTTTAATTTTATTATGAAGCAAGTTGAGCTTCAAACGGATCGTCAAAGATGTGTTGATTTTATTGGTTTTCCTGTTTAGCCTCCGGGAGTCACCGTCAGGGATTACTTCAGAGGATGAATGAGGATGATATGTATGAGTGT
This sequence comes from Lycorma delicatula, assembly GCF_047948215.1. NCBI lineage: Eukaryota > Metazoa > Arthropoda > Insecta > Hemiptera > Fulgoridae > Lycorma > Lycorma delicatula. The sequence continues at coordinate 207,104,326 of NC_134457.1, read as the reverse complement.
AAATGAAATGTAGTCTTGTACAATGTCAGGTTGACCATTCCTAAGATGTGTGGTTAATTGAAACCCAACCACCAAAGAACACCGGTATCCGTGATATACAGAGTGATTTTTTAGTTCTGTTACCCAATTTTAAATGTAATTTAAGAAAGGGAAATTTAGGTGGAATAAAAAAATGTATTTATTACTTACAAAAGACATTTAATAAAAAGCTATTACTTACATAATTGTTAAAGAATATGCTCAAAATGCTCACCCCTTGCGCTTATACACACACGGACTCTTTTCAGCATATTAGCAGAAACCTTTTTAAGAGTTGCATTGGAAATATTCGTGATTAAGTCTGTAATATTGACTTAAGTTCATTAATAGTGTGAGGATTGTTTTTGAAGGCCTCGGACTTAATATAGCCCCACAAAAAGTAGTCAGGAGATGTGAGGTCTGGGGACGTTGGTGGCCCTAAGCCCTTGCTTATTATTCGATCATCAAAGAACTCTTGCAGAAAATCCATGGTTTCTCGAGACGTGTGGCATGTAGCGCCGTCTTGCTGAAACCGTTCTTGAGGTTCCAGGAAGGACACAAATTGGCACACAATATTCCAGTATACTTCACTATTTACTTACTGTCTGTTCGGAGAATATGGGTCCGACTATATGATGACGAGATATCGCACACCACACACCAATTTTTTCAGGATGCAAAGATTTGTCTTGTAAAGCGTTAGGATTTTCAACTGCCCAAATTCGACAGTTTTGACTGTTCACATAACCATCGAGATGGATCCAAGCTTCATCAATAAAGAACACTGTGTTTAAAAATTCGATTCCGTTATCATTTACGAGAGACCTAAACTGACGGCAATATTGCAATCGTTTGTTTAAATCTGGAGGTTGAAACTGTTGGACTAATCGTACGCGATACGGATACAATTTCAATTTTTACCAGCTTTCTGAACACTCGAATATGACAAACCAACTTGCGGGGAAAGTTTTCGTAAACTGTTCCGTGGACAATTGAGCAATCTTGTTCTCACATTCTCTAAAACGTAATCTGTCAAGCGAGTTGGTCGACCACTACGTTTTCTGTCGCAGACACTACCTGTCTCTCGAAATCGGTTTGCTAGCCCAGAAATTGACATTTTTTCTGGCGGAGGAACACCAAAAAATTTAATTTGAAATGATTCTTTTACACTTGTGTATGATTTCGTAGCGAAATATCGTTCAAGAATGAAAACTAGTTCTATGGTAAAATATATTCTGTTCGTAACACGACTGGAAACGGCACAAAAGTTTACATAGCTCAAGGAGAATCAACTCACACTGCCGTATCTATACCGGTTGAGTAGCGCTACCAACTTCGGTAGTTGCGCTACTACCAATGAAAAAACAAAATTTACCTTTTTTAGAAAAAAATTACCAGACATTAACAATTGGGTAACAGGACTAAAAAATCACCTTGTAGTATTCAAATCCGTATTAAAGTAACTACCTTTATTAGGATTTGAATCTTAGAACTCTCGACTTTGAAATCAGCTGATCTGCGAAGACGCGTTCACCACTAGACCAACCCGGTGGTGCGATGCTATTATTTTAGTTAAAATATTGTTACGTTAAATTAAAAAGAAAAAATATATATTTAAGGATAGAAATAGCTATTACTTAAATAACCAATTATTAGTTAGTTATTAATTAAATTATCAATTCATATGAATTCGAAGAAAAAGTTTTTTTCGAAAATAAAATATTTATCTATTTATTCTTTTTCAGAAGACAGCAGAAAACTTTCATTAAAGGATTTAGCAGCGGAGACATTTGTTTTTATTCTTGGAGCATATGAAACAAGTTCTTCCACAATATGTTACTGTTTATATGAACTGGCAACAAATCCTGATGTCCAGGAAAAGTTAATAGATGAGGTTGATAGTATTAATGGAGATATTTCTTATGACGAATTGAACAATTTACCGTACTTAGAAATGGTACTTAACGGTAAGCGAAGCAATAACACAATTTTCTTTTCAAAAATAAAACTTAAAATTATTTTTCCATTACAAATAATAATTTTAATGTTTGCAAGAATCCGTGTTACATGGGTCTTAACCTAATTCTGAATACAATTTTAAGTTCGGTCACCTCCATCAGGATTACTTATAGCTAGTATTATCACAAGAAAATAATCAATTAAAAAAATTGAAGTTACTAATCTTACATTTTAATTTTCTGAAATCGTGTAATAAGATTTAAATTCAAAATAGAAAAAAGAAATGGAAAATTCTATTAACTCTTCCAGAATTTGTATTGAGCACAGAATTTTCATCTCTGTTTCATTTGGTAAGAAAATAATTAATATTTTTTAATTATTTTATTTTACAAAATCATTCACGAGGTTTTATCTTCAATAATTCTTTGAGCCATTTTATAAACAACGAATCGTTTTAGCTTATGCATCACTTTTCCCAGAGATTAATCGCAGAGATGAAAAACAAACGAATGCTACCACTTTGACACGGGTGTGCCAGTAATTTAAACAAAGTTGATTTACGCCAAATCTAAAGGAGTGAGGTTTTTTAAACAAATATTTTGGGTTTAACAATAAAAGTTTCTTTAAAAATTAATGGAGGTACATAGAAAAAACACTAAGTTGTTTCAGGAATTTGAGGGAAAGAGAAAGTTGATTTTTCATCAAATTGAAATCGGTTTGTTACCGCCACTGTTCAAAACGTATTAAAATCTAGGGCGGTGAAAATATACTGATCCACAACAACACTTTATTCTATATCAATAAGAAAAACTAAAAGCTTGTAACGTTCTAGCTGTAAACCTTTTTCAGGTGAATTAATCACACCTTCTTTTCTAAGGTTTTTTGAAAATAGCAATAAGGTGTTTAAAGTATCAAAAATGATTAGAGAGAAGGAAAATTATAAAAGATATATATATATATATATATATATATATATATACAGAGTGTCCCATATAAAACGCAACCCATCAATCACTCATCAATGAAATTTCAAAAGTCAAGCTTACTCCCCTACTCGTTACTGAAATGGACTCGTCCAACATCTGAACATCGCGGCGACGCAGTAGAACACTACCGATAGTAACAACAATGTAATCATAACGTTCAGTGTATTGCTAGAGACAAGATGGTGTTTTCGCTAAATGAACGTGTCATTGTTGAGTCGTACTTACTTCAGTACGAAATCAGTGATTGCAGTGCAAGATTTGTTTCGCCATAAGTACCCAGATAAACCGGCTCCTAACAAAACATCAGTATTAAGGTTAGTCGCAAAATTTAGAGAGACCGGTTCCGTTAATAACAAGGAACACAAAAGATCTGCGTCAGTGTTGAATACAGATAGTCACTGAAATAAAAGACCGATTACTCGCCTCGCCAAATAAATCGATCAGACGTTTGTCTACTGAAATTAATTTGTCTAAATGGACTGTTCATCGGGCGACCAAACAATTACAATTACGACCTTATCGCATACAAACGGTTCATCGACTTCTTGAGCCCGACAAAGAAAAACGGCTACAATATTGTCAATGGTTACGTCGATTTCTGCGTGAGGGAATTAATGCTATGGATTCGTTATTTTTCACAGATGAAGCACGGTTTCATTTGGATGGCTACGTAAACAGCCAAAAGTAGAATTTGGAGTGCTGAAAATCCCCAAGTTTATCACGAAAAACAATTACCCCCGCAGAAGTTGGGCGTGTGGTGCGCGATATCGCGGAAAAAAATAATCGGCCCTATTTTTTTCGAGTACACAATTAATGCAGAACGATATCAGGATATTTTATTTCAGTTCATCGCACTCTTGGAAGAGGGAGACAGACACTGCCGGCTACAACATGACGGTGCGATATCGCACTACGCAGGTTCAATTTCTGATTTCGTCGAGGAATTCTTTGGTAATCGTGTTATCGGTCGAGGCTTGTAGTTACCAAGATCTCTAGATTTGACTGCAGCGGATTTTTTTCTTCGGTGTTACCTCAAAGAAAAAGCCTACAGCAACAAACCACGAACACTTGAACAATTGAAAGTCAATATTGAACAAGCTGTATTAAATATCCAGCCACAAACTTTGAAAAAAGTTGCAAGAAACGCTGTAAAAAGAATTGAAGCTTGTATTCAAGAAGATGGCGGCCACTTCCAACATTTACTCTAAATGTAAGGTAATGGATGGTAATAATAAAAAATACATTTACATTTACACATGCCTTTTTATTATTTCAATACCTACCAATATAAGGTTGGGTTGCGTTTTATATGGGACGCCCTATATATATATATATATATATATATATATATATATATATATATTTTATTTAATGTCTTTTTTTTTTTTGTAAATTAGGTCTACCATATAAAGTTCTATTAGGTTGTACCTGGGTTGATATGACAGTCGCAAATATCCAAGGGATCAACTAACTCTTTTATCCACACTAAAAAAAACCGATAAATACTTACTATCATATAAAAAAAAATGAAAATGTTTAAAAATTTACCTCTTCCGCCCTATGGATCCCAGAAGGGAATGTGCCATTCCTATATCTCTATTTTTATTATTTATATTTTAATAATTCAAAAAATGTTAACTCCAAATATTAATAAGATTAATTTAATTTTTTTAGAGGGGAAGAGTAAGAAAGCGAGCTATTCCACTCCATCAACGCGCGCGCGCACCCAACACACACACACACACACACACACACACACACACACACACACACACACACACACACACACACACACACACACACAGACAGACAGACACACAAACAAAATTATGTGAATTTTGCGTTACATATTTTTGTCCGATTATTATTCTTCCATTATTTTTATTTTTTATTCTAATAATTATAGTTTGGCTTTATAATAATATAGCTGTAAACCTTAAATATTTATACGATTGTTTTAGGTAAATGATAAATTAAAAAAAAAATCTACACCTTGTTCCAACTATTTACATAATTAAGATGTTAAGATATTAGAACTTTGGAAGGGATTCAATGTCCTAAAGTTTGTTAGCAGTAGTTGAGTTACCGTTATTAGTAATTCATTTTCAAAGTTCAAACTAAACCACGTAGTGTAAGGGTAGTTAGAAAATAAATTCACAAAAATCTAAAAGAAGCTTTTCTAACATGCATCTAAATTAAAATAAATATTTTTGCCTTGATTCAAAAGTAATGTTTAAATGTAAAATATTAGTATTAAATACAGTATACGTATATACAGAGTGTTTCTAAAATGGTGGGCTGGCTATACTTTTTCGAATTCTACTTCTAATAATAAACAAAAAATATCCTTAGGAAAAATGTTAATTTTTCTTTCGCCATTTTGTTATTTTTATATAAAAATTTACATCTCAAGTTCAGATAAAGGAATCACATTAATATTTGATAAGCGTCTTGGTAATAAAGTTTTAAAATTAACAAAAAATCAGGACTTACATATTTTTGCTAATTATAAAATGGCGGCCATGTTTATTTTTCAATCTGTTACATCTCCATAAATATTAGTTTCATAAAAATTAATGTTACTTGCTGAAATATTAAGCCTGTTATTTTGAATAAAATGACGTTTCATGTTTTAAAATCGGTTTACAAATAACCGAGTTATGGTAGAAAGTTGGTGTTGTAATTTTATATCCGTTTTCATTTCCTCCACTTTACGTTCAATTTGATTAAATATTAATTGTTTTTATTTATTGTTAATTCTAGTATTGTAAATTAGTATCAAATTAAGTAATAATCTTCTTACAATAATAAACCTAATAATTGACACAAAATTACATCAATTTTCTGCCATAATTCAGCTATTTGCAAACCGATTTAAAAAAATAAAACGTCATTTTGGTCAAAATAAAAGGCTTTATATTTTAGCAAATAACATAAATTTTGATGAAAGTAATATTTATGGAGATATAAACGATTGAAAAATAAACATGGTTGCCATTTTGTAATTTGTGAAGGTATTCAAGTTTTGATTTTTTGCTAATTTTAAAACGTTATTACCAAGATTCTTATCAAATATTAATGTGATTCGTTTATCAGAAACGTGAGATATATAATTATATTTTTATGTTAAGATAATAAAATGGCGGACAGGCGAAAAAGAAGGAGAAATTGCCGTTTTTCCTAAGCATATTTTTTGTTTAGTTTTACAAGTAGAATCGAAAAATTATAGCCAGTCCACCATTTTAGAACACTCTGTATGTATGTAAGTGGTCAGGTTAAATAAACTGTTTATAAATCAATATAATTATATTAATTTCGTTATTTCCGTCATTTTTAATTTATTATCAGCAATAAATACATTACTACTATTTACACAATTACTTTGTTAATTTCATTTCAGAAACATGGAGAAAGCACCCTCCAGCTGGAATTTTGGTACGAGAAAATGCCCAAGATTATAAACTTCCAGATGGAAAGATTTTGGAAAAAGGTATAACAACAATTATTTCATTGTATGGACTTCATAGGGATCCTGAACATTTTCCAGATCCGGATAAGTTTGATCCTGAAAGATTCAACAAATCTTCACCATCACAAATAGTTAAACCTTTTAGTTACTTACCTTTTGGTGATGGACCGCGTTTCTGTATCGGTAAGCATGGTTACTTTATAATAATTTTATTAATTCTTTTTTTGTTCACAAAAAAAAAAAATATAATAAATATTTTTGATTTGATTAACGATATCCTCCACTCATTTCTATTTTTTTTATTTAATTTTAACCTAAATATTTATTACATCTTACGATCTTAGTTATCTTGTTAGAATATATATATATATATATATTCTAATGTTTGTTTTACTCAACAGTGTTCGTCAAGCACTCTAAATTAATTAAGTGAATATAAAAATATGTGACCAATCAATCTAGTTCATGTATTTACAAGATTCTAACACAAATTTATCCTTTTCTTGTACATAGTAAGTCCTCCTTATTTCCTTTTTATTAACCCATATTATTTTCAATATTCTTCTGTAATACTACATTCAAACGTTTTGATTTATTCCTTTCTGATTTTTTCATAATATCTTAACGCTACCATAAAAAACTATACTTTAAACAAGTATTTTTAAATACTCTTCTAATTCCTAGAATGAAACCGGTACTCACCAAACGTTTTCCTGCTAGAGAGCTCTTTTTGATTATATTAATCTGCTTTTGATGCCTTCTTTATTTCTACATGGTCTTTTAATTTTAAAACTAATTTAAAAAAAAGTAGTTTGCTTTTGACTTATAATATTCATTTTAATTATACTATTTAACACATCATGATACATATTCTTTTTTATTTTCAATTTGAATTTCTCTCTCAGAAATAAATCCATATCATTATGTATATTTTATACAGGTAATTTAAAAAAAATCAACTTCATGGATTATTACTCTGCTTTCAAATTTTTCTTTTAATTTCTTTATTTTTTCATTTATGAGCAAGTTCAAAAGAAAGGGTACAAATTAATCCCTTTCTCTTTTTCTTTATCCTGAGGTAGAGGTTGGTTGTGTTCTAATCTCTCATCTATTCTTCATCGTGATATTTTAGTTTCATCATAACTTTCTGATATATAATTAATCCGTTTATTCAATAACTCTTGATTATCACAACTACGACGCGTCAATAATTTTTTTATTTACTAAATTAATGATAAATTAAAAATAGAGTTTTCAAATGATACATTGTTTTTACATTTTAGTGAATTTTGGAAGCGGAAAAATACATGAGAGTGTATGTTAGAATGTTAGTTAGAAGGGAAGCCAAAGTGTAAAAAGGACTATAAACATGTTTTTGTAATTTAAAATTCTGAAGAAATTATGTTTCACACCAGAAAATTCGGAAATAGTAATCAGTGGTTGCTATTCTATCACCAATTCCTTACAGACGTTAACTGTTATTCCCATAAAGAAAATGTTTTTAAAATTAGATCCAAATAAAGATTACAATTCTGAGATAAATTTAATTACATTAAAGAGGAAACCCTCGGTGAAAATTACAGTAAAATACGTTTTTAATAGTTAATTAAAATGGCTTTTATTAGTCTACTTAATCTTTTTGATAGAATCCATCCGGAAAGTAGATTTAAGTAATAAAAAATTAATAAAGGTGACTAAAAATGGAGCAGGATTTTTTAGAAATTAAAAAACATTCTCTAAAAAAATTGAAAATTTTATATACTTATAATTTTCTTTTAAAATGCATTCCGAGTACTTAAATTCCTTTCCCAAAAAATAAATCTTTCAAAAAAAAGAAGATATTTTTCCCTTAAATATTCTTGCATTTACCCATGGATAAAATTAGATTTTCATGAATGTTTTATTACGAATAGTTCCGTTGTAATTGTATGAAGAGAAAAAACAAACTGAGATTAAAATAACATTGGCTTTAAGCTGTCTATATTGTTTAGTTTTTGTGAATCAGAAGAAAATTGAATTCTGAGTATTATAAATTAATTGAAGTGTGGTGGATAAATCTTCAGTAAAAATTGAGAAAGTAATACAATATTGTCAAATAACGATTATTTTTCTTAATTTAATTTTGAGTAAGTCCCAAGCCCTCAGATTTTATAACTTGAAGGTGACGTATGGAATAGTATGAGACCTTGGAGTGCTTGATTTCATAGAACTTTTACTTCTCTCCACAACTAATTATATTTTACAAAAGAGCGATTCTTATAAAAATCTAGTTTAAAGATCTGGCGTAAGGGGAATCAAGTTTTTGTCATCATTAAATTTTAAATTAGTCCCAGAAATTAGAAAACGTTTTAAAATGAAAAGGTGGAAAATCACACTAAAATTTTACCTCAAATTAATGGAAGTTCCTGAGTAGCTTTCAGAAAGTCTGCATCATCAAATCTGTTGATTATATTTTTCCTGACTTCAGAAAATCAACCCTATCCTATATTTTTGATTGATTTAGGGAGTTCATTAAGAAAATGTGATGTAATTTGAGAATTCTTAGTTCGCAAAAAAAGAAAAAAGAAAAAAGAAAACAGTTCTATAGGAATATAGGTGGATATTATCGCAAGCATATTCTCCAAAAATACATGACCAGTTCTACATAAAGTACCCGAAAAGGTCACTCGAAACAATGTTGTGCATGTATGCATGCGCGCGTCTCTCTCTCTCTCTTTCTCTCTGTATGTGTGTGTGGGGGGGGGAGAGTGAGAGAGAAAGTTTGTGGCAGGTTCTGTCTGTCTATCCGTTTGCAACAGCATCACGCGAGAACCAATCGACCAATTACTTTCAAAAAACTGTCAGGTAGGAATGTATACTATTCCTGCTAAACAGGGAAGGTTTTAAGCCGTAGATCGAGGCCCTAGCCCCTTTCAGGGTGAAGTTTTGAATTAAAGAAACAAAAATTAACCCTCTCACTTCATAATATTTTTTCATCATGGCAACAAATGAAATTGAATGATTAATAATTCTTTTTTCTTTTATCAATATCTATAAAATATTACATATTCACATTCCTATAGTTACTACTATTCTGTTTTTTGTAATCTAGTTTTTTTTCAAGTTTGTAAAGTCTGTCTACTTGTTTCTTTTCCTATTTTCTTTTTTTGTACATAACGTCTCCTTTCATTTATACATCTTTCTTCTTCTTCTTCTTCTTCCTTTCATGTAGTTTTTTCACTCTTTTTGATTATGCTTTCTAAGAAGAGATCGAATTTAGGAAGGCTCAAAGTCAACACTTAATATCGCGGGACATGACATGTCTCGTGAAGGTATGGAAAGTATGGTGTTTGAAGACATCTCCCTTCGAACACCATACTTTTTCCATGGTCAACTGTTACCTGTTCTAGAATTACCGGATCTCATGAATTTTTTCTCTTGGCGAAGAGAAGAAAAGAAGTGAGAAAACAATTAAGGTGGTATATCCTAAAGAACTCAGTACACAGTCGTAAAATTGTAGGTTATTATTTTCTTATTGGTTCATTTTTTTCATTGTACTACCTTTTTATAATCACTTCGTTTTTCCTTATTAAAAAATGTACTTCTGTTTTCTATCTTTAAAAAAATCTGTTAATCTGATAGTATAAAAATTGTAATTCCTTATCTAAAAAATTTTATTGATGACATTGAACATAAAAAGGCTCTGATAAAATCATCATTGAAGAATATTAAACTTACCTTACATTACTTATTGTCATGTATTATTTGTTAAATAAACTTTAGTTAAAATATTCATTGCAGTCCACTATTTATTATCATAAACACATTACGTATATTTATATATAAATGCAATAATTTCTCACAGCCATGAGGATAATGAACTCGTTGGAGGCCAGGAAGCGGAGCTCCCTGACCAACTGTATATTTGTATGTATGTAAATGAAGCTGAATTTTTTTAAAGAAAATTGCATTTCTGATGATTAAAATTACAAGAATGACTTCAAGTCGTGGTTAAAATACAAAAATAACCTTGGTAAAACATCAGCTTAGAAGATTCAATCAGAACATTGGAATTTTAAATTGGTGAATTTACTTAATACTCAAAAAAATTATTTTCTGAAATAAGGTATAATATTTAGAAATTTTTCTCAATGTAAAATTCAAATTTTCCAAGAATAAAAATTAAAAGAAAGACTTATCCTCAATTATAAGAGCTCTGAAAACTCCCACCAAATTCTCTAGTTACTCTTACGGGTTCTGGAAGGTTTAACGAAAGTTAATTTTTAATTGTACCTTAATTACATTCTAAACTCAAATATGGCTTTAGAAAAATCAGTAATATGTAAACGTGTCGTTTGATTTATACATGTTAACAAGTTTTAGTTCATTTGGGGATACAATCAATAATTTTTACTTGTTTTTCATTGTATTTTATGCAAAGGAGTTGTATAAATTTTATATTTTAGTATAGATTTCCACCTCACTAGCACTTTTCGAGAGATAAACCAATAAAATTAATGGATCTAATTATAAAATGAATAGAATTTGTCTTACATAAAAAATACATTTGTCAACTCCCTCATTAAACAAAAGGTAAAACATACATATATATATATGATTACAATTGCCAAACATAGAAAAGTAAAATTTAGCAATTGCTTTTCCCTAAAAAAGATCTATATTTTGGTATGAAATGAAAATCTCTAAACCTCTTGGGATCTCCAACAAAGTGCAACTCAAAATATTTTAAATAAAAGAAGTAGGGTAATGGCACATAATTTTAATTAGAACTGAAAAAACAGTTTAAAAAAATGTTGACATAAAAATCGTCAGGCTGCAATAATAACCAAAATGGCCTCCGTTGAATATTTTTCACAGCTAGTTTCAAAAATGGCTTACATTAGTTCCACAAACGGCGTACAAGTACCATATAGAAAAAAGTAGATCGTTTTGAGGTATGAGCAATTTGTTTAAACTTTTTTTTTGTTTTTCTGTTTGACAGTTTTTTAAGAGCTACTGGAGATCACTTTTGAACGTAACTGTGAAAAGCATTAAATGGCTGCCATTTTAATTAGTGTTATCCTAGTCCGAAGCTTTTTATGTCAAAAATGTTGCCTTCATTACCTTTAAAATTATCTGTAAGAAACCTATCATTTCAATTTAAAATTTACTCTACAATAGGAACCCCTGGGGACCCGCTTGAGAGGGATGTGGTGAATATTTTAAAAACATTAAAATGTTTTTAAACATTTTTATGTTTAAAAATGTTCCTATTAGTACATTTTTTGTGCTAACAGGAATTCTTTCGTAAAAGCACGTGAACGGTAGGTTAATGAAAAATAAAACAAAACTGTCTCCTCTTCTGAGAATTAGGATGTTGATGCTAACGTAATAGTTGACGTTATTTAAAAAAAAAAAAAATTAGAATACAATAAATTTATTGACCATATTCCAAAGATATGTTCTGGTTAATTTAAAAAAAAAACACCCGTCAGTAGTATCATCATATAATGCCAGTGTGTTAACACCAAAACAGTCATTGAAGATGGTCACAAAGAGAAAATAAAATGTTTTGGAATACGTTGTTAAACGTTTGGTAAGGTTTGTCGTTTTAGAAGTTTGTATTTTTAATTTTTATCATTGTCGAACGTTATGGACAAAAACATATTGTTGCAAGGTAAGTAAAACATTAAAAGTTTATCTTAAATACATATAGAAGTAACACGTATTAATTTAATTAATTTTCAGGTACAAGATTTGGAAAAATGCAGACAAAACTGACTCTATTTACACTTTTATCACAATTTAGATTTGAGATATCAGAGAAAACTGCAGTACCACCAATAAACAATCCAAAAATATTTATATTAAGCGCTGTTGATGGTATGCATTTAAAGGTTATTAATAGAAAAAAAGTCTAAGAATTAATTGCCCCTTTAAGAAAAGATAACATTTTTAATAAATAATTAATTGGCAATATTTTGATTAACAGATTGAACGTTGATCAATATTTTCACATGATTTTTATCTACACAATATTTACTTTAAAACATTTAAAAAATATCAATAATTTTGAATAAAATTTTATTTATCAATAAAATCAAATATTTAATATCGCCTACTTGTCTTTATTTCGAAAAAAGTGCCTATGTATTGAACCACCACTGATTATAATCAAGACTGAAATTCACATTCCGACAAGGCTAAATATCTTGCTTGGCCTTTACTTAAATCGACAGCTTAACTTGGAAGATCTACATATGAAACAAATGGAAGACGTTAAACTACGAGTATCAAAAAGACTTATTTGATAATCAACAAAAGATCAATATTTTAACAGAATTTTTATATATATATATATATAAATTTATATAAGTATAAATGTGTGTGTGTGTGTTTGTTACCGTGAAAGGCCGATATCCCACAAATATTGATATTCTCGATGAATGTCGACACATACTAAAAACGTCGGTGAAATATCGAAATATATGCTTATTTGAACCTTCGATACATCGAAAAACACAGATAAGTTCTGGTGGGGAGCCGAAACGATAATTAGAAATTTAAATAAAATTAACCAATACCAATTTCTAAGGTAAATAGATTACGAGAAACCCTCGTAAAAAAGTAAGTTTAAATTTAACGTACAGTGAGTCACTCTTTTGACACACTCTGTATCTGTATAGGGCTAATTATACGTATATATATATATATATATATATATATATATATATATATATATGTATGCATATACGTGTAAGCCTATACACATACGCATATGTATACATATGTATAAGTAAAAATACTGCAGTTTCCGGTATCGAGATGATATTTTCGACTAAATTAATATTTTTTTACTATTTTAATTTAAAATATTAATATTATCAAAAGACATGTGTGAAAAAGCTATATATATAAAAAAATCGTAATTTTTTAAAATAAAATAAATAAACGTAATACTTCAGATAAGAAAAAAATTGGGAATAAACCTTCGCTAAAAATAATATATAAAAATAATTTTAACAGAATAAAATAACAGTCTTTTTGATTATTAAAAAATAATTTTCATCTAAAATTAGTTTGCAGTTCTTAAAAATTAAAATATGTGTAAATGAGTGTTTAAACAAGGTTATATTTGAGTGCTACAATTATTTCATGAATAAAGTTTAATTGAATATGTATACAAATAAACCACTTAATAATTGTAATCTAACACTACTAAAATGATAAAAACTATTCTGCTATTAAAATATATTCTTGTTTCTCATAAAATCTTGCCATATATATTTAAAGTTTAGGAAAACATATTTCTAGTGGAAACATAAAATAAATATACAATTATGAAATACGTTTTCATGACGCATCATCGTTATTTAAATTAACAAACCAAAAAAGTAATAAAAATATGTACGTAATGTCATTTTCTAAAAAAATATTTTACCAGTAGACCAGTAACAAGATGGTTTCTCAAATTTAAATAAGATTCTTTTATCATATTTATTAATTTAACCGTTAACATTTTAACGTAATTTTCAATTCTATATTTTAAAAGAATACTGCATTAAATATTTTCTAAACTGGAAATCTACTAAGAATTAAAAATAACAGGTAAAACTAACCCAGGAGTAAAATAAAACCCACGTGCAACCGCATTTAAATCTATAATTAAAAATATTAAACATAAAAAATGCATTTTATTATTTTTTTCCTGGCATCGTAGCTATAGAGCTTTTCTGCAAGAAGGAATGTATGGTAACAGTCAAAAATTGGGGTATGGGTTTTTTACCGACTTTTTAAAGAAAAGGACGTTTTCTGGTATCAGGAGTACGAAAATACCATACACTTAAAATCAGGTTTCCACACACACACACACACACACGCACACACACACACACGCACACACACACACACACACACACACACACACACACATATATATATATATATATATATATATATATATATATATATATATATATATGCCTATTTATAAAAGTTGTGGCTCGAAAATCTCCAAAACTACTATATCAATTTCACTAAACTTTAGATATGCTGTATTAGTGTATCTGAAGTTGTGCCTGTGAAAATTTAATGAAGATTGGTTAAATTGTTCTTCAGTTACACTCAATTTAATGAAAACAACTGACAATATAACTTCAATTTGAGATTATGTTGACTGTGTAGTGGTATATTTTTTATACAGGCTGATGCATTGAGTCACAGTGGTGATCGAGTCGAAACTTGATGGTTGTGTGCAAGGTCTATTCCTTAATCGAACGTGTGTAATGAGTTATTCTATGAAAATCAGCGCGTCTCTGACTGCAAAATAGAAGGGGTGTCTGGAATAACAAATCGGACTCAGAGACCCCAAGAACAAAAAAAGTGAGGGGTAATTTTTCTAATACGTATGTACGTATCAAGGCATGTTTGAAGGGTAATAACTTTTGACTGGATAAACCGATTTGGGTGAAATTTTTTACAATGACTCGTATATGAAGAAATTTATTGGTAAAATTTTTGGGTCAATATCTTTACGGGTGGGGTGGGGTAGGGATTTTTGGTGATCACTTTTTCCAAATTTTACACATATAACCCTTCTTTATATTTAGCTTAGTACATGAGTGTATATACATTAACATTTAAAAAAAAATTGCCTCAAATTTTTCCCTTCCTCCAAAATTGAAAAAGCTATTTTTTAATTTATAATATATTTTTTAACAAATTGTCTTTGTCTTCCCAGGCATAGAAGTAGTGAAAGTGACAAAAAAAACGTTGGGGACAATGTTAGGGATGGGGGAGCTGATCAAAGGTTAAACTATCAATTTTTTTTTAATTTTCTAAAATATTTTTTGGTTTATTCTAACTTTTAATAATAATATTACGATAAAATTTTATTCATAATACACCCTCACATTCTAAGAAGAAATGTTAGGTAACTTTTTATTGGTTTTACACTTTTCTCCTGGATTTTTTTTAGTTTCTTCAATTTAACATAGTAAACGTCAAAAATCAAAATATTTTCGTGTAAGATGATTTTAGAGATGGTGAGCAGAAAAAAATACGGATTATTTTTATTTAATTTTTTAAACTTTTTTTATACATTTAAACATATAATGATAACTTTACAATAATATTTTATCATAAATTACCCCTAACCCCCCAAAAAAAATCTTAGATATTTTTTCATATAATGTTATTTTTCCTCTAAATAAGAATAAATAACTAATGCAGGAAAGTATTACAAGTCAGAGTTTTTTATTTTAAAGAATTCTGTAATTAAATATTTTTTCTAAACTGGAAATCAACTAATTAAAAATAGCAGGTAAAATTATCCCCAGGTAAAAGATAGAACACACAAGAAATCACAGTCAAATTTATAATTGTAAATATTAATACATTTTATGAAAAAAATTTATTTTATGACTTTTTTACTCAAACATAACTAATGTTAAAATAATTTTATAAATAGTCTACAAAAAACTTTAATTAATAGATGATTTTGCAAAAAAGTGATTTTTTTTAAACAAAAAAAAAAAAAAAAAAAAAATATAAAACCATTTATTTCAACAATTTTAATTGTACTGATTTTACATTACATATTCAATTTAAAATAAACTGAGTATTTTAAGAGTACAGAGAAATTTTAAAAACTTAAAATTTGCATATATTTTCTCACTGATAATGATAAAAACATTGGCTACAAATAATCTAATATTATATAATTTGTAATGTATTCATAAAATTTCCATTTAATTGATAACAGATTGGTTTGCTTGGCATTTTTCCCGCCACCACCCCATTCGGTCGCCCTAAAGCATAAGACTTTCTTTTGGCAAGACGAATGTCTGTGCCAAAAATGGCTACTGAACCTCGAATCAGTTTAGCGACCAGTGTCCTAAATAGCTCCTAGAGCTAATCTAAAAGCGTGACTGGAATAAGCATGTTACCATACACCATTCGCTTGCGAATCCCACCGCCCGCTTGTCATACATCACTAAAACTGGTAGGCGCACCCCGTCAACTACTAAAACATGTATGACTATCAATAATAAAATTTATCTCGTCAAAGACAGCAATTCGCTGCCACGCCTAGGCCGCTGAATGCCAGCAAGTACCTGTCTACCATTAAAGCGCTAGAAAAACGTAATCTGGCTGGTTGCAAGCCATATCTCTCGTTTAGCTTCCTGCAGCAGCGCGTTAGGAGTCTTTTCCCTTAGGGAAACTACTGACATCGGTTGAACAAAGCAACCGCATCAAGGAACTCCCACATGGACCGACAATGCGGCTCTTGCCACATTGACTCGCCGCTTATGAATGGCCAAATTTCCTCTTGAACTCTAAGTTCCAGAGTGACTCGGTCTCTGGCTCCCCCAAGAGCAGAGCAAACAAACACTAGGTGTTCATTTGACTGGACCTCCCCGCAGACACACAGCTCAACAGCTACCAGGCGGAATTGATAATAGATTCGGTGTAAAACAATATGCGTATATGTAATAATTTAATTATTTCTTTAGTGTTTTTTAAATGTTTGAAAAATCCATTTTTAGTAGCATATAATTACGTAAATAAATATTTTTATTTCTTTTGATATGTTACAATTATCCAATTTTATGTAAAGTTAAAGAAAAAATGTGGTTTATATATATATATATCCGATATTATTCATATAATTTATTTATTTTGTATTATTAATTTTGTACAAGATAATTACCGTATTTAAAAAGATATTTTACTACAGATCGAAAAATTAAACAAAAAATTTATTATTGTAAACTGTTTATACATTTTTAAAACTATATTATTTTATAAAACAAAATTTAATATTATTTTTACCTTCTTTCGTAACATTAAACTATTAAGAAAAAAATCACATAATTAAGGTCTGCATAAATATGGCTACTTTCATAAAATCAATTTTTATATGAAACGTCTTGTTGAATTTTATGGCGTCTAAATATTAAGAAAAGTATTGCCTTGCAATAATATTACCTGTATTTAAAAAAAAAGAAGAATATATATCTCTTTACATAGCAGTGTATTGTAGAAGCACATTCTATAACGTAAGAGAATGCATAAATTCATTTTTTTTTAAGAGAACTATGCTTTTTATTTTTATTATTAGTGTTTACTTTTCCCCTCTAGTGTCTAGAGTAGACAAGTTTTCTTCTTTTATTGTACTTACGTTGATAAAGCGAGACTACTTTTGTTGACTGTAACCGAACAGGCGGGAAAAATTCACCCTTTTAACCGTTCAGTATTTCAATAAATATACTTCAAGCATCTCCTATGGGTTTTCTTTATTATAATATATTTCCGTAGTACATCTCAAGATAACAAAAATATGTTCATCAAATAATTTAGAATGTTTGCGATTTATTTTACATTTAAAAAAAGAAAAATATTAACTTCTACATAATTTCAAGACGTTTGGAGTTTGATTTGTGTTACTAAAAATGTATAAATAAAAAAACATCTTTTATTTATCTTATTCCAATTTTTTTTTTAAGTAAAAAACTTTTAGTATTTTTATTAATTTCGTTAAACCTTTATCATAGACAAAAAAGAATAATACAATTAAAGAAAGCTGATAAAAAAGCGGAGAAATATGAAAAAGGTTAACTGATTTGAATGAAGAAGGAAATTACACGGATATGAAGAAAGATTGAACTCATGATAGGGAAAGATGATGAAAAAACTAAGGCCGCCTACCTTCGAGTAAATTAATCAATGACACTGGATTTAGTTTATATTGAATATTTTGATTCTAAAATTTGTTAATATCTCTTTACAAGACCACAATACAAAAAGATCAATTCTACTTTTATATTTTTACTTTCCCGTCTAGCGCTATAACAGAGCTATAGCTGTAGAAGGAAAGAATTGTAATCGGTGCAATTTTGGCATATGCAGTTTTCACCGGCTCTTGACATTTTGATACCTAAGAACCCAAATAACCGGATGGAAATTTTTCGGATGTTCGTATGTACATGTGTGTGTTGTGTGTCTCAATCTTATATCTCCAGAACTACTGGACCGATTTGAACAAACTGTCAGATTATCTCTGTATATGGGGGCTTATTAAAATGTCAAGGGGATGAGGCTGTATGTAGAGCAAGGTCACTCTCAGTATCTCGAGATTTCGCCTAATTAAGGTCTTATATCTTCACAACGACTAGGACCGATTTTGTTGACTCTACCAAATAAATAAATAATTCATGACTTAATTATTTTATTAACGAATTTCAAGACGATGAAAGAGGTCAAACCTTAATATTCATATAATCTTTTTTTCTTTTTGAGTTTATCTCATTCTTTATATGATTTTTTATAAGGGGGCCACTAATAAATATTGATAATATTTTAATCCTAAATCAATCTAGTTTTATCCTCTAAAAAAATCCTCTAGAAAAAAAATCCCTTTCATCGTAGATTTCATCGGTGCTAAAAAATTTAAACCTAAATGTTAAGAAAAACTTCAAATTTACTCAATACGACAATGGTTACATGTGAAAAAAGTTTCACTTGTTTAGCATACGACAAGCCCCATTTACAATTTCAGCAAATTTTAGTCATCCCTTGCCGTAAGGGTTGGTCATATCAAAATTTGTTTCAGAAAAATGTTTTACGTAATATTTAGAGGATTAACGACGACTTTAAACCGATTCGATATGTGCATAAAAAGGAAGGTCTTCAAAACCCCTTTTTTTCACCCTTTGGGCCAATGGTTGGGGGATATAAAAAAACTTTACTTGCTTATCCAAAGAATAGTAGGAACTTAAAACGAATTAATATTTTACTTATTAAGAAAGTTATAGCGGTATTTTTTATGCGAAAAAGCCACCTCATTCCACCCCCATGATCCGATTTTGGCCGTTAGCGAACTCAACCGACATTTTGGAACGATTTATTTTTAGGAAACAATTTGAAAGTAATTGGCGCAAAACTACGGCAGTTATCGTATGCACAAGATAAATGAAATATACAGAGTGTCCCATATAAAACGCAACCCAACCTTATATTGGTAGGTATTGAAATAATAAAAAGGCATGTGTAAATGTAAATGTATTTTTTATTATTACCATCCATTACCTTACATTTAGAGTAAATGTTGGAAGTGGCCGCCATCTTCTTGAATACAATCTTCACTTCTTTTTACAGCGTTTCTTGCAACTTTTTTCAAAGTTTGTGGCTGGATATTTAATACAGCTTGTTCAATATTGACTTTCAATTGTTCAAGTGTTCGTGGTTTGTTGCTGTAGGTTTTTTCTTTGAGGTAACCCCGTAGAAAAAAATCCGCCACACTCAAATCTGGAGATCTTGGTGGCCACAAGCCTCGACCGATAACACGATTACCGAAGAATTCCTCGACGAAATCAGAAGTTGAACCTGCGTAGTGCGATATCGCACCGTCATGTTGTAGCCAGCAGTGTCTATCTTCCTCTTCCAAGAGTGCGATGAACTGAAATAAAATATCCTGATATCGTTCTGCATTGATGGTGTACTCGAAAAAAATAGGACCGATTATTTTCTTCCGCGATATCGCACACCACACGCCCAACTTCTGCGGGTGTAATTGTTTTTCGTGATAAACGTGGGGATTTTCAGCACTCAAAATTCTATTGTATTGGCTGTTTACGTAGCCATCCAAATGAAACCGTGCTTCATCTGTGACAAATAACGAATCCATAACATTAATTCCCTCACGCAGAAATCGACGGAACCATTGACAATATTGTAGCCGTTTTTCTTTGTCGGGCTCAAGAAGTTGATGAACCGTTTGAATGCGATAAGGTCGTAATTGTAATTGCTTGGTCGCCCGATGAACAGTCGATTTAGACAAATTAATTTTAGCTGACAAACGTCTGATCGATTTATTTGGTGAGGCAAGTAATCGGTCTTTGATTTCAGTGACTGTATCTGTATTCAACACTGACGCAGATCTGTGTTCCTTGTTATTAACAGAACAAATCTTGCACTGCAACCACTGATTTCGTGCTGAAGTACGACTCAACAATGAAAACACGTTCATCTAGCGAATACACCATCTTGTCTCTAGCAATACATTGAACGTTATGATTGCATGGTTGTTACGATCGGTTGTGTTCTTCTGCGTCGCCGCGATGTTCAGATGTTGGACGAGTCCATTTCAGTAACGAGTAGGGGAGTAAGCTTGACTTTTGAAATTTTATGGATGAGCGATTGATGCGTTGCGTTTTATATGGGACACTCTGTATGTATGTAAATGTATAAATAGAACAAGCTATTTGCCGTAAAATTTTCTCTGATTCTCGGCACTGAATTTAACGTCTGATCGGACGTATAGAATTTTATATTTATACCTCCTCCGCGGCATGAAATACAAGTATCTCTCCTTAATATTTAATTTTATTAAATTTCGGTCAAATGGTTTGATTTCCATTCTATTTTTTTGGAGTACGCAATAATATTAAATTGCGTTTCAAAGTAAACACATGAAATAAATATTAGGTAAAAAATCTCGATTTTTATTTGCTCAATTTATTCAATAAAAATCTCATTACTCATTTTAATATATAATGACTAAATTAATGAATTACGATTCTTTGAAGACTAACCAAATTAGAAAATCTACAAGGCATTCTAAGATTAATGATAATTCGTTTAACCCTTCCAGTGATGAAGTATTATCACAATTAATATTATTGTTCATATGCATGTTGATTACAATTATGTATGAATATAATTTGTAAAAATCGAAGGAATTTTTCAAATTTTATTAGATTACAATAAATTATTATTTATAATACAATCAGCTTTGCATACTATGTAAATTAATAAGCTTATATTAATAAGTTTTTGAATCTATAAAATTTCTAACTTTATAAAGTTTTAATCGTTTAAGATTGTTATCTTAATTATTAAAACTAACATAGACTAAAAATCATATTTTAAAATCCTTTACAACCTTAAACGTTTAAAATAGTAGAGTAAATAATTAAACATGAGTTTAATTTTACTAAATTCATGATTTAATTAAGCAAGCTCAAATATTTCAAGGATAAGAAGAAAACTATTTGTTTCATTAAAAAGTGACAAGTGGTTCAGGAACGATACCTAAAAAAATAAAAAAACCAAAAAAAATTTTTATTTACGCAAATAAATGGATGTTTTAACACGTGAAATGTTTTGTGAAGTTTGCAAATAAATCACTGGTAATGATCAAACCCGTCTGTTCCGAATCACTTAAAAAATTATGTAAAAATGAAATGAAAAAATTTCAGTAAAATATTTTTATTCAATATATAAAAAAATCCTTTTAAAATAAATTAAAAACAGGTTCGATTTATACAACTCAATAAAACCGCACTGAAATGTTTCACGATAAATACATTCATGCTTGATGTAATACTTCAATAGCTTATTAAATAAAAACAACCGCAAACCACTTTATAAAAATACCGGAAAACAAATATGTCGAAAAATATTCGTATTAATTTCCTAATAAACATGAAAAAACGAGGGACATCTATTTTATTTGAAAAATAAATAATTTAAATGTTAGTAAACGTAAAATACTTCATTCAACTAAAAAAAAATGTGCATTAATGACATTTATTTTACAAAATAAGGTCTGATTTACAATGAAAGCAATATTTTTATCAAGAACAAATTAGTCAACGGCTCACAAACTGAATGTTATTGTCTTACGTGAAAAATAATATATATTATGTCGCCTCTAATCTGCAATCTTGTATAAAGATTAGATTTATAACAATGAAACCATATGAAAACCAGAAGGAAGGGAAAGATAATGAGAATATAGTGCTAAGGTAACGCTCGGGGTAGCGGTAGGAAAACTGAATCTGAGCTGGACACAAAGACTAGTCAAAAGGGAAAGTAAGAAAATCAGTTAGAAAAGCCAGATTGAAGGATATAGTAGTAAGTATTACAGTATGAACGGATTTTGGTGAATTAAGACTTGGTTATAGCTAAAACAAAAGCGTTACCGCCAGAAGGTATAACAAGCAACCTAACAAGCAACAAAACAGACTAACGCAACAAACACCCGTGGAAGTTTGAGATCCTATTTCCTTAAAGGACTGTGTACAACAAAACCAGCCGGCTCATCCGGTATAGCATTTAATAAAATTAATATCTACGGCATACCATCATGAGTAAAATGTACGACGTTCCTTTCTGTAAATTCTAAATAAATAAACTAATCAGGTTTTACAATTAATATTACATTTTCTGAAAAATGTTAACGCTATTGAAACAAGGTCAACATTATACAATATATTTTTTCCTAAACAAAGGATTACATGAATTTGTTGCTTTTTTAAGACAAGATCTCAGTTTTAAGAAAAATCGTATTTCCCTATGACTTAGACATGTAAAACATCTCATATACAAGCGGCTACTGATCGGAATTGCTTTCTCTGAAAATAATGGTGTTATACCTAAAGTCGCTGTAGCGAACAGGATGATTTGTTGTGCAGAATGTTACCTATATTTCATAGCGCTTGGCATATTGTTGGTCAATAATGCATATACAAATACAACTAAAGGATGAAACCTTTATTATTGAACCTAACGTAGGATAGTTTTATTTATGGAAATGAGTATATCATTTTCGAAGATACTTATTATATTATCTCATTTTAAGTTGTCTAACAACTGTTACGTTATACAGAATGTCCCATATAAAATGCAACCCATTAATCAATCACTCATCCATGGAATTTCAAAAGTCAAGCTTACTCCCCTACTCGTTACTGAAATGGACTCGTCCAACATCTGAACATCGCATAATGTCCAATATGAACAAGCATAATAAGACCCTTTCTCAGAAACTGAAGTACTGGATTGTGTTACATGAAAACACTTCTATTGTCTTGTTAACTAAGGATGAATATTTTATTTTTTTCAGAATTAGTCTCTATTTTTTTATCTAAGATTGCACGTTCATAAATAAAAAAAGGAGTGCAAGGATAGTAAACAAATTTAATTTTCTAAATGTTAGTGCTTATGAGCGCCAAATGGTGATATGACAGTCCACCGTTTTGTATCTTAAAAACTTCTTCTGATTTATTAGATTTAATAGCTGAGATTACACGTAAGACGCGGGGTATACGTAACAACAACAAATATTTTATTTAATGACAAGCTTAGAGTCTTATTTAAACTTAAAAAAGAACAAAAAAAGTTTGTAAAATGATCAATTTGATCATCCTGTCAAACTTGTATCTAATAAAACACAGAAACTTTGCTTTGTGAGCAACTTAAGTATATTTGTAATTTTGTATATTGTTATCATTAAAGGAAATTTAGTCCACGCGATCAGCAATTTTATGTCTACGTACGAGGCACAATACAACAGTTTCATCCATGTTTAACGTTAGTTAATTACTATTCATCCAATGCATTCCTAATAAATAATAATAATCCTACATCACGCTTATCATGGGAAATGAGATAAGTGTTTTGTAACGGGTAGAGAAGCTTCCAGAAAGAAGAAAGAGAGAGAAAATGAAGAAAGAAGAATCTAGTAGGAACGACAAAGGAATTCTTTATAGAAAAAAAGTTTATAGAAAAGCGTAGAAGGCGCAGACAATGAAAATTATTACGCTTAATCAATCAAAAGGACGGGTCAAGTACTGCCAGGAGGTATAAGTGCTGCCCGGGACCAGCGGAATCGAGTACTGTGCAGAGTGCGATAAAAACTATAACAGTGTATTTGGCGACAAGAATGAAGAGTACGTTGAAAATATTCTATTACGGACAGTGGTTGAAACAAGAACCTGTTCGGTGAGTTATTTATGAACATTAGTATAAGTGACACTATTCTGTTCATTAATAAATAAAGTCAAGAGTAGTTCATTTGTAAACAGTAGAAATAAATAATTGCAGAAAGTGAATTGTAAGTTTTTCTATTTTTATCTTATTGTGAATTCAATATTAGTTTTTATCAGTCGTTATAAAGTTTTTAATTTATCTTACTGTATTTTGCTATTTATATATTAATTTTTATTAAACCAATTTTGTTTTTAATTTGTATTACTAGTTTATATATTATAATTTTAATACTATTATTATTTATTCTATATATTTGAGAATAATAAATTGTATTTATAAGAACTTTTTATGTGTGTAAGTCTCTTAATATTCTTGTCGATCCGCGAACACGCTACCGTTGCCTTCTTCAGCGAATCGACAGGCCAAGCCCACAGAAAAGCAACCGAAATTCAAATCTACAAGTAACATTTTCATTTGATTCACCGCAAGGACTCGCAGCACAATGGAAATCATTAATCTTACAGAAAGTTGTTTTTCATAGTGCTAATAATTCCTTTGATGGTTGTCATGGGTTACAGTTTAGGTCTGATGTAGATAATGTGAAGGAACAACTAATGTAGCTCTTCTGTTCGAAGCAATATATTGTATAAATTGTTTACGGTTAAACAGGGATTGTGTCCTTTGTACAGTCTTCTTATCTCCTTATTTCGTTCCTCCTACTGGTAATAACTTAAAACATCAACAGAAATGCATAGCTTGAAGTTAAAATCTTGTCGTAATAATTAATTAGTATGATTCTCAACACATTTATACAGTGAAATATAATAGAGACAGCTCCATAATTAGTTAAGTAATTATTATTTAATTACTAATACATTATCTTTATTTGGGTTATTTCTCTTCCACCAGAAGACGTATCTACTGGACAAACTTTTATGATAAAACTTGTCAAAGTATAAACTACTACTAATAAAGTTATAATAATTCTCCTCAGTTCACTCTATTCAGTTATAATAACTATGTTCAAATAATCACTCTCAAATTAATAATGGATGTACCCAAAATTACTAATAATATCAGTCATAGATTTCCAAAAAGCCTATGATAGTATTCATAGACCTTCAATACTTAAAATACTAAGAAACTGGGATTACACCCGAAACTAGTAAAAATGATTAAACTAACGTTAACTGACACATAATCCAAAATAAAATCCAAAGGAGAAATATCAGAACCATTCCTAATCAAAACAGGTTTAAGAAAAAGAGATGGACTATTCCCCGCTGCTCTTCAACTGCGCTGTAGAATATGTAATGAGAAAGTGGTACAAAAAAGACCAACCATACGTAAACAATTGAAGCAAGGAAATATATAAACCATATCAAAGTAAAACTGTCTAGGATTTGCAGATGACCTAGCGTTTCTAGCCAATAACATCGTAAAAGCTAGAATCCAAATAACTTCATTGGAAGAACTAGTAGGAAAAATAGGCCTAAGAATATCATATTAACAGACTGGAATAATGGCCATGAATCCCCTGGTATTGAACCAACTAATCATAAATGGATTCAAAGTCGAGCTAATCGAATGGTTTAAATATTTAGGAGAATATATCACACATGACCTCAAAGAAAAAATAAACTGGAAAAAAAGAATACAAATGTTCAATTATGCACAAAATACCACAAAAGCAATATATACCAAAGATGCATCTGAATAGATACCAAATTCAAACATTACAAAATTGTAATCAGACCTATAATATCATATGGAAACGAAACACTGTTTACACTAAAATCCAGCATTTCCTACTCAGCAGAGGTGTCAAGAATAGAAAGAAGAATTCTAAGAACATGCATAAATAAATCTTAATAAATGACTAAATTAATCTAAAATACATGCATAAATAAAAGACGACTTTCTGATGGGGGAGAATTGAGACTCATACAAAACCAAGAGCTACATAAAGACGTAGAACCAGCTCTAGACTAGAAAGAAAAGAATCTCCTTCTTTGGACACATAATAAGAACAGAACCGAACAGGCTCGTCAGGAAACTGGTCGAAAAATACTGGAAAATGTCCAAACACCGACGACATGGATAACCGAAATTAAACAAGATACACACGAACTAGAAATCACAATAGGGGATTTACAAACAAAATTGACAATATTAAAATACTAAAAGAAGCAAACTCCAGATTTAAAATTAAAGAAAAGAAAACAATAATAAGGGTTTGTTCAGAAGAACTCAAAAAAGCAAGATCTGACAGAATGAAGAAGTATTGGGGAGCAATCAAGAAAAAAAGAAAAAGAAAAGACGAACCTTTTTTTTATTTTATTTTTTTTTACACCCCGCAATTCAACCGGTTCTCGTCGTTAAGCAAAACACAGTCTCCTCGGAGTGTCGTGGAAGCAGTCTCTGTCCGCCCTAGCAAGCCGCCTTCTGGGGCTTTCCCACCGGGGTCTCCCCAACTTCACTAGGGCACACCGACATTTTTCTTCCGCTAAGGATCTACCCATCCTGTCCCTAATCTAACAGTTCCAGATGTACGTTTCGCACATCCTTCACTTCACGAACCACTCATACCTTGAGGGTTCTTTATGCCATCATCGGGGAATACCGACCCCACCACTCAGTTTATTGGTCACAGTTTGAAGTCGACTATTTGTACCTTTAAATTATACGTTTATCAAAGATGTTAATTTACTGTTAATCTGTTATTTAATTTAGTGCTTTATACTATCTGTTCCTATTTTTCTAGTGACCGGTGTGATACATATAAGAACTTAGGTACAACAGACACTAATCACAGTTGATTTCTCCGAGAATACAGATATTTATTAAAAAGTCAATCCCAATAATAAATAGAAATGTGTTACTTGTAGGACTGAATGTCTTGTATTTCAATCAGACTGGGAAATTTATGTGCAACTGTTAAATAATTACTTCTGCCCATTTCACTTTCTTTATAAACCAGGCATTGAATTTATTGATATTTAGAATGGCTATGTAATTTTCGAACTTTATGTAATTTTGAACTTCTATAAGGTCGCCTATACCCATTATGGTCATTGTACTAAACATACATAAAATGGTCAAAACATAAACCATGGCAGAATGTATCAGGTGGCAAACCCGCCTGGCAAATAGGCTGTTTGATAAATTTAATTTGTATTCACGATTCAGATTACACTAGTCCGAATATCTTTTCATGATAAATGGACTACGATCAATTGTTTTTTGTTGGATTTCAATAATATTCTGTCATCTGTACCGATAAAACAACATGTCCTGACTGACTCAATTAACATCCAGCAAAATCCCTTGAAGATAAATTGAGAAAATTTGTATACACGTTCTTCTTACGGTGTAAGTGGAATTCTGAGTTTAAAGGGTTAAAATCAGTAACAATAAATGATATCAACTTTATATATTGGTGTTTATAATCTTCATGTGAATATCTAAATAAAAATGATAGATTTCTCGAAATTTAACGTTCAAAGGGGTGACAAAAAGGTTAAAAATTTTTGAACAATGATTGAAAATTTTCCCCTTTTTTCACTATCAAAAAGAAGATCCATTCGATTTGGGATTATTTATTTTATTTTATTTTAATTTTTTATTTTATTCGATTTGGGATTTATTTCAGATAAATAATTAAAGAATCATTTTCAGAGTTAATTTCGTTTTTTTAAGGGGTGTGACGGTATCTGACAGGGCGGTTCGACCAACGCAGCCACTGCCACCGTTACTGTATGTGTGACTGACTGCACCTGCCTCGCGTTACTTGACTAAATAACATAAAATAAAAAATGAGAAACGATGTACGGTCACCCCGTAGTGGTGTTTTTCGAGTATTGCTACCGAAGAACGGTTACCCGTCCTTCATGCGAGGAAACGCTCCGTAAGCTAATACTAATATTTTTAAAGTGTAGGACAACTATTCTGAAACAACCCGCATTCTTCAGATCACTCAAAGTTTTGGGTCCGTACTGAGTAAGCTGTAGCTCTGAAGAAGTTACTATACAATAATAATTTTTATAATTGGAACAGGCTTTAATTTTAATTTAACATTATTATTTTCATATATATGAGTTTAATGGACCTAGGAATATCCAGGGGGGCAGACACTGCCTCTGATCGGTTAGTTTCAAATATAATTATAAATTACGTTTTATTTATAATTAATTACGTACAGAAACGTCATATAGTTATATTTTTCCATTTTCCTTTTTTTGTTCATCCTTTACTATGCGATTTTTAAAATTATTATTTAATAATAAAAAATAATACCTTATTATAAAATTGGTATTCATAACAAAACAAGATTTTATTTATTACAATGATTTTGGTTGTCTCTGATGCCTCAATCGTTACTGAACGACTGAGGCATAACATGTTTGATATATATGCATTTAAAGAAATTTTACCGCTTTCTATAAAATTAGCACTTAAAAACACTGTAAACAAAATAAGTGGTTCAAAATAAGAATTGACTCTAGACTAAGATTTAGTACTAACGTAATCCGGGGTTGTGAGAAGGCGGAGAAAACGAGGAGGCTAATTGCTAGCCTCCTCACGAATACAAGAGGGCCCTCCCAACATAGCAGGCAGCTACTTACTGTTGTGGTCTATTCAGCCCTGCTACATGGCGCCGAGTTGTGGGCGGGCGTTGTTAGATTTGCCAAATACAGAGTAAATTGGAATCAATCCACAGGAGGTGTTGCATCAGAGTAGCGGCCGCCTATAAGTCGGTGTCCAGGCCGCCTTCCTGGACACCTTGAGGTGATTGCTGAATTCCCGCCTGTAGACTTGATGATAATAGGGCATAGCAGAACTAGGAAACTCAGAATACTCCCATTAGAGGAAAGGAAGCGTTCTGCTGAAGATCTAGAAGAAGAGATAGCACAAACATGGCAGGAGCGGTGGGATCGGGCCACGAAGGGCAGGTGGACCCACCACCTTATTGGGGACATTAGGAGGTGGTGCCAGAGAACCCATGGCACGCTGAGTTTTGAGTTAACGCAATTCCTGGCGGGTCATAGGGGATTCAGGTCTTATCTGTATAGATTCGGGCTCGATCAATCTGAAAATTGTCCTGAGTTCGAGGAGGAAGAGAACCCCCCAACATGTTTTCTTTTTGTGTCCGCGATTAGAGATACTCGGCAACCTGAGACGTGAGCACATGTATCGCCCTGAAGATACCCTACGAGTCCTATTACAAGGTGAGGCTCAGTTGAAGAATGTGGAAAGATTCTTCAGGACGGTCATGAGGAAGCTCCAATTATATGGGGAGTCCCGCAGAAGAGATTGGCGCCGGAGGGCGCGGGGACGGACAGGTCCTCGGCTGAGTGCCTTGAGGGCCCTCCGTACGTGTGGGGGTAGCCTGGGTGCGATGAGGCCGAGTACACACTGTTCGTGCGTCTGATGGTGACTACTTGTAAGTGGTGTGACTATTTATGATTTCTGTCTTGACGACTGTGTGGGTTTTGTGGATGTTAGTAGCTTTTCCTGTTTTCTGCAGGTTCTTGTGTGTTGTTGTCGGTGTTTGTATTTGACGTGCTGTATGTGCTGCTTCCACTAGTGTTGTTTTTGTGGTGTGTGACATTGTTGGATTGTTATGACTGTGTGTGTGAGCGATTCTCCCTTCTTCTGATGAAATGTTTTTAAAAGCAGTACCAGGAAGGGGAAAGCCAAGGGTGGAGGTTTAGTCGGTAGTGCGCAGGTATACATACGCCCTTGGTTATAACTGGCGGAATCTTTTAGCGAGCCCGACACTGCTTAGGCGCCCATAAATGGGGTTCCTGCACCTCTTTAAAAAAAAGAAAAAACTTATCTCGTTAAACGTGCAAATTTTAACGAAAGTTTTATCTGTATTCCTGTAAAATTTTATACAATTTGTTGTTTGTTTTCGGTAAATTTTTATTGAGATTATATTCCCGCAAGAAATGATTTATATTCAACGAATATGAGATATAATTAACCGTTATTTCGGCTTATTCACTCAACTTAAACCCGTAATTATCGTATGGATCATGTGATTATGGTGTATATAAGTAAAATCATACCTTGTGTATGTATTTTCACAGATGCACGCGTAAACATACAACAGACTCGAGCAGTATATGAGTAAGTGTGCAATTAATTAATTAGGTAAAACACAAGCAATATAGTAATAGTCAGCGCTAATTTTAATTAGGTCATATATGGATATGGCAGTTACTCGTATAAAGTGAGGTAGATATTGTACGAACAACTTGTTACTCTAAGAGTTACTTACTATCTTAACTGTTACACCGGTGTAAATTAATCTGAATTTATTACGATAATGTTACCTCCAGTACGAACACATAAACCGCTCTAATATCTTGTACTTATGATATCACTTTAAATGTTAACATGGAAATGTCGAGTTATTTGTTTAATAATTATTTATAAAAGAAAAACTGTTAAGTAATTTAGCGTAATTATTTAAAATTAATGATAAAAATACATTTCAACGTTTAAAAATAAAAATCACAAACGGTATCATACATTAATTTATAGAATTTTAATTGACTGAATAAAAAACTAGAAATATAATTATAAAAAGGTGAGGCAGTTGTTGCAATAGTCTTAAAGAGAACATACGTCTTTTTCGCGTGATAAGTCAGTAAACGTAGCGGATGGAAGACATTATTATTTTTAAACTAAAAAACTCATTAAGAGGGTAAAATGCTAACTCATCAGATAAAATGATTGAAAAGCCTGAACTGCCTATGCAGTTCGGTAACAACATTTTGATACAAAAATAGTTATAAAAATATAATTTAAATTCATTTTATTTTATTTTATATACAATTGTCCTGAATTACACAAAATGACACAAATCAGAGAAAATAAATAAAATATTTGGCAGAGTTAACAATTTTCTTATGAAAATTCAGTACTTAAAAAAATAATCATGCCATGGATTACAAGAGAGAATGAGCCATGAAAATAGAATGAAGTAAAATAGAAGGAAGTAAAAAATACAAGAAAAAGAACAGAACAAATGAAGAAGGTAAGAGATTCTACGGAAAAATTGAATAATGTATATGATTAGTAATATTAAAAGGAGATACCTAAAGCAAAGATAGTTGAAGATTAATGTTCAAATATAGAAAATTTAGAAAGAAAATGTCTAAAAAACTAATGTATAGAAATTTCAAAATAATGACAAAAAAAAATAAATGGAATAACATCAAAGTAGGCATAAAGAAATTGCCAACGTAGATGAGAGGCCGGTCTCCGTGGCGCTAGTGGTAGCGTCTCAGCCTTTCATCCTGAGGTCCCGGGTTCGAATCCCGGTCAGGCATCAGGCATGGCATTTTTACACACACTAAAAATAATTCATCTCATCCTCTGAAGCAATACCTAACGGTGGTCCCGTAGGTTTACAAAAAAAGAACGTAGATGACAAACTGTTACCAAAAGTGGAGGAGATACTTTAAAGGTAAAAGGTGGCAGAACTACTACATTAGTCCAATAGAAAGCTAAGAAAGTTTAAAAGTAGGCTTGTACGTCACGTACAAAAAAATTACACAACGTAAAGTCTTAATACTTGTAGTAAGTTTAAACCAACTTACTCTGGCACTTTAAAGTTTAAATTAACTCTATATATTCAATAATGTAATTTACGATGTACTATAATAAAGCAATACAAACATATCGTAATTTATAAAGAAAACTGTCAAGTTAATATATAAAAATAAAATGGGACAAAATAATACTGCAAATTATTTTTGCAGTGTTACTTGTTTCAAAATTCAGGTTGTTTATGTATTTAGAACAGTGTTTGGTCTTTTCACTTTATCATTAACCTTTGATTTTTGTGCTTTTCATTTACAATATTTCATTGGAGCATAACAACATTCAAACAGTATTACTGTGTTGTTTAAATTAAAAAAAATTATACCATAACTTGCTTAAAAAAAGCTTGTTATTTATTTATTGTTTTGAAATTGTAGAATTGGAATTACTATTTAAATATACGTCCTTTTTTATTTCTAATATATTTCCTATTATATTGTATTACCAAGAATTAGGAGGCTCAGTTTTATAGATAAGTATTTCCATCCTAAAATCAAGATTTTTGAACACTTGTCAGGTAGTGAAAAAAATCCCTGATTTGGTTCGCAGATTGATGAGCCTGACCTTACCAAACCGTACAAATGCCGAAGTTGCAGACTCTAAAAAGTTCTTATCTTTAGTAAAGATCCAGTGCATGTTAAGTCAAAATACACAGAATTTAACCTAAAAAGAATGGTAATTTCCTAGGTGATTTTACATCAAATGCAGGTGCAAGTGATTTCAATCGTTTATTAAAGGTACGCACACTGCATTAAATACGTTTATTCAGAGATGAAGAGACCTGATTCCTTCATTAACATGAAATATTTAAATTTTCACCTTTAAAAATCATCTATTTATTGAGAAAAAATTTAGTGTTAGGAGTTCAATCTTGAAAGAAAATTATTGAACAGATTTAAAAAAAATAATAATTGTATAAATAAGCACATTTCTCATTACTTATAACTAAACTTATTGGTCTTTTAGAATCTGAAGATAAGTACTGCTACCTACAAGACGATGCTGCATAACGTGTAGCAGTTGAAACGATGAATTTTTGATGAGCGCCTAGTTTCAAAATGATTGATTTCAAAGATTTTCTAATTTCCTCTAGGAAATTTGAAAATTTTATGTTGTATATAATAAGACTTAAAGAACGATAGAAAAAATTAAAGTGAAAAATTACAGGCACAGCCTTTTTTAAGGAATCATCCATTCTCAGAATTGTGAGATTTTGTGATGTATTCAAGTGAGTTTAATTGTATAAAAAGATCAGTCTGCTGTGGAGAATAATATGATTCCTTACTTAAATACTAGGAGAAATATATATCCAAGTTTAAAAGTTGAAGCGATTTGAATGCAAGATAAGATTAATTTTCAAGGATTTTTATATTTTTGAAGATAAAATTTTCTTTAAAAATTTTTATTTCAAAACGAGTAAGTTCTCTGTTACTGTTATTACCCGAATAACCATACCTAGTAGGGTAGGTTATTTAATTGAGATTTTCAATTTCAAAAAAAAAAGAAAAAAAAAGTAGACAAGAAACATGTAATTAATTGAATCCTGAAAGTTTTTTTTTGTAGCATCTATTTTACAATAAAATCGAGTTCAAAATTATAATAACAATCAGAAACCAAAAGTAAGCTTTACGTGAAAAGATTATAAATAAACTAATGAAAAATTACTTTTTTTATTGTCGGTTTCGAGAAATATTAAGCGTTTTTCAGTAGTTGGATCAAGTCCGTATTTCAAATAAGTAAACGTATTTAAAATTTAGAATACGAATTTGCAAAATCTAGAAGTATTTTTGCACAAGAAGAGACCAGAGAAACTAACAATATAAATAAAAGACAGATCTCAATAAAAAGGTAAATATTTATTAATTTTTAAATTATATTTGTTTGTAATACAATTTTTTAGGCAATATGACTGATCCAACAGGATAAATTATGAAAAATATTATTGATAAATGGGGTAACACAATGTGATACATATTATCTGAGTTTTCTATATACCAAGCTAGCGAGCTGGTATATAGGTTTCATGCATGTTGTGTTAGAGTAAAATGAAATTGGTTTTTGGGTCATAACTGGAGGCGGTGAATTTCTGTGTGCGACACCGCCACAGGCTAATAAATTGATTTACTATCGAGCCTTTTGCGATGAACATGATTACAAAGGATCTCTTTCCCTTACGCTACCATTTCATCTCACTTTTTTTAACTCCCCCCATTCCACTACTTTAATGCAGGCAAAAATAAATAAATAAAACAAAAACAATCACACATACACACACACACGCACACAAACACAATATTTACAACACATAAATGCATGAACATTACCCGTACGTCACTTAGTATAAGTTTAGATTATCAGTCGCGTAAATGGAAGTAGAAAGTTAGATAATATAAAAAAAACAGTTTGGTTTCTTTGGAAACAATTCAAATATTCTTATGTAACATAAAGATGTCAAATTGTAATTACTTTAAAAAATAAGGAATGAAAAGTGTAAAAAAAAAAATTCATATATTTAAACATAAACAGTCGTCAAGTCATTTTAACTTAGTTAAAATGTTTTAATAAAAACTCAGTTGGGATCATTTAGCAAATCAGATATTGAAATCGATCAACGTTTTAAGTAGAGAATCCTTGGAACAGTGAAAACAGCATTCTGGTATATTAATAAAAATATATATCATATAAATCTCTATATTTCCTTAGATAAAGAATAGATTCCAAAATTTAAAGCTAATTAATAAAAAAAAGCATTTTAATTAGCAATAAATTTACAGGAAAATTGAGAAATTATAGAGGACAAAAAGGGAAAAATCCAATTTGTTTTATTTTTACTTCGACATCTTTATTTTTATATCCATGAAAATCGACGATAATTATTTAAAACTGTACATTTTTTAAACGTCAAACTGAACCAAATTTTTGAGTGTACTGGTCTGTCGATAAAAAGTTAACAGTATTAAACAACTTATACATCCCATTAAGTCTGTTAGCTTTAAAAAAAAAAAAAGTTTGTGTGTACTTACATACACACGTAAGAAGTTATTTTATGCGTAAAAGTTTTTTTACGCATTTCAAGCAAATTTGAACTGATACAAACGATCGATAGATGACATTAAATACCATGAATAAAATTTTGAATAAATAACACTTTTAAATAATATTTAATTTATACAGTTTAAAAAGTATTGACATATTCGTTGCCATATAAAACAAAGCTTATCGAATATATTTCAATTAGTCTAGTTCCATTAATTCTTCGTATGACGATTGAATAGGGACGAGGGTTATCAGAGGCTTATATGAAAAATATCATACAAATAGTTTTATTTTAGTACGGTGTATTTTATAAAAATTTTGTTTTTGGTAAATTTAAAATTATTTATGCAAAATCAAGAATTTATCTGATGTGTGCTATTTTGTCTGTCATTAAAAAATATAATTTTACTATAAAACATAATACTTACATAAATATTTGAGGTTATATTGATACACAATTTTCACAATATATATATATATATATATATATATATATATATATATATATACTCTGCAATATAAATAAAGTTTTATGAATATGAAGAACAATATTCACAGTTTAAAATATCCGTCTTCAGAAATCCGTGCACAGATACTGATTCGTAATAAATATATTTTATCATGATTCAATATCTGTTATGTTTACAACACGTGCTAACCACTTAATTACATTAAACGACTGACTGAATTAGACACTGCACGCATATGCGTGCAAACTGATCCGTTTGGGCCTGCGCAAATCTTCATAGTGTGTTACATCGGCGCGCGCAACTTTCGTAACTTGCTGAAAATAAACTGATCAGCTTCTCCTAACGCGTCAAAAGAAGTATAACTTCAAAAATTAAGCAAGATAATGTACAAATATACTGCTAACGTAACATTTTGTTATTATTTTTAGATAACTGTGCTGGAATTTATCTGTATAAGGTATGGTAACAACAGATTAATTTTTCTGTTTAAATACAGATAGTAGATAAGGATAAGGAAGGAAATATTACATATTAAATAACATTCTACTTTGTAAGAAATATAAACTTGGAAATTTATCCTCAAATGTTAATTATTATCAGTAATTCGTCTTTGAAGTTGATTTATTTTAAAGGATTCACTATTAATTTATAATTGTTTCAAAATAATACTGGGACAATAGTTATTAACAAGTAACGTAAATTAAATAAATATTTTTGATGCACATACCGAATAAAAGTGTTTTCTTTCATAATATAAAAACGTTTACTTAAAAGTACGCTGTAATATTTTTCAATTGCATTTGAAACTGTTATAAATAAACCTTTCTAGACCAAGGTTGTCGAGATAGTACTACCATATCTATCGTGGTCGACAGACTTATGTATTTTCTATCAATACGACTAGATGATTATAGAAAAAATAAAAATAAAAACAAGTAAATAAAAAATAAACAAATATTATTATTATTCAGCTTACAGAAGATTAATTCGACCAATAATTCTTTATCAATAAAATATTCTATTTTGCATTCATGCTAAGTACAGTTAGTCAATTCTTCATAACTTGTAACGTTATAATTTTTTTCGTTAAATTTACCTATTTCATCAATGATTTTTTAAAAGACAGCATTTTTTTTATACGATCATTGAATGATTAAGCATATATTTTAATATTGGTCTAATAAATAAAAAAAAATGGTAGGAATATTTTTTGACAGCAATATTTTTACTAAATTATACATAACAGAAAATTAAATGGTTCTAAATGATTAAAGCTCTTAGTTAATCAGAAACAAAATTTTAATTGTTATCTAGTTTTCTTCAAAATCTTCTGAAAATTAAAATATATTTCCTTGATTACTACTAACAGCAGGTAATATTGTTAATGTTAGAAGCTTTCTGTGATCCTATTACTATTCTACATATAAATTTGTATTAATGTAAATAAAGACGTTAACATACAACCGAAAGTTGCGTGATTAATTCTGAACTGAATACATGAAACTTATGGTATATTAAGACTTTGTACATCATTAACACTTACTCCATTTATTATAAAACAGACAAACTATTCCTAAAAAATATTTTAGTGTACTATCAAATGTTTTGGATGCAATATTACTGTGACCATTTATTTTATAATTACAATAGTTAGTTTTGCGACTAATCTATGTAATGGTTTGTGTCGTAATGTAAATAATAGCTTTCTTGGTTTTGTGACAGCCGACTAATATTATGTTAAAGTTATGAAGGTTGGTAATAGTGAAATAGGAAATACATGAGTATACAAAGTGAGAAGTCTCTTTACAAGTAGGAAATATTTCTATTTCAATTAAATTTATGTGATCGGGATTTTGAGTTTACAGTTTTTTTATTAGTGTTGAATAAGTATTATTTGAAAGATGAACTTATATGTACTCGATATATTTTGTGAACGTTAAACATGTACCGTTAACTGATAATAGAACTGCATGCGCTTATATTATATAACATTGTTCTTTATTTTGTTCTTCATTATAAGTTAAAACCACTTTTGGGAAACCAGTACGAAGGTTTATATATATATCCGCATACACTGAATTATACGATAAACACTTTCTTTTTTTTCCTGTTTAGCCTCTGGTAATTTTACCTTTCAGATAATACTTCAGAGGATGAATGAGGATACGTATGAGTGTAGATGAAGTGTAGTCTTGTTCAGTTTCAGTTCGACCATTCCTGAGATATATGGTAAATTGAAACTTAAACACCAAAGAACACGGGTATCCACGATCTGGTATTCAAATCCGTGTTAAAATAATTTACTTTTACTAGGACTTGAACGCTGGAACTCTCGTCTTCCAAATCAGATGATTTGGGAGGACGCGTTTACCACTAGATCACCCCGGTGGGTTATACAGTAAATACTTAATTTTACATAACTTAACAGACGAAACCCAAGTGTAGTTATTATTTATAATAATAAAAGATTTACTAAAAAATACAGAGGAATGGACTAAATTGGTTAATTATCTCCAGGACACATTAAAAGTTAGAGAGCAGTGGATTGAGGAATTTAATTTTTAATTAGGAAAAGCCAGTGTTTGCGTAGTCTGATTGTATGTTTGATGTATGAGCTTTGGCGAAAATAATACTGAACGTTATTAAAAATGAACTGTTTTTCTTTTTCACTCTGTCATTCTTGAAGCCTACCTGGCAGAAGGCCTCGCAGTCATATTCAAGGGTTAATAATACGCTAATTTTTGTAAATAATTTTGTTTTGTTTTTCATTTTGCTATTTGACTGTTTGATTCATTTTGTTATTTTATTTTAAGTCAATAAATACACATTTATTATTATAAATATTTATAATTTTTTATATTTATAGTATTATAGGAGATTATAGTAATGGGTTGGGAAAAACTTTTCTTGTTATTTTATTGCAAAAGTAAAACAAGTTTTTTATATTTTAAATTAAATTTATTAGACAAATATTTTGTGTTTTGATCGACCACTTTTATTCAATTTTTGAGGTAAACTCATAATCGCATCACTGTACATCTTCAGTCAGCGCAAAATTTGAATAAGTGATTTTCAAAGGCCTCTTTTGAAACTAAATTTTTTCGTAAGGAGAGTACTGTAAAGATCGAAACAAATGGCAGTCCTACGGTACAAGATCAGAACTATGCGGTGAATGCATTGAAACTTTCCAGCCGAGCTCTTTCAATTTTCGACGGATCACCGATGTATTGGTGGGGGACCTAACGTTACCGTAATGAAAGACGACGACACCTTTCATATAAATCAATTCTGGTTGTTTGATTGCTTATCGAAATCTTTCCAATTGTTAACAAAAGAGATTAAAATCAATCGCTTGATTGGGCGGCAGCAGCTGATAATGAACAATTTCTTTCCGATCCCACCACAGTCACACAGCATCATTTTTTTGGCGTCATCTTGGTACGAGTTCAATTTTCATCGCCCGTAATGTACTGTTTTAAAATAGGTTCGATTTCGTTTAGCTTTAATAACGATCCACAGATTGAATTCGATTCATTAATTTTTTTCATTGTTAAATCATGTGACACCCAAATATCGAGTTATTTTTTATATCCAGCCTTCTTCAAATAGTTTAAAACTGTATTGTGGTCGATGTTTAGTTTAGTATTGATATGAAAACTGCTAATATTCTGTTCTTGCTTAATTTTTTGCATGATTTTATCGAAATTTTTAATCGTTGACCGATTAGAACGAGATATTTCACTGACATCAAAATTTTCCGATTGATAACACTTGGACCAGCTTTGTGACTCAAGAACTGATAATACATCATTTCCAAAACATAAAAACCTTTTTAGCAGCCTGAGTCGCATTCTTCCCTGTTTTCTAATGAAATAATTTGAAAATTTATTTAATTTAATTTCTTAATTTTCACTCATTTTCAAAACACAATTACTAAATAAATAAATGGATATAATGATGCCCTTTCTTAAAATACTCATTGATACGTCACCTTTCAAAAGCACGTAAGTGTTGAGAGATGTGATTA
Source organism: Lycorma delicatula (assembly GCF_047948215.1). Taxonomy (NCBI): domain Eukaryota; kingdom Metazoa; phylum Arthropoda; class Insecta; order Hemiptera; family Fulgoridae; genus Lycorma; species Lycorma delicatula. The sequence goes on along the minus strand of NC_134457.1, from coordinate 207,064,993 downwards.
ATATTATCAGGTTTATACAATTAAATGCCATCTACTAGGAGAAAACGAAGAAACTTTTTCCCAACCTCACTATTAACTCAAAGTGTTTGCATAAGTCTTTATATTTTAGATTTCTAGGGCTGCATAAAGAACTTCTTACGATAATTATATGTATATTTTTGTATTTGAAATATTATTATTATTCTGAGAATAATATTTTTTTCCATGTATTTAATGTAGTAAAACAATAAATAAATAAATATGTCTTATCTGAAATGAGGAAATATTTAGATATATCAAATAATATATTTAAATCATTAATTAAGCTTTTCAATAAATTTTCTCTAAAGTTTAGTTAAAGTAATAAAATTAGTATTTCGCCAATAATTAAGATGAACGATGGATCTTTTCCCTATTGGGTATGAGTGTTTGTGAGTGTGTATGTATAAATGTACATATATATTATAATAAAATTATTTTCAATATTTTTACAACGAGACCTTTTTTACCTAAAGACATTATTTTATTAAATGTAATTAAAAAATGTTATTTTAATTATTAAAACTGAACAATATATGTATTACGTCAATCACAAAAAAAATTAATTCATTTTGTAAATTACATTTTAATAAAGTAATGTTTGGACAAAGTAGAAATCTTTGTGGAACAATTTAATATGAAAAAACGCAATAGGTGATAAAAATTAATTTTAATAAAATAATTAAATTCTACTGCTGGGGGTGCAATTTTTTAAACTACTTAATTAATACACTATCCCACACACCTATCCAGCACGCACGCTTAGTAGGTGTATAAGTTGTGATATGTGTGTGTGTGTGTGCGACGCACACACACACACATACTTTGATAGCCTAATTTCTCTCATTTTGATATATGGCGTCTGGTGTGTGTCAGTTTATGTCTTCCTCTCCCTCCCTCACTTATTCACTCTCTCACACTCTCTCACCCGCTCTCTTTCTCTCACTCTCTCTCTCTCTCTTTATGTGTGTGTGTGTGTGCGTGCGCGCGCGCGCGCGCGCGCGCGCGCGTGTGTGTGTGTGTGTGTGTGTGTGTGTGTGTGTGTGTGTGATTCATCAACGCTCAGAAAAACTACTAAATTGATGAAAATTTGTATTCATGTTTTTCTTACTGTGTAAGCACAGTAAGAAAGGGTTTTTTTTAATTCCTAGTTTATAGGGTTAAAATGGAATAAAAGTTATATTTCCTATTTTTTTAATTTCCCGGTAACGAAAGAAAATAAATATCAACTTTATTTTTGGTGTGTGTAATCTTCATGTGAATATCTAAACAATGATTTCTAGATTATTTGAAATTCCGAGTTTAAAAGTTTAAAATAGATTTTGAAATTTGTAGAGATCCGGCTTTTTTTTTTAATTTCTCGGGAACAAATTAAGATATCAACTTGATTTTTGGTGCATGTAATTTTAATGTAAATGTATAAAAACGATTTCTAAATTTACCGAAATTCAATCTTGAAATTGGTGAAAAAAGGTAAAAAAAACTTTAACAATGCTCGCAAATTTTCCCCATTTCCGACTATACTAAACAAGATTTTCATTAGATTGGGGCTAACAAATACTCTTTAGATAAATACCTAAAATCTATTTTCGGTTTTTTTTTGAAGTACGATTTTTGAAGGGGTGTGACTGTGTACGGCGCGGCGGTTCAACCTACACAACCAATGTTACGGTGTGTATAACGCGACTAGTTGTTTGACTAAAAAACATAAAATAAATATACTTGATTACCCGTACACAGTACAGCTATAACTAATAATTTTTAAGATGGAGGCCAATTGTTTTGAAATTTACATTTTTATATTAATCAAAAGTTAAGGTCTTTACTCATAAAACTGTTGCTGCGAAGAAATTACAATACACTGATATTTTTTTAAATTGAAGAGGCTTTAATCTTTATTTATCATTATTATTCTCACAAGCATGAGTTTAATGAACACAGGGAGATCCAGCGGGCAAACTCCTGGTTAGATGGGAAGGGAGAGCGAGTCGAACACTCACCGCGACGGAAACGCAAGTAATAACCATATAGCGCGGCCGAAGCTGTGACTGGGATAGTATATATATATATATATATATATATATTATTCGCAAGATTAGATCACCAACTATATTTTGGTTTTTTATTAAGTTCATCAGTTTAACCTTTGATGGTAATCTGAGAAATAAATGTCACATCCAGAAATGCCATACATTTTTTTAAGAATTACGAATTATCCAGTGCGAGTATTAGTTGTAAGATGGAGAAGTTAAGCGATTTCCCATTGCCTTTTTCACAGTCAAATAAACCATGCAAGCATTTCAGCATTCCGCACCCGGTGAAATATAGATGATATTTGGCCTTGCAATGATACTTTCATTCTAAAATAGAGACCGTTTGTGAAATGAATATCATTGTTTTCACAGAAAGTATATCTGATTAATTTTGAATATCTGAAGTGATTTACTAGCGTCGAACCTATAATAAAAGACTACTAAATAATAAATTATACTAAACTTAAGCAATATACTTACATTTATTATCACATAAAATACAACTCAATATTTTGTCTAAAAGTTAAAGTTTATTCAACTGCCAAAATTCAATATGTCATACAAATTTTACGAACTAAGCATATAAGTATAACTTATGAAAGTTATGAGTAATGAGTGTACTTAATACTTTTATCTGAAAAAGTTTAAATAGTGGACAAACTTGGGTGATATATTAAACAGTACAATATAGTAACCTACGGATGGTTACTTTTCGAATAAAAATAATTTAAATAATACATAATTTGATATTTTGTTTCATATATGTTAATAGCTTTCGTACTAAGAATTATATATTTACATTTGGTTTCAAAATTCTGATTTAAAATAGTTTCGAAGTAAAGTGCCGTAAATAGCAGAGAAAATAGAAAGTAATTAAAATGAAATATATTTGTAAGCGTTGTTTACGAACACTAAAACAATTATTCAACGTCTAATTAATGTACTGCTCTCAGACTTGTAAAACGGAAGTCAAAAAGTCTTGAACTCAAGTGTTGTTGGGTAAGAAGTCGGAAAATTAGTTGTACAGTCCGTTCTAGAACATTTTGCTAACTTCTTTGATATTATGTTGCGTTCTTTTTGTTTGAGATTATAAATAACATTACAACACATGAATTAACTAAAATATTCTAATTTAGTAATGAAACTATATATTCATAATTTCAAATATTATTTTCATATAAAAAAATAAAGTAGGAAAACATAGAAGCGTAGGACCAATAATAAAATAATTTTTAATAATTTCATTGTATATATTGGATAAAACAACGAAGGAAATACTGTTAATAATAATTATTATTTCAAGCTTTTAAAATAATAAAAACGATTCTACTGTTAAATGTTTATTTTATCTGTTTCCTTAACTCTCATCAGATATAGTCGGTTAAAAAATTACATTTTTAATCAAAATATTTTGAAAAAATAATTAAAATGAGTGTTTCGATGAATGCTTTATCATCAATTAAATAAATTTATTAAAATCTCAATTAAATTTGCGATAATCTGATCCATGTATTTCTTTATTAGTAGATGTGTTACCGCCTATAAAAGACCGCCTATTTATTTTTAGTATTAGTGGACGCATAGCCAGAAGACTGCTCAACATTTAATATATTTTTTTTTTTGTGTTTTTAATATATTAGTTTAACTGAAGATGACGCAAAAATCGAAACGTGTTTTTAATTATATTTTTAAAATGTTTTAGCTAAAAAAACAATAAATATATTTATTAAACCGAGAAAATGTATATATATATATATATATATATATTTACTAACCGAAATAATATAATAATTTATTAACCGAAAAATATATATATAAAATTATTAATTTTATATATATATATATATATAATTAATAAAAGTAGCCCATATCACATAATATTAAAGCTTACTTAAGTGTAATATATTTCAAGCATTATTTATACTGATATAGACTTATTCAGTTAAAACATAAATGGTAAAACTCTGTGCTTAATAATTACCTATAAACTAAGTATAGAAAATACCTATAAGCTAACACTAAAAATAGTAACTAATTTTAAAATTATTAATTATTTAATCTATATACACAGCCAAAGATATCCCTTCAAAATTGTATATTCCAAATATTTATCAAAGAAAGTTTGGTACACGAATCAGAAATTTAAAGTTTAAATTACAAAAAAAAAAAGAAACAACCATTTTAATACCTAAGTATTGTCAATTCTTCAAAAAAATTCAATAATTTACTACAAAATATAATCAAGAATTTAAAATTGTTCATCAACCAATATTTAACGCTTCACATTACATTCCTTGATCATGAACCTTGTATTCTACTCTTCTTTCTGGAAAAACAAGTATCTGAGTTCTCTCACTCAAATTCACTTGGAAACTTTAATACTCATTTAAAAAAAGTACGCCATTTAAAATTGTACACCTAATCCAGTATCAAAAAAGAAACTGTCATATTGAATTCTGTAAGATAACTCCGAAATACCTAATATTGACATAAATACTTTTGTATATAAATTTGCAATAACTCAAAATAGTATTCAATGTAATTTGGAAATGTTTAAAAAATCGAATTTTATAAGGTTTAAAAGTAAATATAGCATAAGAAAATGTCATGATGAAAAAAAGTAACTAATAATAATTATTATAAAAGTAACCAGTAGTGAAGTTCTCAGGTGTACTGATTAAACGAAATCGTTTTTGGATTGATCTGGCAGAACCAAGGGGAGGACCTCCACCTACGGGTTCGGGTGGACTGTGGCGAGGCGGACCAACTCAGCAAGGATATTGCTGAAAAGGTGGAGGGTGCTAGTACGACCCTCGTCCTTAACGAGGACGAGCTCCCGTCCTCGTTAAGGACATGGATGCCCTCACGTCACAGGACGAGTTTCTTCGGAAGTTTTGCAAGACGATAGGTGGGTCGGTCACTATTGACGTCCTGTCAATGCGGCCGGCTTACGGCTCCACTCAACTCTGATGGGCAAATTACTGTCTGATGGGCCAGTTCGGATTGGGTGGTGGCCTGTCGAGTGGTACGGCGTACATCCAACGATCTTTGATTCAGATGTTGGAATCCAAGCCACAGGGCCAAGTTCTGTTCTGGCTCAACAGAAGCGGCCACTGTTTTACGTGTGGTAAGGCTGGCCATTTACGCAAGGACTGCCAGCAGAAACCTAGGTGCTTATCCTGCAAGCCATATGGTGATGAGCCCGGAATAATAAGATGGATCCATCGGCATCTGGAACTGGTTCTTCGTAGGAACGAAGAACCTGGTTTCTCTAAGGGACAGTTCCACCCTCAACCCGGGAGGGGCTGGGAAGCCTCCGTATCCCGCTTACGATGATCGGGTGGGGATTCCCTTGCGGTATACGTTGGGGGAAAAGTAAAACGTAGTCCCGGTTGGGGATCCTTTCAGGGGTTACCCATTAGAGGCAAGGCATAAAGACCGCATCTCGGTGGGGGATCGTTTGGGGTTTCCTCATTGGAGGCATGGCGCCTAAAATACTGAGTCCCGGCTATCTGGCGGGATCTTTGTTCCCGATGAGGTAGTTAGAGGCTATGGGACCCCTCGGAGCCGAGTTTATGATTAGTTGCGGATCCGACTCCGGGGGGCGGGGAAACAAAGGAGGAAAAAACATTTACCGGTACAGTTACATTACACTGAAAAATCGCTAATTGTTAATGCAACTACAGATAAAAGTATAAAAAAAACTTTTAATGAAATAACTGATTTCATAAAAAAAAAATTAAAACAAATTTCAGCAATCCTAATTAAAAATAGATATGTCTGTAAAAGTTCATAGAAATACATTACTTGTATGAAAGCCATCAGTGTAGGGTCATAATTCATGGAATAATTGCAAGAAAATATTTGATCACCAGTAATACAGTAATTTTTATAAAAAGACTTAAAAGTTGTTTTCAATTTTTTAGAAAATGAAAACAATTTTTACTTCTTGAAAAATTCCCTTTTTATTCAATATGAAGTGGTGATAATTTAGTTTTAGATTTAAATTTCTGATAAAATTCTAAGCTTCTTTCTTTCTTTCTTTTTCTGTTTAGCTTCCGGAACCACCGTAACGCATTACTTCAAAGGATGAGTGAGGATGATATGTATGAATATAAATGAAGTTCAGTCTTGTACAGTCTCAGATCGACCATCGCTAAAATGTGTGGTTAATTGATTCCAACAACTAAAGAACACTGGTATCCTATGATTTAGTATTCAAATCCGTGATAATCTAAGACAGCAAGACTATTTTTAATCACATTTCAGTGGGAAATGCCTAGCGAATAATTGCACGGTAAATAGGTTGCAACACATTGCAAAAATAAATCACACAAGATATTCCTTAATTACTCAGAAATTATGTTGTTTTAACAAAATATTATTGCGTTTTGGAATAACATTTAATATTATTAAAATTTATTGTTAAAATATTTATTTTAATATTATATTGCAATAAATTTAAATTCGGTACTTATTAACGCCACCGCATCTACAGCTTTATTTAAAAACAAAGTAGTCAATCGGATTTCGGTGGAAAATGAACAGTCTCTTTATTAATTTTAATAAATGGTTATTTATATTTATTTATTTTATAAATATAATCTAACCAAACTTAACCTACGCTCGCTTCGGTCGCTAACCTAATAACACCGTAATTTTTTGAGTATTTATTTAATAAATTCAGTAATTATTGCAATTATTTATTATTTAAATAATTAAAACACTCCTGTTAATTAGTCAAGGTTAGCGAGCGTAGGTTAAGTTTGGTTAAATTATATTTAAAAAATAAATAAATATAAATAACCATTTATTAAAATTAATAGAGACTGTTTTGAATCTATGTTAAACTCTATATCGGCCCATTTTCCACCGAAATCTGATTGACTACTTTGTTTTTAAATAAAGCTGTAGCTGGGGTGGCGTTAATACGTAAGTACCTTAAATTCTTATCAAATATTATATTAAAGATAAACACTTACTGGATGAAGATTTATTTTTTACTTACTGATCCGAGAAATCTGCTTCGCTTCCATTATTGAAGTAAGGTAAACCGATAATCATTAGAATGTCTTTTATCGTATATTATATAGTAACTTTTACATCCAGTTCTTGAAATTATATTCCCTTTTGACAAAAAAAGTAAAAAAGAATTAGTTATAATCTAACAAAGGAATAGAATTTGTAATTATAATATAAAAATATAATTAAAATTAAATAATAAATAAATAAAAAAATAATAAAAATAATTTATTTTAAAGATGATTAATTGTAAGGTAAATTAATTAAAACTATACACGTTATTTATTATTAACAATATCTAATTTATTAACATATATTTTACATAACCACATCGATAGCGTTTAGTATGTACACGAGTCGAATTAACGATTCGATGTAGCTTGCGAAAATGCAAAAATGGTCTTCGCAGCGAGAACACAAGTACATAGTTTATAATTATAAAATATATATATTTTTAAAATTAAAATTATAATTAATGGTAATAATAAATAATATTTATGTAATAATACTGTTTAATCATTATCATCATCAATACGCAATGATGTAAGCTTAAATTTAATCGCAAATTATATTTATTAAAGAACAACATTTTATATTTTAAAGTAAATACAAGACTGATTTTATTGTCAATGCACATTTTATGAATATTAAAATTTTATTTTAAAACATTTATGCATTTCAGTCCAAATATTTTACAAAATAAATTTTTATAAATTTCATCCAATTAAAAAACAAAAAATCAGAAAGCATTCGATTTTTTAAAATAAATTCTTCCTAAGCAGATTATATATATTTTTTCAAGAACTAATCTTACAAAGTGTGTTTATTATGAGTATGTGTGTGTGTGTGTGTGTGTGTGTGTATGCGTGTGTGAAAAGATGGATTCACACATGTATTTATTTTATCTTATATTAATAGAATAAAATTAATGGAGGATTCTTATTATATTTTTGTCATTTAATTTTGTAAATTGTTAGTCACCACTTTCTACTGAAAACTCTAACGATGTTGAAAAAACATATCGACAAATTAAAAACAGCCAGTTTGATCGACTAACAAATTAATATATTAATACGTGTCATTATAATAAAATATTTAATGGTAACTTACTTGAATTGCTTAGAAGGTGAAATGAAAGAGTTTTGAACAGGTTTCTTAAGAAAAAAAACAGATTTTAAGGCTGAGAAGATTTTCGCAATGTTCCTGTTAACTAAAATAAAATTAAGATTACATTAATCATTTAATAACTGTATTGAATATATTGATAAAATAAATGTGTAAAATATAAAATGTACAAAATATGATTTAATCAAATGGATGATTTATCAAATCTAAATGAAGTAAGTTTTCTTAACAAAACGAAAAAAATAAGTAAATATTTTTAGTAAGTGGTCAAACAATTAAAAGTTAACTAGTATTCTATCAAAAGAATCTGTAATGTTGAAAAAATGAAAATGACAGACTTGTATTAAAAAAATAAATAGAATTTAGATTGAATTAAAATTATGAAGATTTTTTCGTTTCGGAAAAAAAAATACATCCTACATTATCTATAGGTGGTAGATAAATAAAAATCATTACAGTAATGTGATGAAGATTATTAAAGGCGCATTTACACGATAAGGATTCAATACCACAATAACGAAAGATCCATACACTAATATGTAGATGATATAATTTTGGTGCAAAAAAAATAAAGAAAAACCATTTAATTTTTATGTCCCCAAAGATTGAAAAATATTTGCTAAATATGTCACCAAACTTTTTCTTTATAAACTATCTCTAGTCATGTTGTTTGAATATAAGTTAATATCTCGTATGCTTACTAAACACACCTTGTAATTTATTGAAAATTCTTGTCATCATAGAGTATAAAAACTACCATCTTCAAGTTATCTGTATCATACCTCAACCGATTGCCTCAAAATAAAACTCCATGTAGAAAAGGGCCGGTTTTCGTTACAAGAAGTCAGTCTAATACACAGAAGTGTATCAGCAATATATAAGTTTCCAATATTTGAAAACGTGGCATAAAAATGAATATTTTTTCCATATATTAACAACAGAGAATATTTTATCGCCGTTATCAATCTTGAAAGGAATGATGACATCATATTTTAATAAACTAGTAGATTACGTGGTAAGTCGATACATTTTTTCAATTGAATTTTTCTTTTTCTTGTACTCCCATAATTGGCATTTTATATACCACAAATTATAAAAGTTTAGCTTTTACATAAAAGTGTTTAAGAATATGTACTACTAACAAAATTTTCGAAAGTGTTAATTACTAGCCAACATTTTCAAAATATATATATTTATATAAACAAATTATTAATTATCTGAAAATCCTTCCTCTACCGTTAAGAATTTTACGTGAAGGTAGAAGATAACAAACAACATCGAATTTGTAGAACTCTACTATATTTTAACATTTATTTTAAATATTTTGAAATTGTAAAAAAAACTATTTTGTATATAAATTATTTTTAATATCCAAGCTCAGTATTTTTCAGCTTCGTAACAAGACCTTTTCTTACTTTCTGACAGATAGTCGTTTTCATGAACTACGTATTTAAGTTACATATAAAATGTATAATTTTTCTATAAATATATTATACATAGACATAACAATAATGAAAATTTTTTACACTAATAAATTAACAGTAAACAAATTAATAAATTATATATTAATAATGTAATATATATACGTATATAATACAAATAATGCTACATATTATTACTTTTTATTACATTTTATATAATAGTAACATCTGATAATTAGGCACCTTGTAGAAATGAATAAATTAGCAATATAATACCAATTTATTATACTTAAATATTCTACTCTTACAGTAGACCCCCTGCTAACCATTGAGAACGAAAAATACACGGTTGAGATAAAAAAAATTCAGTTATGTGGTAAATACACTAGAATTTTTTAATTAGAATGATGGGATTATTCTTTTAGTTTTATATTACGAGAAGCGTTCCTTAATGCCTATTTTTTAAAAAGATAGTAACCGTATAACTTCAACCAAATTTCTTGAAGGTTTTTTCTTTAAATGTTGCAAGTAATATTGTCTATCTAATTGCCAAACTGTTAACAGTATCTGTATCTTTCTTTCTGTGCAAGTTTTATCTTCTAATTTTTTTATTTAAAATCACTAACATTTAACGGTAAAGTTACAACTGATTTTAACAATTTATATTAATCTAATTTTTCTACCGACTTTACTTTTGTTTCCAACAAAAATATATATACGTTTTAAAAATATAAAACACAAGTTTAGTGATGATATAGGATTATTAATAGATAAAATATGAGAATTAAAGTAAGATTTGAACGAGTTTCTTAATTAACCGAAATAAAAGATTTAATATTTATGTCACAGGAAATAACAATAACTTAGGATATTAAAAAAAAGAATACTGCTCAGAATAGAATCTGTAATTCGTAATCATTATGTTCATGATAAATAATCACTTAAAAATTACAATTCTATGCATAATTTCCAAACAGTACATTGTATGAAATGCTTGATGGAAAAATTACTTTAATTCCGTATTGAAACTTGATCGTTCTAAATTGTAATTGTGAACTGCTATATAAGAAGAAAGCCTGTAGGAATTACGGAAAATTATCCGTAAAAAGTCTTTTTCCCTGAAATTTCAACGTTAAAAATGCATTTAGAGATAATAAAAAAAAATTGATTTTTAAAAACATATTTAGCCTACCGGGTTAGTTTAGTGGTTAACTAGTAGTCGTCGCAAGTAATTTTTTAACAGCTAATTTTCGAAGTCGAAGGTCTGAGGTTCGAATTCTCGTAAAAACTAATTAGTTTTAACACAGATTTAAATATTAGACAGAGGATAAGGTTGTATTTTGTTAGTTGGGATTCAATTAACTACACCTCTCAGGAATGGTCGGCCTGAGTTCTACAAGACTATAGTTCTTTTACATCATACTGTGTACATATGATCCTTATCTCATTGAGCCTTGGGAGGGGGGGGGGGTTGCTTTTTGTTCACTATTTGAACAAATTGTAACGTACATATTAGGAAAAAAAATATATACGTATTTAAGAACAAAATTGCACATGTCAAATTTTTCAATATTGTGGCCTTTAAAGAATATTCATATTTCGGTGCTCAGAAAGAAAACATTTTTTTGTTTTAAATTTGTGTATTTTCATACTACTTTTATGGTATGTACATAACATCCTTAACATCAGTTAAAAACGGGATGAAAAAATATGGTGAAGAAAAGAAAAAATCGATTAAAATAGGTAAAATATTGGTGGTCTATTAAAAAAATTAAGTTATTTTATTTGAGGGAAGAATATAATAATACAAAATTAGAGCATGTCCAACAGACTAGATTTTCTTTTAGCAATGTAAATCGCTGTAATCTTTATTCATTGGCGGCCTTGATTCCTGTCCATTTTAATAATTTTTTTCTTCCCAACCCTTTCCCAATACTGTCATTCATCAATATTACAAAAATAAATATGTACTAAAACATAGTTGTTAAAAATTTATGGTTTAGGGTAAAAAAATATATTTCTTACTAAAAGCCGAGGTAGCAAATATTTTTAAACTTTCACTGCATTGAAACAGATCATTTCAAAAGAATACTTAAATATTTTTAAATGACTTAATTTAAATTACATATTTAATTCTGTTCATAAATATAACAAAAATAAATTTTTTTACACGACTGCCCAAAAATGAGTGTAGTATTTTTTAAATTTATTTAGGATGAATGTTTTGTTACACCGTAGCAACTCAAGGGTCTAACCGATTTAGATGTATGACCCCGCGTTGAAATCCTTACGTTACGGCGGTTCATAAGCTATATATGTAAAATATCTATGCTATGTACATAAATATACAAGGACAAAAAAGATCATATATACAATTCTAAATCGATAGTCGACATTATTTGTGGTATACAATTTATTAGTATCGAAAATAGTTGTGTTTTAAGATCTGCTACGATACTGAATGATTGAATTACGGTAGTAAAATTTATTAATTTATTTTATAATTATTATTATACTATTGTTATTTACTGTTTATAAACAATTAAGAAAAAAAATTTATGATTTTTTGACGAGCAATATGTTCGATCATATAAGCATTTTCTTTCTTGTTGCTCTTATTTGTTGGTGTTGCTTCTTCTTACTTATTGTTTATAAACATTTAAGAAAAAAAGAATCGTATGATTTTTTTGCGGGGCAGTAGTATGTTTGATCATGTAAGCATATTCTTTTTACTCCTGAGCATTAACTAATAGTCCCTTTTTTATAATTAATAAAATTAATAATAAATAAATAAAAATACAAATATAACATGTAAGTGAAAATAATATACGCTTAAATAAAGTTAAAAATTCATCAAAAATCATTATAAATATAAGTCAAAATAATCTACGCTTAGAAATTAAATAATCTGTAAATTAGTTGACAACAGACTGCTTCTAGCGGGAGAGAGTCGCGGAGGGAGCCGTGTCCAGCCGCCCAACGCACCACCATTGGTCCGCTTTGCGCCACAATTTTGTTGCTAAATATTAACTAATACACCCTTTTTTTATTTACACAACTGCCCAAATAATGTGTATTGTATTTAGGGTGTATGTATGTATGTAAATAATGTGTATATTCCACCGTAGCAATTCAATGGCTGAACCGATTTAGATGTGACCCCGCGTTGGAATCGTTTTGTTTCCGGTAGTGTCATAGGCTGTATAAATATGTATATACATATTTATGTTTAAGTTGATTTAAAAAAAATTATTACATGAATGAGTCGCTTTTGAATAACTCTCATGTCGCGTATGAGAGGTTTCCGAATCATTCAAAATGAAGCGTTGAGATGTTAAAGAGAAATATTCGTCAGCAATGTTTTTTTCGGCTGTCGTGTTTTTTAATTTTTAATATTTATCTATTGTTATATAATTTTTCTAACGAAGTTATAATCAGGCTTTTGAAAATGCTTTACTGAGAAAAACCAAATTGAAAGCCAGGTTTAAATTTACTAGTATAGGTAATTTACTGTAACGTCTACGTACGTTATTAAAATTAATCGTGTCTCCAAAAAAAAAAAAAAAAAAAAAAAAAATGTAAAAAAGAATAAAACATTAAAGCCAATTTTTTTTAAGTGGCTCATAAAATATAACTCATCAAAGATATCTTTTCTGTCGTGAACTACAGTCATGGGAGTACCATTCACACACACACACACACACACACACACACACACACACACACACACACACACACACACACACACACACACACACACACACGAACGGTATTGTCACATCTACTGCATAATTTTGTGATTATCAAACCTACGGAATTCCAAATAAATTCAAAATTATTTCTGAGATTATTATGTAATTATGTAAATTGGTGTCTGGTTAAAATTCGATAAGTTTTATTAAAATAGTTTTTTTGATCACGCGTAATTCTATATAAACAGAAAAATATAAAGAAATCGAAGTAAAGAAGAAGAATTGGCTTAAATTGAAATAAGGAGCTTTTTTCCCTGTTTTCCAGGAAATGTAGAAATAACACAAAAGTAAAACTTCTTACAAAAGATAATATTTGCCATAAAAGAAACAAAAAAAACGTAAAAATTTTAACCAGCCACCAATTTGCATAACTGAAATTTTAATTGTGAATGGTATTTATTTATAATTTCAATATTTAACAATGAACCTCTCATGACGAAAATAATTTTTTGGTATTTACTCATTCTGGATGAACTTTGTGAAAAGAGAAAATCAATAAGACAAAAATATTAAACCCATACTCTTTTGATAATTTTCTACATCGATCTAAAAATTAACTTTTTTTTCTAAATGTTAGTCATATTAATTCTTATAGAGGACGATTTGGTGAATCATAACACAAGTTGTAATCGGAAAGTCACTGTGCAGTATACTTTACAATTATGTGGTGCATTCTGTTCTTTCGGCGTTAGTTGGTTGCCCTGTGGGATTGTTGTGCGTTGCTCAGTAATAAGCCAAGCCGTAAGTTGTTGGTTGAGTTGTGATTCAACGTGCTTCGTTTAGTTTCGTTTATCGGAATCAATAATTGCGAGAAACGTAATGGTTCTTTCGGTAGCGAAACGCATTTTTCTCGTTGAACACATCTTTCGTGAAGGTGACAAGTATACTGATTTAATGAAGCACAAGTTTTCTGAAAAGTTTTCAAATATTTCTGTCCCACACCGGAGTGCAATTCGAACTCTTATTGACAGATAAGACAATGGAGCAACAAGCTCCATTGAAAACCCTGATCGAAGTGGAAGGCCATCTAAACTAAACGAACAGAAGCCGCTTGATATTTCGGATATTATGGCCGAAAGTTTATCAAAGTCAATGCGTAAGTTAACACAGCAGAAAGATATCAGACTTACTACCGCATATAAAGCTGTAAGAAAAGAACTGAAACTTTTTCTGTACAAATTAATGTGTGTTCAAGAACTGAAACCTACAGAACATGTCAAAAGAGTAAATTATTGTCAGTTGCTGAAACGTTTTATAGACCAAAATTCCGTAGGTATCCTTGGTATTATAAGCGTGGTTTCATTTAAGAGGGTATATTAAAATACACGATTGGGATCAACATCTATTCCCCATGAATTACACGAAAAATCTTTCTTTTACAGAAAGCAAAAATTGGAAACAGGGTCGGTGTGAGTAGAACGAGCACTATGGGTCCAATATTTTTTGAAAATACAGTTAACAGTGATTATTATTGTGCTATTTTAACGAAATTCATTTAGCGGTTAACAGAAGGAGAAATCAATCACGGTTCGTTCCAACAAGATGCGCCACAGCACACACTACTTATAGGTGAATGACATTTTACTAAATGTCTTTGGTGAACGAAATCAATTCGATGGGTTTGTGACCTGCACTATCGCTTGGTCTGACTTCCCCAGATTATGGCGGACAGCAAAACAAGCAGTGTATCGCAATGGACTAGGTACGATTACCAACTAAAAACCGCAATAATGGCACATTCCAGTATATCAGCTGGTGTTTGAAAACAAATTGAAACTTGTGTTGTGTTGTATTGATGTTGGGAAGATCATTTTCAACACCTTTTATAAACTATTCCAATCATTGTAATATCCGTTTCTCTAAAATAAAGAAATAAAAATATAAAGTAATAATAAGAGAGTTTCGTCATTATATTTCCATAATTCCAGCGCACAAAAACTTTTCGAACGCACTATACTACACAATAATGACACTATAAATAATACAGATTCTCAATTAAGCCTTAAAGTTCATTCAAATAAATTTACTTCTAAATCCTTTCTGAGACTTATGTAAATTCAATCATAAAATAATAATTTATTAGTTTCTTTGTTTAAAGAGGTAATCGGTACAAACATATGTGTAATATGGACATTTTGATTTTGAATAATTTTCCGGTTGAACTGGATTTGGTTAAGAGTGAGTCTACTGTAGTTGAAAAAAGAAATTTATAATTTAATCATTTATAAAACAATTTCAATAAACATAATCATAAATTTTTTTTTACACACTATAAAACATATTTTCCCAATAATTAACATGGAAACTTATTTATTAATAATTTAATTATAATAATAATAATAATACAATTTACAATCTTTTCTATAAAGATATAAATTTACAGTCTAATAACAGTTATTTTTTTATATATACTGTATATATATATATATATGTATATTAAGTTACATATTTTTATTTAAGTTTTTAAGAAGTACATCAGTACAACAGCTGGTAATAATTAAAAAAAAAAAAAAAAAATGTTATTTACATTGAACAGATCGGCTATCTTTTAAATTTTTTGTTTAGTTTATGCAATTTTATAACATGATATTAAATGTTTATAACAACAAATAATTTATAATAGTATGTTATTTAATTTACTGAAAAAATATCTAAAATTAAATATATATATTATTATTATTATTATTATTGGTGTAGGCAAACATGCAGATATATGATAATCAATGATGTTATAAGCTTATACACTGTTATATTATGTTACAATTACGCTATAACATTAGGATTCACTTAATTAGTAGAACAATTATTAGAGTTTATATTAGTAATATGTTAAAAAAAAATTATTGTTAATATTTGTTTGTAGTACAGTAAATATCATAATTAACTGAGAGCTGAGAGCAGATATAAACTTTCATAAAGCTTTAACGATTCAACGTAACTATTTGATCCAGAATATAAATCCACATTATATTATCTATTTGAAAAAGTTAGAACTTATTTATTAAAATATTAAGTATACAAATTTTTAATGATTCTAAACAGACCTAATAAGAGGTTTACATAAGACGAAAAAAAGGAATAGCTGTAAAAACAAGAAAAAAATTATTGAAAATTTACAAGTATGAAAAAATTAAAACTTCATAATAAAGATAATCTAGTATAATTTGTTTAATCCTTGTTTTTAGTAAAATGTATTTCTGCCAAATCTCAATCTAGATACCAGATGACATAGCACACCTTCTTTGTTTAATTGTACTATTTTTCAATGAATTTCTGAGATCGGCTCCTACTGTCTTGTAATTTCATATAAATTTACAATACATACATTATATCAAAGTAATCTTTATCGTAAAGATTACTTTTGCGTAGGGTTTGCTAAGTAATAAGGTAAGTTGTTTTTACAAAGCCGGAAAGCTGAAGGGATAAATTGGAACTGAAATTATATTTAAGCGACGTTACCATAAATACTATACTGATTGAACTGTTTCCTAGAAATTATGGGGATGGCATCATCCGACTTCCTATTAAAGTACAAACGTAATAACTCTTCAGATTCGTATATTATCAGTAATAACTGAAAAATTTTTTCTTCTATAACTGAATAACTGTTCGTTCAACTATATAATTTTCATAGATAGCTGTGATTTGGGTGTTCGGTCTTATGGGTTTTCCTTAAGAGATGACCACTGCCTTTTGCTATTGTTCTAAAGTAGGAAAGTTCAAATATATACAAGCTGAATGTGTTGTAAGAATTCTGTAGTTTAACGATAAGAATAAATCACCAGTACGTGGTGTTTTAATAAAAATCGCTCTCTTTTAGCTCATATCGAATGAGAAAACAAAGAACTGATACAAATTTTATTGTCAATAGTGTATAATCATCAACGCTAAACATTTACCTAATACAAGTCGTTATATAGAATCAAATCGTTACTGTTTTTTCTTTAAAGGTAGTTTAATAATAAACTTTCCTTAAAAATTAAAGTTATTATAAGATAATTTTGATAAAATGAACACTACTACTTACAAGTTTGTCCACGTAAACTGCGAATTTTAACTGATTTTTTTTGTTGTTGAACGAATGAATGAATAGGATTATTCAATTAACATTCAGAACTTGCTTAAATATTTCCTAGAATTCATCGTTACTTATGTGATTTACAAATACTTAAAAACATTCGCCCGAATATTCGGTCGAATTTTTTTAAAATAGCCTTTCTTGGGGTAAAAAAATTATTCCAAGTATAAATGATAATAGTTATTAAAATTATACATATATAATGAAAGTATTAAACCAAAGATAAAAATCTGATTAACAAATAACATTTTGATTGCGATGTGCGAGTAGAAAAACAAACAGCAAAAAGGCAGTAAGCTCGCTAACATAACAGTAAGATTTATTCTACTTGATTATTCATAATCTTCATCATCGGATACGGGCTAATATAAGCTCACATAAGACGGGTCACGTGGGGTAAACACCAGATGTGTGAAACGCACACCTGATGCTTCATAGGCTAGGGACGGGAAGGGCAGCTCTCCAGCTGAGGGATGGGTTGGGTATCCAGAAGAGGAACTCGGCGTGTCCTGATGACGTTAGGGGGACCCCGGTTGGATGCTTCTACGGGGGCCTAGGCGGGGAGAGTAGGCTGCTACCACGACAGCCTGAGGTGACCGAGTGATGCTTAATTTCCAAACTGGTTGCCTTAGGGGTATTTAAATCAGAAACTAAAAAAAAACCTCCCTCTAAAACCATGGAGAAAAAAAAATTAGTATTACATGTGCATTTTTTTGAAATTAGTCAGCACTCGAATAATACATTTTATTTCTTTTCTTATTATATAGTAACTAAACTATAGGAAGCTTACTAAATGTCCTTAAAGGACAGAATAGAAGATTCTCTCATCGATCGAATAAAAACCAATAAGTTCTGGTACGGAAGCTAGAAGAAAATATATCAATTTCAAGCAGATTGCTGAAAAACTATTCTGAAGTGATCGATAATTACCAGAAATTAAAAGAAATTAGGAAAAATATAAGATTGAATTCGGTAAAGGGTGTCCTGAAAAAGTCACAAAAAATAAGGATTAACAACTGAAGGTAGCAATGATAAACGACGTTGAAGTAATGTAAATGCTATCATAGAGATTTTACAGAAATGAATAGGGTTGTACACGAGAATAATATTGACTTTCTGATGATTACAGGTCGTGACAACCCCAGTCATCTGTTCTTTTACTGGTGACTCTAATACCCATTTCATTGTCAATGGCGTGGAAGCATCAACCCGAAACATTTATCTAATATAAAGTCGTTATATAACATTAAATCGTAACTATTTTATTTTTCATTAAAGGTAGTTTAATAATATAACTTTTCTTAAAAATCAAACTTATTTTAAGATAACTTCATTACATCCAACGAATGTAATACGGATCTTTTTTTAACAATTAAACGTTTTTTTTTACTAAAATATTACTTTTTTTTATTTATCAGTTGTAGAAACCTCATGCAAATGTTGATGTATATTTGAGTGTATTTGTTTATTATATTTATTAAAAAACTGCATTTTTATGGGAAAACATTTCTTTAATTTTATTAATAAACTCCTGAACAAAGCTTATGATCCACTTGTACAAATCAGCTGATCACAACCCTTAATTATTATTTGTTTACATCTGATATAACTCTCAATAAGTAAGTTGTAGCGATAAATATAACTTTTACAACACAGATGGCGTATTTAATGCATTATACACTCATTTGAAACTTGTAATATCTTAAATGAAAGGTTAATATCTTAAATGTTATATGTATGCGCGTATTAATTGCTCAAAGACGTACAAGAAGAGCGTTACAGAAATATTAATATTTAAGTTAGTCTTATGAAAAAGTTCAATTAAAAATGGATGTAATCCATTTTTATTTTTTATATATTTTAGTTAGTAGGATGAAGCTTTACCAAGATACGGATTAAATTAACCCGTTAAACATTAATCAACCATTAATATTATTGTGGAGACAATGAAGAGGGAAGAAAATTCTCGGGCTGGTCCATAAGCGCCCCATACATCTCTAGATGGACATCTAGTACATCTCTAGTTGACATTAAGGATGCACTGGCTATACAGATTCCGGTAGTTTCAGCGTGGACCGAACACAGCTTCACACTTGCCCTCATAAAACTGAAAATAGGAATAGAAGGTTCAGAGGTAAGGTTAAAAGGGTGGGAAATGAATTAATTATGATTGAACCACAGAGCTTAAGTACAAGATAAATATTCTCACTAAAAGAAAAGTTCAAGCAAGCCCTTTCCTGGTTCATCCCACCCACAATTTCGGGAGATCATGTAATTTTTACCCAGATGTCAGTAAGCACATTTGTGCTTGCTTGATCAGTTAAATGTATGTTAAGACAATTTTTTTTCTCTAAAAATTATTTTACCATCCGAGAACCCGTACAAGAACAGTAGCAACTGTCATCGCCCATTTAGAGTGATCAAAATTAACTATAAATCCCAGCCTGCCCGACATCCATTAGAAATAAATATTGGCTAAAAAAATTATTTTTGTAATAAGAAATATTAAATTAAGGTTATTATTTTGACTAGATTACAGATTTAGTAGCTCTTCAATCTATTACGTTACAATTTTCACGAATAAAAATTTATTCTTAAAAACGTTTTTCATAAGACCGATTTATAATATTAATTTTGTTACAGTTTAAAATAAATTAAATAAACTTTGTTTAAGTAAATCTAACATTCAGAAACCGACACTAATTTTATTGAGCTCAATTTCTAATAAAAACAATCCAATAATTTTTAGTGACGTCGCAATTGATGTACCTCATGAAAACTATTTACTTTATATAATGTCCATGGGAAAATAAAGTTGATTCTTTTTTTCACTGAAAGTCTCTGCTTAAAAGCTGATAAATTGTTAGCAAAATGTTCATACTGAATCGCTGTAAAACCGAAACAGCACATGATAACATATGTCAAAGTCTAAATGATAAAATCGGTCTTAACGATGATGCCGAACTTTGGGCTGGTGGTAAAGGAGCCGTATGGAAGGTTCCTCTTGCCGGTACACCTGCAGTAGGTTGACCCCAATTTTCGCCGCCTACTGAATTGGAAATCTCTTCATTAGGATCTTCTTCTGCAGACCCATAAGGTTCAGAATAATCATCTTCTTCATCGTACCGAGGTTGAGGTTGTCGTCTGCTCTGGCCTGGGATTTCTGGAATTCATAAAAATTGTATAAATGAAAGAGAAAAGTTAAGTATTCAATATAAAATTAAATAAATTAACACTTGGGATTTTTATTATTCCGTAGAATAACAATTTTTATTTTTTAAACTAAGTGAATTATCTATCACAGATAATTTTAGTCGATCCAAGACTAAATTTAGGATCAATTCAGGTGGTAGTTCTAGGAAAAACTACACAAACTATTATCGTAGGTTATGCTATAAATATATTGTCTAATAGATATTGGTTTTTATTAATTAAAAAGATCAGGTTACGTTTTAATTATTATTATATACACATCTTCCAAAATTAATACAATAAATAAACTATCTACTATTAGACTGATTTATATATACATTTCTGTTATATCTTTTATTTAGTTAAAACTGATGAATACAAATTTTTATTTTTATTATTTAATTATTATAACACAACAAATATAATAAAATAATAAACGACGCATAACAAATTTTTTGTTGCTCCTATATTAAAAAAAAAAATAATTAAATTATATTTAACACTAGTGTAATTAATATGCAATGTTTCTGAAAGTAAAAATTGATATAACGAAATAGGCAAATTAAAATTTTTTTCTTATTGTTGAAAGACGTTACGTACAAAAAAGTTTTTGTTGATCTATTTATCAAAGCAGATATTGTATTAATACTGCTTACAAGTCCATATACACAAATTTAATTCGTCAAAAAGGCAGTTTTTATACTGTTTTTACTATGTAATACTTATGTATAGGTTTACTAATGTGTTTAAAATCATCTACCCAAAATCTTTGAGTGAAAGAGTTGTCTGCTCGCGAACGTACATTCAATGTTTTTAAAAACAGTTATAGTTATCCAAAAAAATTACAATGAAATTGTACGATGAAAGCGTATGATAAGAGTCTTGCAGATATCATTACTTCTGTAATAAATAAAACTGTATTTAACAAAATGATACTGATATCAAAAAAGGTAAGACCCTACATTTCTATTGTCAAAATCTGCTACTAATTTAGAATTTTGTTTAAAAAAATACGTGTTAAATATATGTAATAGAAAATACATATACAACAATGGATAATAAATAATGTTTAAGAGTTCTACTATATAGTAAGCAAAAAATAGAAAAAAAATTGTTATAAAACTTACCGGCCCGATTTCATTCATTAAACAACGAATAATCAAAAGGATTTTATTATTTTGGTAAATGTGATGTGTATTATATATAAATGAAATCGGGTTGGTAACAGTTTTGTAAAAAAATTTTATATTTTTTGTTTATTATATGGAACGTTTAAACATTGCTTATTATCTATTAATGTATATCTATTGTCTATTACATATATTTAACTTCTTTTTTTTAAACAAAATTCTAAATTAGCAACAGATTTTGATTATAGAAGTGGTAGTGTCTTACCTTTTTTGATATCAGTATCATTTTGTTAAAAAAAGTTTTATTTATATTACAGAAATTTTCGTTTTTTGACCAGAAGAAATGATATCTGCGATACCCTTACCGTACGGTTTACAATTTCATTGTAATTTTTTGGATATCACTGCGTTTAGTTAAGAGTATTTTTTTATGAATTACTGATTTATCTTATGGATTTATTACTAAAGGCATTTTTTGAATTTCTCGGGCAATTTTTTTTTTGCTAGTCATATCGTTCACTTCGTTCGTTTTATAAAAAAAGGAAAAATATGGTAATATTTTTCCTTTTTTTATAAAACCAATATAATGACTTTCACGAATCAAAGATCCGTAATGTAATATTGCACTTATTACTTTTTAAATGTAACCCTCGATTTTTATCGTATCCGTGGACACACTTTTTATATTATTAAATGAATTTTTATTATTTCTCCATCAATTAGTTCAAATAGTTGTAATCGTAGAATAAAAATTTTAACAATTGAATTTATTCCTGTTTCATGTAACAAATCTTTGTTGCCACATTTGCAACACTTTCCTACTTTCGTGTGTTTTGAGATTTATTAGCAACTATAATTTCTTGTAAACTAATACTTTTATTTTTTTTTAATGAAGTGATTTAATGAATTAAAAAAAATGTTTCATCTTCAGTACTTTCATTTACGTAAGAAGATTTTCTATTAAAACAAGGTGTAGTATATTTTCTTTTAAATTTTATTGTTTTAAGTACATCATGCAGATTTTGTACGCTACCTATTACTATAGTACTGTTACGTAGCAATGCGATTCGTAAACACACCTTTTTGAGGGTAAAGTGACATTCGTGTTTTGCTGTTCATCAAATGAACGAAAAAAACGTTGTCTAACAAAATTTGAATTATTTTTTGAAAGTACTGTTTACTGAAAATCTAACTGAACTGAAATATATTATTTCATGCTTATTTTTTAAATTTTTTCCACAAGTTTCATTTCACTTTTAGGTTAGGTCATGTTTAGAACTGTAAACATAGTTTGTTGACTTCGCCGTGCCGTCTAGTTCTGTGGGCTCTTACCGGCGAAGTACTTACGAACTTCCTGATCACAGAGATAGATTACTATAACAAAAGAGATTGCTCACTCTTTCATTCCTATCCTAATTTTTCATTGCCTATTCATATTAGTCTATTTGCAAGGAAAACTTTTATAAAAAATTAATTATTACTTTTGTTTTTATTGTGTATACTAGCTTTTAATGCAACTAATCGGGAAAGTACCGAGAAATAACAATCGAAGATTTTCGTTACTGCTGGGATCAATTTGTTGCCAATAATTTAAAAATATTCCACTAGAGTTGTTATCCAGATATAGGACCTTTATTTTATCCTTTGACTTCTACCATTAAAGTGCCTAACATTCAAGTACAAAATATGTAAACTAATTTTTCTAGCCGATTAAAATTATGTTATAAGCTGATTTACGTCTATTTAAGGATTCTACTATCAGCTTCAATTATCTGTGTAAGTAATAGTTTTCCGAAAAAGAATGTAGTTTTTAAAATATAATGATACTACAACTGAAAGTGTAGTATCTAAAAACGTAATAAAAATTGCTAAGAAACACAGAGTTCCGAAAATTAGTTTAATAAACTGTGCCTTTTAAAAATTACTATTATTCATGTCATCTATAAGAAAAACGCCAAAAAGTTTAAAATATGAAATATACCACCACACTAATAACGCTTGAATTTACATAATACAATTGTGCATAACACATAATGGCTAAAACAGCTTCTGTTTCTTAGCAAATTGGGCTTCATAGATGAGGAAACCCGAACGATCATAATACGATCTATTACTATTCGTACAGTTTAGTATAAAGTCGAATGTGTAATAATTAATACTTTTCCGGCTGTTATAAAAGTGGAAAAACACTACCGTTAGTTAAAAAGTGACCACCTAAAATTTTTATTCCTTCACATTTTAAGTTACTATGAGGTGGATTGGTTTTTATCCAACTTTTAATTTTTCGGATTATTACCTTATGAGAAAACATATGTTTAACAAATTTTTTGTAATACACATTTAATATTGACACATTTTTGAAAAAAAAAATTAAGAAAATATAAATCCTTTTTGCCTAGAAATGAGATTAAAAAAATACTTTTCTTTGTTTCAAGCTATGGAAATAAATTAATAAATAACGTCGATAAAAATAAAAAAATAAAATAAATTTAAAAAAACGTCGATATCAGAGTGGATAATTCTTTTGTATCCTTATCATAGGATTAGAAGAAGTTTAGGGGGTTAATACAGCTCCATCTTTAAAATAAGAATTTCTATTAATATTTATAACATTTTTCTCTAAATGATGTGGATAGTTGTAAAATGTTACAAAGTGTAAACGTAAACGCACAACTTTACAAAAAAAGAGCTAAATATATTTATTATTTTTTTTATATTTAGTTCAAAATGAAACGTTAAAAGGTGGTATAGTTTTTAACATTTATTACATAATTAAAGGTTAGTTTTAAATTTTTTAAAATTACATCTTTTATTCAATACCCTAATATTAAATATTATCAAGTTTTTATTACTTGCATTACATTTTTTTATATTCGCTTAAGAATGAGTTTTGTTATTTCGTAAAATATTAAACAGCAACACTTGAATTCACTGACAATAAATTTACGTTAATTTTTTTTAATATCTTTGCCAGTTTATTAAATAATTACAAATATTTTTAATATTAATTTTGTTTTATTCGAAAATAAGCAGCAGCCATAATGATATTCAAGTTTATTATTTAAATTTAAGCTCTACGTATACCGGAAAAGTTTAATGATGCATACCCAGATACTTTCAATGAAACCCACCGAGTTGGTCTAGTGGTGACTTCCCAAATCAGCTGATTTGGAAGTCAAGAGTTCCAGCGTTCAAATCCTAGTAAAGGCTTTATACAGATTTGAATACTAGATTGTGAATACCGGTGTTCTTTAATGGTTGGGTTTCAATTAACCACACATCTCAGGAATGGTCGAACTGAGATTGTACAAGACTTCATTTACACTCATACATATACTCCTCATTCATCCTCTGAAGTATTATCTGAAAGGTAATTACCGGAGGCTAAAGAGGAAAAAAAAAATACTTTTAATTAATTTTTCGTAGTTTCATCAATTCTCTTAGTATGTTTCTTAAGAACAATAAAGTTTAAATTTTAAATCCTGTTTTATTATTATTGTTATTTTTTTTGTAATTATATTTTTTAAGATAATTTTAAATTATATAATTATAGTTAATGGGAAAAGATAGATTAAATTGGTGACAGTGATTTGTGTTTAGTCTGGTGATGAAATTGATATTGTGATTAGTTATAGTCGTTTAACAGTATACCACATTAGCGCGACGGTCAGCTGGGGAAGTAATGACGCGTGTTGCTCAACTTGCCACTTCGTTGAATTGAACACTGCTTGCAAGCTCTTTTGCTCTTCCGTCCTTCCTTTTCTTCCTCCCTCTCCTTTACTTACTATTGTTGAATCTCTCCTTCACCGCAGAACAGTGTTACACTCTCGAGCTAAGTGTGACTGTTTGTTAGTTTAAAGGAGTTGTCTGTCTTTAGTTACAAAGACAATTTCCTAACTTTGCTGGCAAAACGCTGTGCTGTACACTCTGTTTTGTTGTCAGGATACTACACAAGTAATAACACATTTTACTTCGAATGTTACAAGTTAAATGTTTCGGCTTATGAGATTATGCACAAGTACATTATACTTAATAAAAAATAATATAATAAGAGAAGATTTTCATTCTTCTTTCAATTCGTCCACCGTCATTAATAAAAACACTGATCGTTTGATCGTTAATGTTTATTTATTAAACTTTAATAAACTTTTAAAACAATTGAGTAATTGAAATTTTAAGTAGCTTCATTTCAAAAAAGTGTAATAATATGAACAAAATGAGTTTTTTAAAATGAAAACGAGTGATTAATATTATTTTAATAAATGAATCTGGATATTATTATTATTATTCTAGAAACATAATTATCTTTTCATATGATGAAATTTAATAGGTTGTTATTTTATATATTTATTATTATAGTAGAGAACAGGGAGAGGTGGAAGGACCATATTAATAGGATGGTAGAGAGAAGGTTCTCCAAGGAAATAATACACTATCGACCGAAAGGCAAAAGAAGTGTGGGACGGCCAAGAAAGCGCTCGTTACCCTTAGCAATCGGAATAAGTGAATCGCCTATCCCGTGATGGAAGAAGAAAAAATATTTAAGTGCATTATTTTATCATCATCATTTTCAGATACTAATTGTTTAGTATTATTTCATCGATTCCAATGATTCTGAATCATTGGTATCTTTATAACTCATTTAATACTGAGAAAAAAAAAATACTGGTCGTAATTTATTCCCCGATCATTTATACGTTAACGGTTAATCATCACATTTTTTTCTTTAAGATTAATTTTCTCTTTAAATGTTTGAAGATATAAGTAGAAACACCTTTTTCTTAATAATTATTATAAAGAATAATTACGAAAATATGCTGAATTAAATGCTTATATGCTCTTATTATCCTCTCAAAAAATCTGAGCGTTTTTTGTAGTAACAAATATTTATTTATTAATCGAGTTTTAAAAACATTGAGAATTATTTTTAAAAGTAAAAAAAAGTGATATGTTCGTTCTGATAAGTAGAATAAGAATTTATGTGTTAATATCACTTTCTCGCTGGCATTATTTCTCTCTGGGATTAATATCCCAGGGAGAAGGTTTCGTTTGAAATTAATAAATTTTTGTTAAATAAATGTTACATTAATAGGATTAAAATATAAATTGGGGAAGCTATAGCTGTAAACAATCCTATCGTAACTAGCATAGAGACCATAATGGTAAGCATTTTCTTCCTAAAAAATCTGATTTTTTTTAGATAATTAAGTCGTGTAA
Organism: Lycorma delicatula; assembly: GCF_047948215.1. Classification (NCBI taxonomy): domain Eukaryota; kingdom Metazoa; phylum Arthropoda; class Insecta; order Hemiptera; family Fulgoridae; genus Lycorma; species Lycorma delicatula. The sequence goes on along the minus strand of NC_134457.1, from coordinate 207,038,005 downwards.
TCTGATTATAAATTAACTCTTTGGTCATCAGATATAACCCTGAAATTCATTGCCACATTGCAGGAAGAACAGGAACGGATCCAATAAAGGCGTCAACAGGATTCCTAATCAGCATGTACGACCTTCAATCTGCGATTGTAGAAAAAAACAAATCCATTAATCGACAATCATTTTACGTTCACTGCTCTTTTCTAATTAGCCTAACGTTTAATTTAATTTTTAAATTAAATCTAATTGCTTCGAAAAAATAAAACAATAATGATCCGGAAAAAAATATATTACCTAGTAACTATTGTGAAGTTGTGATAAAAAGACAAAGCTAATAATCTTTTTGCAAAGTTATTGTAAAATACCCACAATGGCGCGAAATAATTTAACATTTTTTTTTTACAAATATCATTCATCTACAACACAATAATGGTTGATTTTCATCAACACACATGTGTTTACTTTTTCTTTTTCTTCTAAAGAGCTGGAGGAACCCCATTTACGGGCGCCTAAGTAGTGTGGGGTTTGCTAACAGGTTCCGCCAGTTATAACCAAGGGCGTATGTATACCTGCGCACTACCGACTAAACCTCCATCCCTGGCTTCCCATTCGTGGGACTGCATATAAAAACATTTCATCAGAAGAAGGGGGAACCGCCCAGATACAGTCATAACAATCCAACAATGTCACACAATACAAACAACACTACTGGAAGCAACACATACAGCACGTCAAATACATACACCGACAACAACAATACACAAGAACCTGTAGAAAACGGGACAAGCTACTAACATCCACAACACCCACGCGTTACACAGCCACACAGCCGTGAAGACAGAAATCTTAAATAGTCACACCACTTACCAGTAGTCACCATCAGACGCACAAGCAGAGTGTATCCGGCCTCATCGCACCTAGGCGACCCGCACACTTACGAGGGGCCCCCTAGGTACTCAGCTGAGGACCTGTCCGCCCCGCGCCCTCCGGCGTCATTCTCCTCTGCGGGACTCCTCATATAATTGGAGCTTCCTAATGACCGTCCTCACGAATCTTTCCACAGTCATCCACTGTGCCTCACCTTGTAATAGGACTCGTAGTAGGGTATCTTCAGTACGATACATGTGCTGACGTCTCAGGTTGCCGAGCATCTCTCTACGCTCTATGGCTAATCGCGGACAAAAATCAAACATGTCTCTTCCACCCCACACTCCGGACAATTTTCAGATTGGTCGAGCCCGAATCTATACAAATAAGACCTGAATCCCCCATGACCCGCCAGGAATTGCGTTAGCTCAAAACGCAGCATGCTATGGGTCCTCCGGCATCACGCCCTGATGTCCCCAATAAGGCGGTACATATGTGTTTATTTAGCTTATCAATAATAATATATTATTCCTTTTAATTTTTTAAAAATATTCATTCCTGATCGAAGTAAGAATACTTATAAAAATGTGAGATAACAGAAATGTTATTGGTTAAAAAAATAGGACAATAAGAAAAGTTTATTAATCAATCAACATATTTGATCCTTCAGTAGTCATCCTAAAAAAAAATTCTAACTAATAACTTTATTAAATAAATAACTTTATTAAATAAATATGTTAACTTATTAAATAATACCACGCCCTCTACAATTACTCTTTAACTTATCCTATTAAATCGTTACAAACGATATTGCAATAATCAAAATCAAAATTACACTTTCCTAAAATGGTAGGACGAAGTCTTCATATTTAAAGGAGTCATCTCAGAAACTCATACGAAAAGTTTATTAATTCAGAAGTCAAGCATACAAAAAGTTGAAACACTTTCCGAAAGATAATGCCAAACATCAAGCTTTTGTAATTATCAGCTATTTTAAGCGGAGACAGATTGAATGAAAAAATTAACTAGTGATAAAATTAACTAGAGTAATACAAAATTAACTTTTTGTTAAGACAGCGCAAAATATAATAATTTAAGGTTTTGATTAATATCACTATTACAATTTATGATAAGTATAAAATATAAAATTTTTGAAAATTTCACTAGCTTTTACAATACAATACATATTTATATATATAATTAGAAAAAAAGGTTGTACCATATTTTTATATTAAAAATAACTTACTGAATGAGTAATTAAATTTTGAAAATACCGGTAATGTTCAGCAACTCCATTATCAGCTTTAAAAATTAATCAAATGATTATTTATTTAATTCCTAAATATTTTTTGGAATAATATTCTTTTTTTTTCAGTAAACAAAATTTTTTTTTACTATGTTTTCGGAATTAGTAATAGCAGTAACAAAAGCAGTAGCATTAGCTGTAAGGATGTACCGCATGTAAACTGTCTGTGCTGTGAATTAAAAGTAAACTGAGGTTAAATTTTCATTTCTATGTAAATGCAGTATATAATTCATTAGCATCGCCGGTGGAGCGTTTCCTTGCAGCTGTTCCAAAATACGCATTTCCTCTGTTTACATCTGCCCTACCTACTACTCTTCACAACCTCAATTGATCAACGTTCTTGTTATACGACGAAAGAGTAAGAGTGAGAGAAAGATAGAAATATATATAGAAGAAGATCTATTTTACACTGATTTAGTAAACCTACTTGTAAATTTAATAAATGAATACCTAAAACGATTTTTCCTCGTATAATCTGTACACAGGCTTCCATTTCGATACGGTTAAAAGTGTTACTCGAAATCTCAATTAATTTACTATTACTTTTATCTACTTCTATACAAATTAATTAAATCTCATGGAAAGAAGGTTATAATATGAACTTGTTTTACACATCAACAACTAGCATATTCATGAGTTTATAAAAATTCTTAATTCTGTTTTATTTTTCAGTGAAAGATTAGTTTATCTTATATTTAAAAAAATAAGTAGAAAAAATATGCAAAATAACGCTAACAGTATGTACTTAAAAAAAATTAAGAAAATAGAATTTAATGATATTCAAAAGGAATTTATAATAGAAAATGTTCAAGGCAAGCAAGTTTTGTATCATATTGAAGGAAATTCTAGAGGTCTATTCCTTAATGTGAAGAGAAAATGCAGTTTATAGATTAAATAAATGTAAATCATGAGCGTATATAAGGCATTTTTCTCAGACAAATAAATACGTAAATAATTTTCTTTTAAATAAATAAACTATTGTTTTCCTAATATCAGTGCCGGATTTACCTTGGACGAGGCCCCAAGCAAATCTATATTTTTGAGGCCCCCTACCCCCTGGATAAACGTTTTGTCTTCTCTCTCCTTTTTTTAATAAAAGAAAGATAACAATTACAATTATACATAAGTTATAAAAGTAATACGTAAAGTATTATAAATATATTCTCTATTTTTTGTTAATTTTACTTTTTCAAAATTTTTTACTTCGAGGCCCCTGTCAAAGTGAGGCCTCGAGCAGATGCTTGTTTTGCTTTATGGTAAATCCGTCACTGCCTAATATTAAAATTAGAATGGTACCGATAGTTGTTATATAAGAGTACAGTGTTGCCACGTAGCCTTTCTCAGAAAGGCGCAGGAATTATACGATTACTCATCATCCAAATATCAATACTTGGTAAATCATCCCAGGTCAAGCAGCACATAACAAATTTGCTTCTCTATGAGTAATGATATTTAAATGTGTTTACTGTGTATGTAGTGTAGAAAATGGAGATATCATTTATGTGGTTGAATATAAAGTGTATTTTAGTGAGTTTGCTTGCTGATGTGAGAAAATATGTTTGTTTAGGTAAAGGGAAAACCACTGAAGTCTCTTTCACTACAAAGCCTGGCATAGCATTCCGGTTTATCCCTTAGCTATTTTCTGAAACCTCATATTTTCTGCGGTGTCCCATATTAGGTCGCATACAAACACATACATAAGATACATATTAGGTCGTTGTGGTTAAAGTGGATAACACTGATGAGCTGGGCGTCTGCGGGGAGGATCAGTCAAACGAACACCTGATGTTGCCCGCCCTGATTTTGGTGGGGAGGCAGAGACCGGGCTACCCTGGAACTTAGCAGTCAAGGGGAAAATTAACCACTCACAACCGGAAAGTCAAAATGTGGCGAGTGCCGGACCGTGTGGGAGTTCCTTGATACGGTTGCTTTTTACAACCGACATCAGGAGTTTACTTAAGGGAAAGACTCCTACGCACTGCTGTGTGAAGCTAACCTAGAGATATATATGGCTGACCATCCGCCAGCCAATTAAGGCTCCAAGCGCTTTAATATGGTGGACAAGTGCGACATTCAGCGACCTAGGCGTGGCAGGGAATTGCTGTCTAGATGAAATAGATTTTAATTTATGGATGTCATATATATTTTTAGTAGTAGAAGGGGTACGCCTACCCATTTTAGCAAATATATGAAAAATGAGCGGTTGGGACACGTGAGCCGGTGGTGTGTGGCACCGCGCTTAGTCCGCTGATGCTATTAGGTAAGTTCTAGGAGCTATTTAGGATACTGCTCGCTAAACTGTTCGAGGCTCAGTTGCCGTTAGTAGAACAGACATTCGGTCTTATGTTTTAGAGCGACCGAATGGGGTGGTGGTGGGAAAAATGGCAAGAAAACCAAACCAAAGTGGTTAACATAAACCCAAGTGTTGAATACTAAAACTGAATTCACTTCTATAAATTTTTATGAATAACTAACTATTAATGATAAATTTCTAATTTTTTAAGTATTATTTTATTAAATTCTATTTATTTTTTAAATGCGTTTTTAAAAAGTTAGAATAATTAACTTAATGTTAGGTTAGGATGGTTTATTTATTTTTTTATGAAACTTTGACATAGATTTTTAACAAGGAAGGTGAATGGATAATTTTAAAGAAAAAAGAAATGAATAGTGAAAATATTCTTACCGGGAACTGAACCTGAGATGTTTTAGAAGAACTCTTAAACTTTACGTGGCACTCAAAATCTCTTCAACCATTGGTATGATTCAAAGTGTACATCATTAACAAATGATAACCCATATTTTTGAATTTATAAGTAGTTTATTTTATTGTTTTTGATTGACTAGATGTATTATGCGACAATTTAAGTCTTTACATAAACACACATGTAACAGAATCAATTTAAATTGTCT